>NW_026526821.1:77238258-77635758 GCF_024362965.1 Panthera pardus
CTCGCTGCCTACCAAATCTTTACCCTTCCTGTTAACCCCCTTGCACCACAAACTTTGGAACTTTGTCTTTTTATATCCTTCTTGATTCTCCCCCAAATAAAACATATCAGTTTTGTAGCCTATTCCCTTAGGGGTCCACTCAGTGACCAACTGGTACTAATTTGGTTGGTACTAACTGGTTGATGATGGATTGATATTTTATTCTTCCAGAGAACGTTTACATTTTTATGGCGGCCTCAAGCAAAAGATGTTAACCGCATGGGGATTTCTGATGTAGGTGTGCAACGAATATGTGGGAGCTGGTGGTATTTTAGCACCCCTCCATTCACATCATGGACACATTGGCATGTCTACACATCTGGTCAGTCCTGCCCTTGGGGTGATTTCACATGTACCAACAAAGAGCTTTCTTTTCTGTAGGAACCATTTGCCTTCCTCTCCCCCAAACGACCTTCTCTTTCCTCCCTCTGGCTGATACCATTGTTCACCTTCCTTTGCTCTATTATTGCCTTTGCCAGTGTCTATAGTTTTATTAACTCAGTAAATTTAGATTCTCTTAAAGAGCATATCAAAAGTTCAAGCCATGCCACACAGCCCTAGAAACAGTTCTTGAAACAGAAATGATGACTCCAAAGTTATTTCAGGTAAGAACTAGCAAATGTCATCAGAATGTTCCTGGTCATTTTATTGTCTTTAATTGAATAGTTCCCCTAGAAATCTATGGTTTACTGGGACCAAAGATAATATGGGAATGTTAAACGGCAGGAAGGGGGCTCACAAGAAATGCAATGTGGGCAATTACATTAAAATTTTGGTGCTGCAATTTAAGCAGAGCCTTGAAAAATAAAAGGGTGTCTTTAGAAGGTGCTGAAAAGAGGTAAGGCAACCACGCTCCATGAGCCCTAGAGGAATGGCAGGGAAGAAGGCGGATGGAGACACGGAAGCTATTCTCAAGTTCTGAGGGTATATTATCTAAAAGGCAGAGCAGAGTGATTCCGGACTGCTTCACAGGACAAAAGTACAATCAGTGGGGAATTACATTACAAAGAGGAAGATTTTTTTTTCTCATTTTAAGGGAGGCCCTCCAACAAACAGTGTTGTCCAGCAGTGGAATTGCGCTGCCCTCCAAAGTCATTACTGATAATATCTGAAAAGGGTCTAAACGGCATCACAGAACAGCTTCCTGCGCTTTTAGGCTAGACAACTTCTTAGAGTCCTGAACCACTTGATTCCACCAACTTGGAAAACCGTCAGCACTGGCTTAGCTGGCTCACCTACACGGGGCGGGGGGGGGGGGGGGGGGGCTGGTTTTTGCGTGAGTTCTGGCAACAGGAAGAGGAGGTGAGAAACAGCACGAAGAGTCAGGAGAGGCAGAACTGCCGACTGTCACCTGTTGGCAGTTTTAGTCTTTTGACTGGCTTCAGCCTGTTGGCTACTCACCTGCCCATCTATTCTCTAAATGAAGTATTCCAGCAATTGAGTTCAATTCAACAAGCATGGATGCTGTGCTGCTATAAATCATCAGTCCCTTCCTCCCTGAGCCCTTCAGTGGAAGGAGTAATTGGTTAATTGCCAGAGTTGTTAACAAGAATTAAGAATGCAAGGGAATTGGCTAGGAATGCAGATCCGTTGCAATATGGTTAGAACAAACGTGTTTGTAAAGCGGCAGTCATTTAGAAATACGCACACCTAAGTCAAAACCAATGAGTCTCAAAGTCCTTTATAAAAGTGCCGAAAATCCCTGGGTCAGTGTTCCCTTCCTCAAGGGGCTAGCACTTCCTCCCTCGGTCCTTTCCCTGTACCTTCCAGCTGCAGACTCTGCAGCAGTTTCCACGGTCCTCTCCCTCTGTACTCTCTTCTGACAGAGTCGTCTCCCCTACTCTACTTCTCTTTAGAGACAATCATCCCATCTTACGTATTTCAATTTTCTCTATCAAATGAATGGATGAAGAAGAATTTTCATAAAGGATGAGACAAGATGTAACATACCACTGCCCATAAGGTCCACATCCACAGATATGTGCCTTCTAGGGATAATCAGTCTGCCTTAGTTAAGTGGAGGTAATATACCAGTTCTGTGCTGACTGGGACTCCTGAGCATTGCTGGGTATCCTGCAGGTAATCTATGGGTATTTTTAAGCAGCAATAAATCTAATGCCACCCTTCCTTATGTTTGTACAGCATTTTATGTTTTTCAAAGTATTTCCTTTGTCTTATTTGCTTTGATAACAGTATAAAGTACAAAGAACAAGTGTTATGAGTCCTATTTCCAAGATGAGAAAGTTGGGACAGAGAGTGGTTAAGTTACAAAGCCAGTACTTAATCTCCAGATTTCCTATCTCCCACATCCTATCATACTTTCCATATCCTACCTTCACTAATGGGTTAACCTCTCTGCTCCAAATATCTGTAGAACCCATTGTTTTGTTACCATGAATTCTCTTCAGAATCGTGCACAGAGTAGGGAGTGTGTGTGTATGTGTGTGTGTGTGTGTGTTGGAGGAATTGTGGAGCATAGTGTTTGGGGCCAATCTGGAGCTAGTCCAGTGTATGCTTCTAGAGTAGATATGGAAACAAGTCCAAGAGAAGCAAAGGTCAAACACATGTTAGTGGATTTACAAAGAGGGTGGTTTCCATCTTCCCAAACGGTCAGAGGTGGGAGCCATATGTTGGAGTCATCATAAAACCAAGGCATCTTATCTAGAAAGGAGTTTTGAAGATGATCTGATAAAAGGGAAGTAATGTATCACCAAAGCTGTTGAAATGCAAATGAGTTGAAGCACATGCAAGGGTCATACCAGTGAAAACTGAGATGCCATGGCCCGTGCAAGCAGCAGGCCAGGAACAGAAAACAGTCACAGGAGAGATTATCATTACGTAATATAATTAAGTTGCAGGGTTCTCATAAATTGCCATATAGATCCCATATGTTATATAACATACAGGGGTGAAAACTCCCACAGAATGAACTGATTAATAAGAGAATTCCAAGTACAGGTGACTAAGACAATGGTTTTCTCAGCTGCTGAAGATCATTACCATTGTTTAGACTGAAGCAGACATAATCATATGTCCAGATTTTCTAAGACTGTCCTGATTTGGTGTCATTTTTTAAAAAAGTTATTTGCTAAACAGAAAACTGATTGTGAAACATTTTACAGCTATGTTTCTTAGTCTGTTCCTTCCACTGTAACAAAATACCATAGACTAGATGGCTTAATCGAAAGAAATGTATTTTCCACAGTGCTGGAGGCATTGAGGGTTCTGGCAAGAACCCTCTTCCTGCTTTGCAGATGGCCATCTTCTTGCCGTGTCCTCACATGGCCAAGAGAGAGAAACAGGAAGCAAGCTCTTTAGTGTCTTTCCTTATAAGGGTGCTAATCCCATCATGACAGCTTCACCCTCTGGACCCAGTTAACTCCCAAAGGCCCCATCTCCAAATACCATCACCACTTTGGGGACTGGGGTTTCACCATATGCATTCTGGGGAACCACAAATACTTAGTCCACAACACTATGTACGTCTTTTCAGATAATAACTTTTCCAATTAGAATGAAAAAAAAATCTTTGATCAGGCTTCATATCCTAATTTTAGAAAATAATATTTTAATCTAAATAAGGAGACTAGTGGATCTCTTTTAAAAATGTCCAAGATCTGGAGTTAAGGAGACTTTCTGGAAGAAATGAGGGGTCTATGTCCCCAGCAAGACTCAGTAAGAGAGAAGGACAACGTGGCACTGAGTATATAAGGTCTGAGCTGAGCAAGACGCATCAGGTTATACAGGGGAACACAGGTTCTGACACACAGCATGTCTAAGGTAGGAAGGCCCAGCCTGGAACTGGGTTGTCTGTGCCTTGGGTGTGGTGGCTCTGTGTCCCAGCCTAGCCTCCATGATGCCTGTCTCTTAGTTTTGTGGAGAGCTCAGAGGATATAATTTATTACTGTAGAAGCCTTTTAGCGAAATACTCCTGAAGTCTTTGGACACAGACAACACTGCCTGAAGCCCCTATTATAGTGGAAGGAACCAATGGAGAGGGAGGCCATCTTGGCCACTTCTTCAAAGATAAGCCTGGGGGCCCTCTGGGCTCCAGGGTCTCCCTCACTTCAGTGAGAAAAAGAACTTAAAGGCACAGCAATATCCAGGCAAAGCCCAGGTTGCAGCAAGAGATGTAGGCAGTAGCAACCCCCAGTAGAAATGGACTTCTTGATGGAAACTCCTACAAGTACTGGTGGTATGTGGGGCGGTATGCTTCCTGGGAGGCAGAGAGCCTGTGTACTGGAGCCAGAGAAATTGTGATGCTACATAGAGGCTCATGAGAAAAGGGGAAATTTAGAATATAACATGCAGGCCCAATAAAAGTTAGTGATTTAACTGATTCATTGATAGACTACTTCACATAATTTCAGCACTAAATATTGAAAAAAGCCATTAAAAGGAAGAAAGTAATAAATATGCACCCTTACGTTCATTGCAGCATTATTTACCATGGCCAAGATATGGAAGCAACCCAGGTGTACATCCATAGATGAATGGATAAAGAAGATGTGGTATACATACACAATGGAATACGACTCAGCCATTAAAAAGAATGAAATCTTGCCATTTGCAACAACATGGATGGATCTACAGGTTATAATGCTAAGTGAAGTAAGTCAGTCAGAGAAAGACATACCATATGATCTCACTCATGTGGAATTTAAGGGAGAAATAAAAAAAGAAACAAACAAAAAAAGGCTCTTTTTAGAAAAAGATTTATTTTGAGAGACAGAGACAGAGACAGAGAGAGACACAGAGAGAGAATGAGCAGGGGAGGGGCAGAGGGAGAGGGAGACACAGAATCCGAAGCAGGCTCCAGGCTGTGAGCTGTCAGCACAGAGCCCGATGTGGGGCTCAAACCCATGAACTGTGAGATCATGACCTGAGCTGAAGTCGGGCGCTTAAATGACTGAGCCACCCAGGCACCCCAAAGATTCTTAAATATTGGTAGCAAACTGGTGGTTTCCAGAGGGGAAGTGGGCAGGGGGAGGGGTGAAATAGATAAAGAGGATTAAGAGTGCACTTATTGTGATGAGCACTGGGAAATGTATACAATTGTGGAATCATTACACGACACACCTGGAACTAATATAACACTGCATGTAAAAAAGATACTGGCGTTTGTATCAGTTTATCTAAAAAGAACTTTGAGAAATAGATCCCATGGTTAGAGATCTACCTCTGGCATACTGATCAGGACTGTCCTATATCAAGAAAATACTCAAATGTCCACTGGAAGGGAAGGAGAGGCATGAACAATAAACCATTTAAACGTGAGAAACATCAGAGAAGAAAACATTCATTTCAGAACCTCTCACTTTACTGGTTAGTAGTTAGTGGCCTGTTCTTGATGAAACTTCATGTATCAATTTGAGTTTTGTGTTTCTAAGAACCCCAGGTGCTGCTTGTCATTTCTTTGTAGCCTCTTTCTGCTGGAAGACCATGTTTCACTGAAGGATGCTTAGGGACTGACTGCATGCTACGTGCTGGGTCACCCTATTTACCATCTTCTCCCCCATAGTTATCCTGCTCCATCTAACAGAATAAGGTCACAGATCCCAGTCCCAGTAGGGTTTATACCCACTCTCTGTGTGTTCCTGAATTTGTGATCTCTTGATGCCTTGAAATTTCTTTTTTTTTTTTTTAAGTCTCAAAGTTTCTAAAGGAATATTGTGTTACTTTCTAACTCCCATTCCTAGGTTCAAGCAGTTAGACTGGAAGCTATCTGGAGAGGGTGGGAGGGAAGGCGTCACTAAATTGGCTCTATTCCAGGTATTTCATCATGTCCAAGGACGTGCTTGGTCAGTGCCATTAGTAAGTCGCTGCTACGTCATGAAGTGAAAAATACATACTGTCACTACAGGAACCGCTATGCTAGCAATACAGAGTTTCTGTGGACTAGACACGGGGCCAGCATCAATGCAAGAGCATCACAGACTAAAGACTGGTTGCAGAAAGAGAGTTTCCATCACACTTTGTTGAGTTTCCATTCTCGCTCTGTAAGTAAAGAACCAAGTTTGCTCCCAGTGCTCAGATTCTTGGCCTCCCACATGGAAACGGAATCACAAAGACATGTGTGTGTGTATGCATATAGACGTATGCTTGTATTCCAAACTCAAGAGAAAGAAAAAAACTTCCCCAGATTTTTCAATTCCTGTAAGGATTGTAGTTTACTATTTCTGGATTTGGATCATTGAGTTCCCTGGATTATTAAACATAGCAAAAAGCCATCTGCAATGAATCGGGCTTGCTCCTCTAATTGAGTCATGCTGTGAAGCCCTTTACTGTTTCCCTCACTTCATTGCCGAATATTTTTTTCAAGAATGATAGGAAATACATTTTTTACTACTAATGCCACCTGCAGGTTAAAGAGAAACTGTTGCGAGATACTTGAAATCCTCACAGCACACTGTAATGTGTACCTCCACAAGTCCGCAAACCTTGCCAATCAGCAGGAACACAGTCTCATTTCATTGACGACGTTCTTTATCAAAGATATGCCTTTGCAATCACCATTGCAGCCACGCTTCTCTCTTCACTCAACACTCAGGCGAGCTGATACTTACATCTAAGAACATGTATAGAGTCATTTCCTAGGAAATAATTGCTCTGGGCTACTTCATGCAACAGCATCCCAGTGCCGTTGTAATGTGTCTCATGTCACAGGTAAAGGTGCTATGAGAGTTATCCTCAATCAATTAGTTTCCATGTGAATTATTTCCTGGGTCAATCGATCATTCCATGCAATTGCTGTTACTTGCGTTCACTGTGCTAAGTGAATTAGCACACGCTGTGCCATCTACATGTCTTATTTTCTAAGCTAGGTGAGGATTCTTAAGGAGAGATATTGTTTCCCACTCTAATTAGCTCCTTCTTATTATGACTGACATTACCGTTACTACATTATGATTATTAGTCATAGTAGATAAACTTTGCTATCAGTTTATTATAAATTACGCTTCAGTTTCTGGCCCTAGTGATGGTATATTCCCAATTATCTGAGAAGCACAAATCTAAGAGGAAGGGAAGAATATACGCATCAACATTTTTACACATATTTTTGGCTAGTCAATGTTGCCAAACAGGATAGTAGCTCCCCGTTTTGTCACCAGCAGATGGAGGCAACTTCCAATGTGTGCACTTGTGGCGTGACGTCATACGGAATATGATGACGACATAACGTGGTGACAGGGACAGCAGGAGTAAGGTGGGGAAATACTTCTTGACCAGACAGGCAGCTGGGGAGAGCTCCGGTATCTACTCTGCTTCTTAATGAGATTATTATACCTGAGCGCAGAGATGAAGAAATAGAGCCGATTACCTTAGTGTCTCTGACAGGCCACCTTAAATGGACACTCAGATCCCAATTGTGGGGCCACTTTTATCCTGAGGAATAATAATATGAGGACATAGAAGAGATGGCTGAAAAAATCCAATCCTTTCTAGAAGGACTTGCATAATGTTAACGGGAAAATCTCCCCACAGCTGAGATGGAATGTAGGACAGATACGTGGTTTTTTCTGTTTTCCTTTTCCTTGGCTGAGTTTGCAAAAGAGCCCCTACCTCTCATTTCTCTGGTTTCTGCAGCTAAGAAACTAAAAGTGGTTTTCCCAAAATGTATAGCATTGTCCCTGGCTGCACACAGCTTTTAGGAGTTTACTCCTGAAGTTTAAGCTGAATACCATGGGAGCCTCATTCAGCCTCTGGGTGCTACCAGATGACCACACGCTAAAGTGTGATTCAGACTTCACTGGGAGGAGGAAAAAGGTGTAAGATATACCAGAGAGTTTGACGTTTACTGAAAGTTTCACCTTGCTCCTTCCTAGGAAATAATCGTCTCTCTAGATCTACTGACGCTATTGAGATTTGGGACTGGACAAGTCTTTGTTGTGGGCCACGGGCAGGGAAGCTGTCCTGTACACTGTAGTGTATTTAAACAGCACCTTCAGCCTCTACCCACCCTCCCCAGATGCCAGTAACATTCCCCTAGTTCGGACAACTAAAAATATCTCCAGACATTGCCATCTAAGGGTGGAGTCAAAATCCACCTCCCCCCACCACTTCATCTGAGAAACTCTACTATACCCTCTTTGAGCTCTTTGGACAGAGGGAGCATATCTGATTCATCTTTATAACCCAGCCTGGCACAGGGAAAATGCCGGACAAAGAGTAAATGTTCAATGAAGTTTGACCGCAATTATGTAAGAGAAGAAGTGAACATGACAAATGTTGGAAGTGACTTCTTTCACTCTTCACCTGAAAGAAGCAAAGGATGCCTTTCTCTTCAACCATTCTGGCCACTTTCACAGAGAGACCGACATGAAAGATCTCTCCTGTTTATTTAAATTAAAACACCACTGTCAATGTCACTGTCACTGTCCCTGAAAAGTCAGCTCAATATAGACAGAGCAGGGGAGGGGGGTGCTTGGACAGAAGGAAGAAAAAGAAAGCACATAGACAATTTAATTGTGAGGAAGTTAAAAAAGTCTTTGCCAAGTAATGAAATTATTAATTGCAATTCATGTCAGTTTTTGCGACAGCCATGTGAATGGATGGACAGGCTGTTCAGCGGTATTTCTGGAAGGAATCGTACATTTTAAAAACGAGGCATTGCTGGAGGAATACTGTGTGTGAGGACTGGCAGAAGGGTACACTCCTATAACTTCACAGGGCAGTAACAGAGAGGCTGCTGTACCTTCCGACCAGATGTCACTTAGGGATCAAAAGGGCATCACATTCACCCAAGTCGTTGTCCTCTGCGAGATCAAACTCTCCTTCTGTGCCTGATGCAGGATCTTCTATTGGAGGCAGTTTACATATTTCTCTGTTTAAAAATATAGGCAGCTACTTCCTTCTTCCTACAAATGCTCTTATCGGTTTTGAATTACAGAGATCTATTTTGAGATGAACACATTGAACAAAACCTTCATCCGCGTGTGCGTGTGTCTGTGTGTGTGTGTTTTTATTTCCCAACATGGCGGTAGAAGCTTATGCCTGCTATCTGCATAAGTCTTTTGTGTATTGCTAATGGAGTGCTGGAATTGTAGCAGCCCTGAGCAGGGAATACATGTGAGCAACAATATGCTGAGAGACCCCTCGGTGGAATCTAATCTGTTCCAGCTCATGCACTCCTCAGAAACTATTTAACTTTCATTAAACTGTGTTTGATATCAGCTAAATAGGATGCATACGGCTCCAATATAGCTCATATGGTCGCATTCATTCGATCACAGCAGTGCTTTTTTCTTATATTTCCCCCCACTTGTGTCAGTACCCAGTATAGCTGGGTAAATAGGAGACCTTTGAAGATGTAGTTAGTACTCAGATTTCTTTATTCTTTTGTGCTGGTTTCTTAGTGTTGAAACAGTGATTCATGTATGTCGCAGACAGCCTCCATTAATTTCATGTAATGTAGCTTTTATCTCGTAGCTGGGACAACTATCTTCAGCATTCTGTCGGTTGAGCATCCCCGGCTCTGTCCCAAGTCCTCTCTGTGTTTCCCGTCTCCCTCCAGGTCCCCGATACTCTCCATGGCTCCTCTTTCTTCATGGAAAATTATATTCATTTAGAGCCACTGTTTGTTTGTTTTTTGTTTTTTGTTTTTTCCTGGTTGTTGTAGCATAAGGACAAGTGAATAAACAGGTTAAAATAAGTAGGAAAAAGGAATGCGGGGTGAGATGTTCAGTCTGGGTAACCTTTTCTGTCTATAGGGAAGAAAGAAAAGCTACTGGAATGAAAACATCCATCCAAGCAGGAGAGCAGTTTATGCCCCCATCCCCCGCTACACACACACACACACACACACACACACACTCTCTCTCTCTCTCTCTCTCTCTCTCTCTCTCTCTCTCTTCTATTCAAAGCACACTAATTTGTTTATGAATACAGCACAGTAGGAGTACACAGTTTCCCAGTTTCTGGGAAGGAAAGGGCCAGAGGATTTACTAACTGGAGCTGTTGAAAAGTTTTAATGATCAAGTATACATAACACACACACACACACACACACACACACACAGGGGGCGGGGGAATTGGATATTTTATCAATATGCTATCAGCCATGTACACATCATCTTTTACTTGCACAACACCTTTTCTCCTTAATAATGAGAAAGTGTTAAGCATTTCACCTTTAAAAATATTAAGGGATACGGATATCTCTGTGTTATCCTCACTGATATTTTTTCAATTATGTTTTATTAAGTCCAAAGGAATAATCACAATTTTTTTAGATCACTTAAGAGAAACTACATGGGGTCTTTGGTACGGGGAACCCAATTATTTAGGATATTATTTTGTGAACCTTTTTCATTTTATTAGTATACCAGAGGGTTTTCACATTCTCAAGGAGAATCCAGCTATTATTGCTTTTTTGGAAGAAATGTCTCACTGGGGCAATTAATTCTATACATTAACACCAGTCACAGTTGTGCTGTATATTATTAAAATTATAAAGGCAAAACCCCACATTTTATCATTCAGTTCAGAAAGCGGTCATTTATGTGTGTGTGTGTGTGTGTGTGTGTGTGTGTGTGTGTGTGTGTGTGTGTTAGCACATAAGCTACTCCACATGTAGCCCTCACTGTGTAAGAACTTTGCAAAGCCCTGTGCTAATTTGGGTATGTTCTTTCTGCACATGCTGACCGTTCACAGCAAGTAAAAGGGGGGTAAACAAGGTGAATAGGCAGGCGGCTTTGGAGCCCGCCTCTGTCTGTCTCTGCCACAGTTGAGGGATGTTATCCATTTAACTTTGTTGATGAGCACATGTAATTAAGATGCTGTGCCTTAATGTTTGATGCTGAGACTTGAAAGGGTGATTTAAAAAATTTATTTAGATAAGCATATTGACGTTTTTAGTATATATTATTAATCTTATTAATAGTATTAACAAAGGCTAATTGAAAATGCATCATCTATAATTATATTAGTCTTCATTTTAGTACATTTTTGTCAGAGTAAACTAGAAAGGAGTAATTAATGTGCCACTGTTATTTACCCCTGTTTGTATTAAAGCTGGTGTTACACAATGTTAGAGATGAATATAGCCTGATTTCACTGAATGCCACGGAGCACACCATTCAGGAGTAGTAAAATAAGCAGCTGTGTTTTTCCTGTCCTCGGACCTAAAAATAAAATCAACTTCAGGATTGCAGGATAGGTGTGCGGGAGAGGGAGACAGGGAGTCTCCAGACTACACTCGCCCATGCTGTTACTCTAGGCTGCCCTTTTCCTCCCCTCAGTGGTAGGCTCAGGGATCCATGACTGCTCAGAATCTAGAGTCCTTGCACCTTATCAGTTGAAGAAATAAACACAGAAAAGCATGCCTCAATGCTTCTGATCCCAGGGGTCATCGATGCCGGTTCCATTGGGATAGGGCAAAGAAATGATTTTACATTCATCAAGGATAAATCCAGGACTAAAGTTGAACCATCATAATACACTGGCTCAGTCTTGACTATGAAAAGAGAAAACTATAACGATGGTCTAAAGAATATCATCCTTAAAAAATCAAATTCCCAAAGGTAGACTTGACACTTCCAAGCTCCGTACCTTGACCCCACTCCCCTCCCTGCACACATTCACACAACACAAACACACACAGAAGTTTCCCAACTTACACAAGAAAACAGCCCCTTCTGGCTACCGTGTGCAAAAAACAAATGAAAAACCCTAAAAGAAAGCAAGCAGGGGAGACTTAAGTTAATGTGGAATTAACCACTTTAAAATGTTCTCCCACCCTGACTTTTATGCTTGTCTCTCTGAGGTCAGCCATTTCCTGAGGCAGGCAGGGAGGGCACAGCACGGGAGGGGTGGAGCGGGTGTGTGAGATGGAGGTGCACAGGGATGGCGATGAATGGCACATATTTTAATCAGGTAGAGCCAAGACTGCGATGGCTGGGATTCCAAAGCTGGGCTCTGGGCTTTCTCCTGAGCTCTAATAAAAAGCGTGGCATATTGGTTGCAGTGGCTGCCAAGTGCTATGTCCGTGCCCTCTCCACAGTGGCCAACCACAAACATGCTAGCTAGAAGCTCTCAGGGGGCCCCGTGTGTGCTGTTCCTACACGGCTAACATATGTATCGACACCTGAAAGCTACAGCCTGCCACGTCGCCAGGACCCCACTTGCCTACCTTTGCTCCTTGGTCACCAAGGGTTAATTTTCTAATGGCTGCCTTGCTGCTGAAGCTGGCCAAGTTTTTCATCGCCTGCAGAGCACCACAAGCTGTGATTTGGAGCCAGAAAACACCATTAATTTTCTAAATAGGAAGGATCACATATGTAAACTGTCTGGTTCTGTAACGAGTCGGGCAGGTAGAAGATGAAGGAGGAGGAAGTGAATTTTTCCAGGCACATAGGCCAAACGGCCAGGCCAACGGGCAGCACCGTGCACAGGACATTGGGGGCCACGATGGGGTGAGCGGTGGGGGGGGCGGGGGGACAAGGAATTTCCCTCTCATCTTTAAATCGGTTTCACCACCAACCTTCAGTGTTTCTACAAAAGGTCAGGCTGGTGATTTACTGGGCAGTGTTGGGAGTTTTTACATTAGACTTCACAAGAAACTTATTTGTAAATGGAAGGAAAGATTAAGCAAAGTGCACCAGCTCAGAGACCACAGAGGGGCTCATGAGCACAAACTAGTGTGGTTAACACGTCCTAGGTCTTCAGAGGACAGAGAATAAAAAATTCCCCTGATGGTAATTATTTAGGTAGCAATTTACCTGGATGTTGTAGACATTTGAAAAATGCATTTTTTGCAGATTTTGCAAATCTACAAAAAAAAATGCAAAATCCTCCATTTGGGATTTAGCATGTATGCCTCTGTGTGTGTGCGTGTGTGTGTGTGTGTGTGTGTGTGTGTTTATGTCTTTGAGAGACAGAGAGAGAGAAAGAAAAGAGGGAGAGAGAGAAAGGGAATAAGCATAAAAAAGGCATGATAAAAATGCCTTCCTGAGTTTTAACAATCATTTTATTTGCCATAAATATACCTCTTTCCAGAGTAACTATTAGTGTTATCTGAGATACCAGAATAGTTCCAGACCTGAAACTACGTGGTGGGCCTGAATAGGACATAAGAATGTATTTCTGCCTCATGCTCTCCATAATACCAACACTGAACTGCCCTCTTTCTGGAACCTTCTCCCCAGACTTCTGGTCAAAGAAGAACCTCTTCTCTAACCTCTAACATTCTGGTCCCATTCCACAACTCTTTAAACAAACAAACAAAAGGCCCTCCCACTGCCATTAATTTCTTCATTCTCTATCTTTTATTGCTCTTTGGGCTAAAATGAAAATTTGGGGATGTCAATAAATCTGGGGCAGCTTTTTTTGCTGCCTCATAGACTCCGAGCTGAATGCTGCCCCTTCATTCATGTCCCAGGAGAGCTCCTCACACAGCAATGACTCAGAAGAGTAGGGTGTTCCCTAAGAAAAGTAAAAGGAGACAGACAAAGAAATCAGGGTAGGTTTCTGGAGTCCCAAAGTGTAAGCGAAAGCTCAGGTTTGGAGAAGAGCGACTTAAAGGCCAGGTGAAGGAGACATGGCATAAAGGGCTATGTGATCTCATATTTATTTGTCTGAAAGGCAAGTAAGATATTTCAAAGTTTTCAGAGAAAAATGACCCTAAGGAAGACACGTTCACCTCCAGGGTATTCTTAGTTTGCTAAGACTGCCACACTAAAGTACCACAAACTGGTTGGCTTAGCCAACAGAAATTTACTGTCCTACACAGTTTTAGAGGCTACAAATTAGGTATCAAGGTGTCTGCAGGTCTGGTTCTTCCAGACGGTTCTGAGGGCGGGGTCTGCTCCAGGCCCCTGTCCTTGGCTTAGAGATGGCAGTCTTCTCCCTGTCTTTCCACATGCTCTTCCCTCTATGCCTATCTGTCTCTGTGCCCAAACTTCCCCTTTTTGTAAAGACACCAGCCATACTGGATTAGAAACACCCCCCCTCCACCTTAACTAATTACATCTGAAGTTGCCTCTTTCCAAGTAAGGTCACATTCTGAGGTTCTGGGGGTTGGGACTGCAACATATGAATGGAAGGGGTGGGGAGGGGGGGAATAATTTACCCTGAGACAGAGGGTGAGAGAGAGAACTTCCTCAGGAGTTAACCAAAATTCCCATAATGTTTATCTAAGGCATATACAAAGCAATGATAATTTGTATTCGCTTACCCCTTTACAGACTCCTGAATATTTTTGTTTCCAATAATT
This sequence comes from Panthera pardus, assembly GCF_024362965.1. Classification (NCBI taxonomy): domain Eukaryota; kingdom Metazoa; phylum Chordata; class Mammalia; order Carnivora; family Felidae; genus Panthera; species Panthera pardus. The sequence goes on from NW_026526821.1 coordinate 77,252,510, forward strand.
TACTCCAGATAATTCTATCTTGATCTTGCTCAGGTTCTGCATTATTCTCCCTCTCCTTAGTGGGGAAACTAAGACTTTGAGAAGTTGAGTGGTCACTAAACTGTTATCAGGTTAAACTGTCACCCAGTTGCAGAGCTGAGGCTCAACTTCAAGGCTTCTGTTTCCTACTGCAGTGTTTTCCCACTAGTCTACACTGCCTGCTTTGTCTTAACACACTTCACCACCAACGATGTAGATGGAGTCCTACCACTAAATCACCAAAGCAAGTGCTCAGCTTAATTCTACAGTCTCTCTACCTTATTTCCTCCAAGCAGTTGGGGGAGGGGAGATTTATTTCCCTGTATTATTTTTTATTCCACTGTTCCATTCTGTGAAGGACAAAAATAGGCCTGAATCCACAAAACTCCATCTTACAGTTTTACTTACAGATACACATGTCCCACTTTGGGAGCCACGCAGACACCAGGGCCAAGCAAATGACTCTAGAATTGGCCCAAAGTAGACCCAAGCTGGGCGTTGATGTTGGCAATAGCCAAGCTGGGTGTAGAACAGCCATCATTTTGCAGCTAATTTTCTTTTTGCCTCCTCCCCTGCTCCAGGTAGAACATTGTTCATTACGAGCGCTGCAGAGCTCAGTAGAGCTCATTCTCGCCGAGATCGTCTCTCTGATCTTCTGAAGCCTTTAAAAGGGAATGAGCCTTGGCCTCCTTTTTATGGGCTACATTATGACCTGGCTTCAAAGTGTGAAAAGAGGTTCCAAGATTCCCTTTGTGCGGTGGAGTCTCTTAATTGCACTTTTAAACACAGTGTAATTTTTGTAATTAACATTATGGTTTCAGAGGGCAGAGAAGCCTGCACCATGCTAATTACAAACCCGCGTCTTCAGAGTGGTGGAATTTCCAAGGCCTCTGATATTGGGGTGGAATACAGTTTTTATGAAGGATTTCAAAGATCCTCTGTGGGCTGTGTTCTGAGTCATCATTAGCATTTGATAACATAAAGAAATTTTACAACATGTGACAGATTTTCTATGTGAAGATTTTACCTGGTAACTGGAAAATTTGCATAAAGAGCTTCATTAGGTCTCCTCTCACATTACTGAGAGAGTAAGAAGTATAGTGCACTCTTTCCCTAAGATTGTTCTTAGGAGCCAAGGAATTGGTGCTTTATAATAAAATTTACAGTATATTATGAAGGGAAGTTGTAATAATCTTCAATGATGTTGAAAATCAGCATACGTGCCTTTTAAGGAGAGGGAGAGAATATGTATCAGAATTACCGTGTAACTGAAAACCTTGCAGTAAAGGTATATTGTACTGTTCTTTGCCATATAAAAGATCTAGTCCTGCTAGGCTGCCGAGTCAAGGCAAGAGCTTCACATATATAACACCCTGCAACAATAATGTGTAATTTTTTCACTCCGTGAAGTCTGTTCACTGAGAAAAAATTATTGTCCTCTTATTGCAGGGGCAAGTTTATCTTACCTTTATTTTTCAGCCCCAAGCTATCAATGGAACTGTGTGCGTACATGTTTGTGTAAAGATACGCGCGCACACACACACACACACCTTCCAGAGAGGCGGTGTGCATTCCATGCAGAATAATCATAGCTTCTGCAAAGAGTAACTGGCCCTTCTGAGGCTGATACTGTCAGAAATTGTACTGTGGAGTAGGGACTGAGTCCCAAAGCCATCCATTTGCTGAAATCCTTTCACTGAGCATGGATCAATTAAGCCAGTAATAGTGATAATTTCAGGAAAGCTTTCTGTCATGATGGGAACAAGAATTCATCATTATTCCATGCTGTCTTATTATTTCAACACCATACATATGCCGCTGGATGTATAGCAGTAGCTCGCGGCATTATCTCAGTGGGACGCATTTTCCTTCATGAGAGTCTTTTCCTTGGCGATTATGCAGATAATGCATAGCTTTGTAATGACATCATAAATAGAACCCAAAGTCCTAAGAAACAATTAGGGAAGTATATCAATACTTCCCTTGTAATCATAACATCATCTGACTTCCAGTGGGATGCCAAGCTAGCTCCCCAAGTTCCGTAATCACGTATGAGCATTAACGCCTGCCTCACAATCTATCTTGGAGTCACAAATCCCGGCACTGGAGACAAATTAATATGCATTTTAGCCCACTGTCAAGAAGGGAAAGCACACTAGGGTTTTGATCACAGAGCCTAGGGTGAGATCCAGGCAAATAAAACCCAAGCTGGTACAAGCTGGACCCTCTGTATACTCACCTCGGGCAAAACCAAGAATAGACTAAAAAATAGAAAAGCCAGTATCTCTTGAAAGTGAAGGACCAAAGAATCCTTGCAGAAAATTGTTACACTCTCCTCTTAATAACACCATTTTGCAAGTAGACTTTTATATAATTTTTTTCTGTGAAATTATTTTTCCCATCCAGTGTTCCCTCTCAGCCTAGTTTAATCCCCTTTAAAAGTAAGCAAGTCTTTTTCATGGGAGGGAAGGGCCACTTTCTCTAATTGGTTTGGGGCCTGTCAGTCATTTCAGCCTGCAAGGGGTGCAAAACCACACTGCAAGTGGACCTTTAAAACCACATGGTGGATTTTACGAGTTCTGTTCACTCCTGCTGAGGGGAATGGGGTTTGAGGAAGGTTCAATTATAGTTTGGAATTCCTTTCCCCATTTTAGGAAAGGGACAAACCTTCTCCTCTCTTAACTCTTGTAGCTCCCGAAAAACAGAAATGGAAAATTTAGACAAATGATCAAACTTACATAGTGTATAGCTTTTATTTTTACAAAATATTTGCTTCCAGCAGAGTATATCTTAATTCACAAATGCAGAAATCTGTCATTAAGATCTGACCCAGCTGCATGGCATTGTCAAATGCAATAACGTATCTTTTAATAGTTTTATATCAAGTAAGGATATAACATATCATTAGTTTAAATGTATTTGCAAGCAATTACCCCCACCAGGATATTTGAGAATGCTCATGCAAAATTGATGAAATTCTGACATGCTTAAACATTGTTCATTTAGCTCAATTCCTTATGTATAGAAAAAATAGAATAAATAATTCCGCTGCCATTTGCAAACTACTGTTAGGCATTTTTATTCCACTCAGGGCTTCAGTGCTGCCTTTAAACTATAGCCTTTGGTGATCATTTGGAAAAAAAAAACAGTTTCATATATGTTTAATTTTAAATAATGGACTAGATTTTTCATTCTCCTTATTATTGTTCAATGTGGTAATTTAAATATGGAGTAGATTTACTGCATGTCAGCTGCCTTTCTTTTACAAAAGGGGATAAATTATTAAATGAGCAGAGATTGTTTGACAACCAGTTTTCCAGTACTACACAAAAGAAGGGCCTGTGACATTCAGCTGTCTTTTGAAAAGAATAAAGTATAAATCAATTAAGCCACTATGCTGTGGATCAGAAATGCCAGTCTATGGCATGGTTCCTTTTTGCCTCTCAGGTGACTTTCAGGCAGCTCCACAACCATACGGGGGACAGAACGACAGCCATGCTGAGGTTCTCTGGGGTCTTTTCTGGGTTTCTAAAATCTTCTTTGGCTGAAGCATACCCCCAACAAAACATCAGACATACACCAGATCTGACAGGTTCCTTTTTGGTTTTTCTTGACTATGCTACTGAATATCATTTAATCATGACTGATTAAGAATTTTTTTTTCTGCTTTTGGATTTTTCCTGCAATTTTTAACCTGTTTACTGTGCCAGAGTAGAGAAATTTTGTAGTGAACATCTCATCACTGTCGATGCAAGCAGGTGAGAAATTGCATTTCAATGCCTTTCTAAGCTATCCCTCAATACCATATTAGCATCTGTGTAATTAATAATACTTTGAGCTCTGTCAAAATGAAATCACTTTTATTCTTCCCCCAAAGAGAATCATCTATTAACTATGTGTGATCCCCAAATACATTTTTCTTTACTAATGTCACTAGTAACTATACTTTCTGAAATATTAATCTATCTATCCAAGCCATAAAGACTGATCAAATTATTATTTTTTTAAATCTATCTACTCATTGTGAAAAGCAGTCAGACTGTTTACATGGAGGGTCATGTAATAGGTACTTTTAGAGTACTATTTAAGAGCATAGCGCTGCTATGGGATAGATTGAAACAAAGAAAAATAGGTAAAACAAACACATAAAAGGGAAGGTATGTTCTCTCCTCTGAAGAAAATAAAAGTCTAACTGAAGACACAAGACCAGTTGGTTCACACAGAACAATTAGCGAGGCACACAAACCATCCATAATTGGGCTAACTGACACAATACAATCGTGGTAGGAGGTTAGAGAAAGAAAACATCAGTAAGGACTGGAAATCTACATTTAGAAAAGCTTCATGGATGATGGGTCTCATACAATGGGAAGATTGAAATGGCTGGAAAGAGAGGAAGAGATTCCAGGTGAGGTGGTAAAAATTCTTTGAATATGCAAAGTGTACTTTAAAAAATCTGAAACAAAAGCGTTCCCGGAAAGTGGTGGGAAACTAAGATAAATATGTTGGATGATATCTACTTGGGAACAACCTGGAAGCCAGTACAAAAGAAGCATTTAGATGGGTTACATTAAGTGATACTGAGCCACTAACTCTTCTTGAGCAAGGGGTTGCCATGAATAACATATCCACCTTGAGTGTTAGTTCCATGGCCAAGAGTGTGAAAAGAGGAAAGCAGGCTAGTTATAGGGCTGTTGGAGTAATCCAAGAGTGGGTCAATAAATTCCCAAGATGTGATAGGAAAGTGAGATTGGAGATGCTTCCCGAGACTACTGGTAAGCCATCAGAATATAGGGGATGAAGGTGAGGGAGACACCAAAATGTATGGGATATAGTGAGTCAGACTAAGCGAGAAGTTAACTGATGATGCTCCCCATGGGTAGATCAATAAAAGGGCTGTTTTCTAAAACAAACAAACAAACAAAAAAAATATATATATATATGTGTGTGTGTGTGTATGTATATATATGTATGTATATATATGTATGTATATATATGTATATATATATGGAGAGGGAAGGGAAAAATATAATTACTTATTTTGTTATTTTCAGCCACTTATTTGGCACCTACAACCTGGCAATAATGCCGTCATAGCTGTAAACATGCATTTCAACATTATTCTTCCCTGCTTAACTACACAGAGCTTCAGCATCCTTCCCACCATTGAATTCTGGGTAGCTACTGCAAATAAATCAGAAATAGTTTACACGTACACATGTACACTTGCATGCTACACTCACATGTGCACATGCGTGTGCACACACCACACCACACACACACAACACATACACACACACAAATATTCTATGCCTAATTTAGGAGGAAATGTGGCTTGAAACCACACTTTAAATGGAAGCACACATTTTATCAAGATAATAATATTTAGGAAAAAGTGAATGAAAAACAGAGAAAAAAAATACATATTTGCATATACACACACACACACACACTCAACTTTACTAACAAGTCCTCTGTAGACACAAAATACTTAAATATTGGAGGGATGCTTCAGTTAATTGAAGCCAACAAATGAGATTCTAGTATAATTAAAGACCAAGCCCACCAGAAAATGATGACTGAAAGAGAAACAAAATCCCCTGCCATCATTTCCTAGTAACAACACCATTAGGAAAATGTTCAGTTAGAATTCCAGGTGGCTTCAAGCAAGCAGCTGGAGAAGGACCTAAAGGCAGAAAGAAAAAGGTGAGTGGAGAAACTAAGTGGGAGAAAGCTCCAGTATCTGTCTAGAGAAGAGGAGACTCTGAGGGAACTTAATAATAGCTTTCAAGTGTCTGAAGAGTTACTCTGCAGGGACTGCTGACCAGCTGTTCTCAATCTTTATTCAGGGCAGAACAAAAGGAGATGCACTAAATGCAGGATGAAGGATTTAATTTAGACATAGAAAGAGTGCCTTGGTAATAAGTGTTATTAGGCGTTGCAATCAGTGCTGAGGCAGTCCTGCTCTTTGGAGGGTATGCAAACGGGGGGACTCAAGCACAGGGCCACGGGCCCAACCGAGGTGGGCACTGCTTGAAGGTGGCAGTTTAGGCCCCACTGTTCTATTCCAGCACCGGCATCTAAGATTGCACCCCATCCACTGGGGTCTCCCAGATCAGTCAGAGCCATTCTCAGGAACAAAGAGAAAGTGGGCTGCTCCCCAGCATGTAAACTTTCAACCATGTTTAACAAGGTGCCAGGAAAAACAAGCAGCCTGAGCATGGATTCCCAAGCCTCCTGCCTTGTTAAATGCAGTTTATGGTTTACACAAAAGTGCTCTGTCTTAATTTGCTTCTTTCCTATAAATGAAATGGGGTACATTTAGTATTCCTACGGGGCTGGAATATTGGCCAAGTTCATGCTGCCTATGGATTTTTAAAAATGCCAAGCAGGGGCACCCACGTTGAGAATCCTTGGACAGAGAGAGTAAGGAGCCATGGGCCCTGGTAACTGAAATGTTCTACTGGCATATGTCCGGTCCTTTGTTTTCTTCCTCCTTTCTGTTTCTCTTGTTGCCCTTCCTTGTAAGATTAGGGCTAGCACTGCATTAATCAAACATGAAATTTGCAAATTTGCATTAATTTTTACACTTTTCCCCATGTAGTCCAAACTGAACTTTTATAGTTTTTACACTTAAAAGAAACCACTAGTATGTTCTAGTATTTCTTAATATCATGCCTTGCCCTTACTAGTGTTCAATAAATGTTTATTTATTTATTTTTTTTTTATAAATTTTTTTTTTAACGTTTTTATTTTATTTTTGAGACAGAGAGAGACAGCATGAACAGGGGAGGGTCAGCGAGAGGGAGACACAGAATCTGAAACAGGCTCCAGGCTCTGAGCTGTCAGCACAGAGCCCGACGCGGGGCTCGAACTCACAGACCGCGAGATCGTGACCTGAGCCAAAGTCGGCCGCTTAACCGACTGAGCCACCCAGGCACCCCCCAATAAATGTTTATTAAGTGAATGACTAGCAGTTCTATTTTTCACTCCCACACAACCCATATGAAAGGTCTCCTAATGGACAAGTCCTTCAACAACTTGGCTCTCCTTGTAAAATGAGACGTCAACCCTCCCAACAGAGGAGCTGTTCTCCTCTCATCAATGAAGAATCAGATGTCCTCGAGGCAGAAAAAACACCTCAATATGCTGTGCAGAGCTTGACATATTCTTCACCACCCCCCCCCCCACATTGAGTGCTCGTGTCCTTCATGGTAAACAGCTGGGTCCCCTCTTCTCTCTATTCCCACAGTTGTTTTACATAATGTTTGGGCATAAGGCATTTCATAAATATCTGTTAAACAAAAAGAAATAAAATACACAGAACACAAGGAATGAGGAGGCAAAGTGGCTGAAGGCATGGTCTCTGGAATTAGGTTTGCTTTGACTCACATCCCAGCTCTGCCATTTACTGACTATGTGACCTTAGGCAAAACAGTTGTAACTTCTCTGCGCTTCGGTTTCCTCATCTTTTGAATGGGGGTTATTATAGTACTTCCCTCATGGAGCTGTTATGAGAATTAACTATGTTGATATCTATAAAGCACTTTGAATAGTATCTGATAAGTGTTAGGCACCAAGTAAATGTCACATAAATAAAAAGTTGTTGGGGCTCAGAGATATGCTTCCTGGTATTATAGCCCAGATCTATCAGCTGGTTAAAGCACTTGGCAGCTCTGCTTGGTGTCATCTGCCTGACCTTTCCCCAAAACCACTAGAAGAACAATGTGCATGGTTATGGTAAGTCCCATGCAGAGTTATAAATGGTGGAAATGCTTTGAAGGTTCATATCGGAAGCAAGGACAGAAAGGAAAACAGTGATTTGGTTGAGTAAACTTAAAAAGAGAAATCAAAGTGATCAAATCTGTCATTGCTGAGTGTCTACAGACCTACTTGAAATTAGAATCTGTGTCTTCCATTTCCCTAGTGAAAGGGAAAGGCTATTATTCTTGGTAGACCCAAGAGGCAGATCCAGAAGTAACACCGACAGCAACCTGAGCATCAGCTCTCAGACCGGCTTTTGAGATATACACAGCAGCAATGGCAAATGAATGAAGCAGCACACGTGCTTCCATCCACTCTTTCTATGCAGACATGGTCCTCTTTCGCACTGAGCTTAAAACCTCTCCTTGTGCAACTCAAAGCTGCAGGCAGACCCTGTGCATTTACTAATATTGGAACACAGAGGAAATAGAACAGAGGGCTCAAAGTTTTCTGTCTAGACCCAAGAAGTAACACGGTAGCCCTTTTCAGATACCAAATAGGCCCATTCCCAAGCAATAAATACCATGTAAACCTTCTGAACACCCACAGCAGGAAATTCTGGCCCATTCTTAATTATTGCCTGCTTATTAAGGACAAATTTTCCTCAGATGTAAACACTTATCTTTCATAAAACACTAGGCCAAATGTGTCCATGTAATCTATGGCATATTCCTACTAATGTGCTAGGCATAGTGGTAGGTTTGTATGGAGTTTCAGAAGTACAGCATACAATTCTAGTCCTTAGAACACTTTCAAGCAAGTTGAGAAAGCAACATTATACAAATCAAAATTTTAAAAAATATTCCAAGATAGTATATGGTAATAAAATGTTAAATTTTATGGTTCAGGTAGGAACAGATTTTTAGGGAATGGAGTTTCATGAGGGCCAGAACAGAAAGGGAAGAAATCATAGTTACAAGGCAAGAAGTGGTCCTTATGTTATGGCTGACATGTGGACTGGAAAAGGGGAAAAACATAAGCAAAATGCTCAGAGACAGAAGTGACAGGGGTATACATGAGGGACAGATCTGGTCACTTCTACCAATGACCAATTCTGAGTTTCCTATTATAAAATCTCTCATTGGGGCACCTGGGTGGCTCAGTCAGTTGAGCGTGCAACTTCGGCTCAGGTCACAATCTCATGGTTCATGGGTTCAAGCCCTGCATCGGGCTCTGTGCTGACAGCTCGGAGCCTGGAGCCTGCTTCAGATTCTGTGTCTCCCTCTATCTCTGCCCCTCCCTGGCTCATGCTCTGTCTCTCTCTCTCTGTCAAAAATAAATTTTTTTAAAAAAATGTTAGAATCTCTGTCAACCCCAAAGCCTCCAAGGACCAAGAGGCCTCTCAAGAACATATTCAGACAGAAGGGTAAGGCTCCTCAAGGTTACAGAAAACTTCTACTGACCACAAACATCCGCACCAAAGAGTTCTCAGGAACAGAAGCACACAAAAAGGTCAACAACCAGTCTTGGTTGTACAAACTCTTTCAACTCTGTTTTAAAGTATTGCTTCAAGAGAAAAGGTTAAATGAGGTTTGAGTGCAGTGTAATAAACCTTCACTGTTCATAAAGCTCCGAGTGATAAATGTATGTATGGTTACTGTATAAAAATATTGGGGTCAAATGCCAAAGCTCACTGAGGTTAAGGTTTTTTTGCATGGGTAGGTGAAGGACCCCAAATTGTCAAATCTCAAGAAAATGGCAGCTTGTCAGTCAAAGACACAATCTGCTCCAGCTCACCGGAGAAGCCCATTCCCAAACTCCACTCAGCCAGACGTTCTAAACATTCCAGCTGTGATATACAGCACACGATGGCATGTAATTTGTTTGGTTCCAAGAGACTAAGACAAGGGTTTGGAAGGTTCACTGCATTGTAAAAGAGATATGCCTGGCTGCAGGGTTTCACATTTGTAAATAAAAAATACCCTATTCTTCAATAGCACGACATCCAATGAAAAGGCATGAGTTGGTATCCATGGAATAGCTAAGAAGGAAAGATTTCAACAGCTGCAATATACACTCGTGTCCACAGGTAAAACAAGGAGGACCTGCAACAGAGTCCCATAAAGAAAGGCAAGGTTCTGCTTATGAGGAACTTTGGCTTATGGCATAATTTGTGCCATATGTTTTTAAACAGTAAAACGTGGACTCCTGTAGCAGTGAGGGAGTCGTGTCAAAGTATCATGGGACTCATCACTCTGCACAATGGAGAGCCCACTTTTACTTTAGATCCAACGTAGGACTTGGCCTTCTCAATAAAAACAAAATGAAACGAAACAACACAACAACAACAACCAAAACAAAACAAACCCCTGGATCACATATAAACCCTCTTCTTTGTACCATGGAGCAGACATATTCCGGGGGTGGGGGGGGGGGGGTCGGGGCGGGGGGGAAGAAACCAAAACCTATGCATACCAAGGGAAAGGGAAAGAAAGTACCTTCAAGAAACTGATAGCATGGTATTTGTAGAACATACTTAACAAGATCAAATGTCTCTTTAAAAATCTATGGATAAGGACTTTTATTTGAAATCTAAATGTTGAGCCCTTGCTGTTTCAAAGACTAAGGATTCCTTACAAAAGGCAGGCAAGTGTCTTGTTAACAATAAGTGAAAAATCACCATCTCTGCATTCAGTCTTCCTAACAGCCTTATGAACAGCTCACCTTTTTCCTCAACCGGGGAAACAGGCTCAGAGAGAGAGAATGTTATCGCCCAAGCTTAGGTAGTTAGTAAGCCCATAGTGGGATTCCAGAGGAAGCTGACTCCACAGCCCATGTTCCTATCACTTTCTATCACTTCGGCAGAGTGGTTGTATCGGTAAGCATTACCAATCCCTTCAGCCTCGCGTGGCATCCAAAACATTAGCAGGATCTAAGCGATAAAAGAGGAGAAATCTGAACCAGAGTAACAAAGAAAAGTCCACAGCTTCAGCTGGCTGCAGTTTTCATTAAATCCTTGGAGATCGGCTTGGAAACAAATATCATAACCCTTGTATATTGTTTATAGTTTGTTGTATGCATTTATTCTTACATTTACTACATAGTAAAGCAAATACAGTTCAGGGTCTCCACACTCATTCTCAGTTTTTCCTTTTAGTGTCTTTATAAAGTCCCCCCAATATCTTAGATATTGTTAGAGAGACATTGTGGAGTCTCTACTATTACAGAGGCCACTATAAAAGTGGACTCCCACAGACTATTTAAAATCAAGATGCAGGGGCCTGAAGTGAGATGATCAGGTATCGCACTTTATAGCTGGTTTCACACTTTTGAGTTTGTTTCTGGTTGTGTAAAGCTCAGCCCCAAATACTTTTAATTAATTTTTGCCTACCCACCACAAGGTCATGAAGAAATTCCCCTATGTTCACTTTACCTTTCACATTTAAGTCCACAAGCCACCTGGAATTGATTTTTGTATATGGTGTGTTATAGGAACCAAGATTCTTTTTTTCCCCCCCTGGATGGATGGATATCCAAGTGATTCAGTACCACTTATTGAAAAGACAGTTACTTTCCTCATTCCCCTTTGTTTTATAAGAAGTATAATGGTAAGCACACTAACTTTGATATCTGATCATATAAATCTTCCAAATTCATGATTTTCTTGGCTACTCGGTAATATTTTAGAGCATTCCTCATAGAGGTCTTGCAAATATTTAATCAGATTTACTGCTAAGTAATTGATCATTTGATGATGCTATGTTAAGTGGCATCACTCTTACATTTTAATTTCTAATGGTTTGTTGCCATCTGCTTGCAATTTGATAATTTAAGGTCCCTCACAAATACATGCAAGAAAACTTTAACCTCAGAGATCACTGGCATCTGAATCCAACACTTCTGTACAGTAACCACACATACATTTATCATTCAGAACTTTATGAGCTGTGAAGGTTTATTATATTGCACGTAAAACTCAATTGATTTTTTCTATATTCACTTATTAATTCTAATAAGTTGTCTTTAGTTCTTTTAGATTTTTTACACGCAAAACCATGCTACCTGTGAATAATGGCAGTTTTACTTCTTACTTTCTAATTATTATGACTTTTATTTCTTTCTTGCCTTGTTGCACTGACTAGGTCCTCTAGCACAATGCTGAATAGAATTAGTGAGAGCAGACCTCTTTGTTTCATTCCCAATGTTGGTGGAAATCTTGTAATATTTCACCATTGCATATGAAGATTTATGTAGATGTTTTGTAGCGACTCTTTACTAGAGTAAGGAAATGTTCTTTTATTATCATGAAAGGCTGTTGGATTTTTTTCTAATGCTCTCTCTGCATCTATTAAAGTGATCATATGATTTTTCTCATTTGTTCTCTTAATGCGGTGACTTACATTGATTGATTTTTCAATTGTTAAACCAACATCGCTTTCTTGAGATAAACCCACGTTAGTTGTGATGTATTTTCCTTTTTATATATTATTCAATTCAACTTGCTAATAGTTTTTTTTAGGAGTTTTGTGTCAAAGTCCAATAAAGAAACTGGTCTGCAATTTTGGCACCAAATTTATGTCGGCCTCAGAATGCACAGAAAAATGTTCCATTTCCATTTGTTTTTCGATTGCTAAAGAATTGATGTAAGGTTGATTTTATTTCTTCTTTAAACAACTCATAGACTTCACCCAGAAGTCATGTGAATGTGGATCTTTGGGTAAGACTAAGTCTCAACAGCAGGTTCGATTTCTACAATGGATCTAGTATTACTCATATTTTTTATTTCTTCTTGTGTCAGTTTTGGGAAGTTGGTAATTGTGTTGTTAAAAGAAACCACCTGCTTAGTCTAAATTTTAAAATTCCATGGCATAAAGCTGCTCTCCGCTCAACCTGAGCATATGGAGTTCAGAGCACTGGCAAACCTCATTCTGCATCTTGAACCGGATCACCCTCAGAGACTGCAACCCAAAGCAGAGACACCTCAGATGAGCTGCAGCCCGAAGAACAAAATGAAGGTTTTACGTGACTGCGTTTTCTTGTTATGCACTACATAACCAATGTATACACTATGTTCCAGTTAATTAATCCTTTCTTTGATTTGTCTCCTCTTCTGTGAAGCCCGACTAATTTTAGAATTGTATTAATCTGTTTTTAGATTTCTATTCCGTACTTTTTAATATATTCCATTTATCCAATGCAAATCTCCATCATGTCATCTGTTTTCTTAAATACATTAATCAGATCTTTAAAATGACTTTGTCTAATCACTACAATAACTAGACTACTTGTAGGTATGTTTCTATTTTTATAATCATTTTATTGTGAGATAGAATTGATCTAAAATTAACTACACACTTTAAAAGTATAGTATTCAATAAGTTTTGACATCTATATTCTGGAAAACCATAGCCATGGTCAAAATAATGAACATAAACACTATTCTAAAAAGTGTCCTCATGGTCTTTCATAATCCTTTCCTGCTGCCCCTACCCACACCCACCCCAATCCCCCAGAAACCACGCATCTGATTTCTATCACTATAGACTAGTTTACATTAAAAAAAAATCACACAGTCTATACTCTTTTTGTCTGGCTTCTTTAACTTAGCACTCTTATTTTGAGATTCATCCATGTTGTAGCATGCATCAATAGTTCATTCCTTTTTATTGGTCCATTGTATGGTTATACCACATTGCTTATTTTTATCTACTGATATTCAATTCTAATAATACTGTCTTCTAGAGATCAAGAGTCTTTTGTTGCTATTGTTTTAATAAAGTCCAATTTATCCATTTTTTAATGTATCATACTTTTACTATTCTGTGAAGAAATCCTTTTCTAAACTAAGGTCACAAAATATTTTCTTCTACAAGTTTTATAGTTTTAGGTTTCACATTACTTATTTGGGGTTAATATTTGTATATGCATGGGGTATGGATAAAGGTTCTTTCTGCATATGGATATTGAATCACCATTTGTGCTTTTCCCTATGTATCTTTGTCAAAAATTAGTTGCTCATATATACATAGGTCTTTCTTGACCATTTCATTCCTTTGATCTTTTTGTCTACTTTTCACTGGGGGCCAGCAAACAATGGCCCACAGGTCAGTTCTGGTCCACTACCTATTTATATACATCCACAAGCTATTAATGGCTCTTATATCTTAAAATGGTTGAAAAAATCAAATGGTTTTTAATAACATGTAACTTTTATATAAATTTAAATTTCAGGGTCTTTAACTAAAGGTTTGTTGAAACATAGCCACACTGATTCTTTATGTATTGTGTATGGCTGTATCCATACTACAACAGCAGAGCTGAGGAGCTGTGACAGATACAGGATAGCCCACAGAGCCTAAAGTATTTACTATTTGACTTTTCACATAAAAGGTTTTCTTATTCCTGCTTTACACCAATATCATACTGCTTGAATTACTGTAGATGTTTTGAAATCAAATAGTGTTAGTTCTATAACTTGGTTCTTTTTTTTTTTTTTTTTTCCAAAGACATTGTGGATGTTCTGGAACCTATGAATTTCCATATCAAATTTAAAATCTCTACTTCAATTTCTATTAAAAAAAATGAACCCACTGTGATTTTAATCATGATCATGATCTATGGATCAATCTGGGGAGAAGTGGCATCTGAATAACCTTGAGTTTTCTCAATCACTGTGACCTATGGACACAGTATGTCTCCCCTTTCACTGGGTCTTCTGTTCTTTTTCTCACCAATGCATGTAGATTTTAGTGCACAGGTGATCACTGGCATAAGTACCCCTATTTTTCCAAGTATTCTGGATCTCATGAAAACCAGTAACAGAATTTCCCTGACCTATGCCCCTAAATCTATCTCCATCTTTCCAAAAGTTAAAAAAAAAAGTGAGAATAGATTCATTCACATAGTTTGTTTGCAAAGTTTTAGGTTTTTTTCGTGGAATATAACCACAGAAGCCAAAACACACAAGAACTACAAAGTTCCTAGAATTAGATATAAAATGTCAAGGCATGAAATATAAACATTTAAACATACTGTTTAAAATGTAGCCTTCCTTTCCTAATGTGTCAAATTATTTTTTGTATGGCAAATTATGAACCTCACTCAACGTAAATCAGAGGGGACACCCATATCATGGTTAATGAAGACATTCCACCAGTCAGCCAGCCACTGCTTAGAATGAAGTTATGTCTTATATCAATAAATTATGATCATAATGTAAATAGTTTCTTTCAAGATAGGTTGTCATTACGATAAAGGGCTTGTTCCAGTGGGTGATCACTGGCCACTTTCTGTTCCACCTCTACTGTCAAACAACAGCAGAGGCATGAGAGGTATCTTCACATTTCCGGGTGCTCTGTGCAATTCCTCTAGATGTCTTCTGAAATTCATGTCACACCTAATCATGGCAACTGAACAAAGATAGCCTTGGAGGCAAAGGACCTCCTCCCTGCATGGACCAGGGACTGGCAAGGTCAAAATCCGGCTGTCTTACAAGAGTGTGATGAACAAACCTGTTTGGAGAGACTCCAAGGTTTGGACTTTTACCACCAAACGACTCTTACTGAAGGAAATTTTCTTTGATGTTAACCTCAAATTTTCCCCTCGCTCAGTTTCCCCTACCATTCCTAATCAAACCTCCTAACACAATTCCTCTTCCTTATGGAGGGTTTTCAATCTTCCAAATCTTCTTGAAAACTCTATATTCCTCTTAGCTATGACTGGATCAGATTATACAGATTTATCTTCAGGTTAGTAATAAAAGAATTAATATCTGTTTTACAATCATCAGGAAATTCCTTTTAAAAGCACTTCTTGGTAGCTCAAATTTGCAACATTCACGTCAGATTTTAGTTTGTGGACTCCAGCCTCTTAACTTTTTTCTTTTTCAAGACTTTATTTTTAAGTAATCTCTACACCCATCGTGGGGCTCAAACTCACAACCCTGAGATCAGGAGTCACATGCTCTACCGACTGAGCCAGCCAGGAGAGTCTTAGCTTCTTAAGGAGATAAGAACCACCTTAAATAGAGAGCCCTGCACTTTGGCCTGGATGCTTGCTGCAATTTTAGCAAGTAAAAAAATATAAAAAAATAAAAATATAATTTTTATATTTTTATATATAAAAATAAAAAATAATTAATATTAATAAGCAGGTTAATATATTGCTAACCTGCTTCGTGGAGACACTCCATCTAATGTAGCTATCTATCATCCATGATCAGGACTATGAAAACCACACTAGAATTTAAAAAAAGGTCAAGGACTACACCCTCACTTTTGGCATTTAATATCTTAGGCAATATTAGATGGCCAATTTGATAACTTAAGGCCTTCTGTGGTTTTCCTAGACATCTTCTTGGGAGTGGAACACTTATGGTAAGAGGGACAGTAAGATATGATAATATAGAATATCTGTATAATATCTGATATAATATCTGATAATATCTGTCTGATAATATAGAAAACAGTGCAGCGAAATGAAGTGAGCAACAACTTGTTTGCAGCTCCCCTCCTCCAGGGCATCCCATCTGCAGTGGTCGGCACTGGTGTAATGGCCCAGAATCCGCCGACCTCTCTCCAACCCTGAGGCCACACCCTGGTCCAGATGGCCTTCACCTCTCCTACCTCCCGCACAAATGATGTCACCTGTTGTCACTCTTGCCACCTTCCAATACAGAATTCAATCAGAAGTCTTAGTGTCTTTATGATTTTAAAACATAAGTCATGTCACTTTCATATTTAAATTGCTAAAAAGCTGGGGCGCCTGAGTGGCTCAGTCGGTTAAGCATCCAACTTCGGCTCAGGTCATGATCTTGCGGTTTGGGAGTTCGAGCCCCGCGTCGGGCTCTGTGCTGACAGCTCAGAGCCTGGAGCCTGCTTCGGATTCTGTGTCTCCCTCTCTCTCTCTGTCCCTCCCCTGCTCATGCTAGCTCTCTCTCTCTCTCTCAAATAAATAAACATTAAAAAAATTAAAATGCCAAAAAGCTGCTGCATTGGACCTCTGTCAGTGGTGGCTACCTCACTGAAAACCCTCGCTACATTTGTGTAGGAAGCCCTACCTTTCCAAGATAGAATTCAAAAACAAACAAACAAAACAAAACAAAACATAAAACAAAACAAAACTTGTATTCCCAGACTCTCTTGCAGCTGCGGGAGTATCTTGGATTCTACCCATCAAAACACACCTGTTGGAGACATGGTTTGAGGGCTGAGAAACATGAGAAAGAGGTCCGCGCAGAACCGATCCCCTGACACGTAGAGCAGTGCCTGGCTCTCTGACAGTGAATGTGGCAAGACTTCTGGCATTTAAATCAAGCACTGTTGGTGCCAAGGGGAAAAGAAGTCTTTACGGGAGCGGTAAAACTGCTGCAGTGTATTTGGGTGCAGATCCTCACAGCATGGCTTCACACCCTGGCTCTGTAGCCTTCATAAAGTTCCAGAAGCAATACCGCCTTTAGACCTGGGCGGATAAGGCCTCAGTCTCCAGCCCTGGATTTCAGGGACATCCATGTTTTAGAAGACTTTTTGTGTCCTGACCACAAAAAATTAAGATTAAAATAAAATAGGAAAGAAACAAACACACACATACAGAAAATAAATGAGTGACATCACAATCAAGCATGTTACTTTGTTTGGACAAAATACGGAAAGGCCTGAATATACCTAGATAAGCCAGCCAGTTGTCCTGGATTAGACAAGACAGCTACCTATTTCCAAAGCCCCAGATCCTCACATATAGTTAAAAATCACAGAAAAAACAAAATTCACACATCTGACATGTCCCATTTACCCTGCACTATCATCTAATTGAATAAATGTTCTTAGATCATATTTATCACTTATTACTAACTGTCATGCATCACTTGAAACAAAATATTTGCCTAGGGCCCACACACCCTAGGGGTAACCCTGACTAGGAGCTACCTACCACCTTTTTAACACATTCCTTTTCTGCCTAAACTAGCATGAATGGACACTGCTGTTGGCAACACAGGATCTAGACAGATACACTACACTACAATAAAATCCAAACTGCCTAACGTAGCCCTCTGAGACCTCTAGTACATGCATAGGTTCCTACATTCCTTGGATCTCATCAATTCATCCAACCATTCATTCATTCACTCATCCAACAAGAATGTATTAAATGCCTGCTATATGCCAGGTGATGATTTTGAGGCTGGCAATAACAAATGAACAAAACAGACAACATTTATACCCTCACCCACTTTATGCTGTTGGAGGAAAGAAAGTGAACAGATGAAAGACTAAATGAAGCAGTAATATAATCAGAGCCAGAGGAAACTTCTGGGAAAATGATAAAAACAAGACCCATGTCAGGGAGTACTTAGACGGGGTGGTAAGATATGAGAAAGGGGTGCTGAAGCAGAGAACTAAATGATGGGTAGGAACCAGTCCTGTGAAGAGCACAAGGAAGAGACTTCTTGGCAAAGGAACAGAACACACAAAGGTACAGAAGCAAGTGCAAGGCTGATCTGTCCATAGAATAGAAAGACAGTTGTGTTGCTGGAGTAGAGAGAATGATGTGAAGGTGGTGGGACATCAATCAGAGAAAGAAGCAAGGACACTCCTTCCGCCTATTTGCTCCCTAAACTAAATGGATCAATTCATGTTTTCATTATAATTAGAGCCATCGTTTAGAAGCAGTTTCATCTTTTGTGCTCCAAAGGACCATGCCCTCCAAACATCTGGAAAATTCCAAGATTCAGATAATAATAATACATTTCTTTCTTTCATGTTGCCTGTGCTTCCTTGTGTCAAAAGCTGTTATGCTCAGTTTTCTGAAGGTCTTTTGCTTCTCTCAGCTTATTCTCATGTGACAAGTTTGGACCCTAGAACTTTTCACTTCTATCAACTTTCTTTCCCTCAAGCCAGCTCCATTGAAAAGTGAGAGGAGCCAGTTCTGGATCCAGCCATGGGATGTTGCCAGGGAAGCACATAGTGGGATACTCAGTATCAAGGTACAGGAAGCAGGGGTATGAATAAAAGGACGCTTGTCCATATCCTTCTCCATTCACCCTCTTTCCTCTTCGTAGCCACATTCAAGAATCAAGTGGGAATAGTCTTCAAGGTAACTCTGGTTCATACCAAATTCAAAAGCTCTGCTCTGTCCTTTTAGATTAATTTACTTATTCTATTTTACTTTTTTAACAAATGGGAATTAGGCACCTGCTATGTGCCAGGGGCTGTATCAAATAAAGGTACAGAGTGGGGAACAAAACAGCTGGCTGATTCCTTCATGGAACTTATGATCTCTAGTCTGGAGAAAACATTAAACCAGTGATCATCAAATATAAATATCCAGTAATAACCGGAAATAAGGTAATGAAGCAAAAATAGACTATCTGGAGAGTATCTCGGTGGCAGTAGTTGCAGAGGAACAGTTCTTTACTCAGCCTTCCCAATAAGTCCAGGCTTCAGTTTCTAGTTACCGGCTCTGCGATGTGACCTTGACAGCCCCAATTAATCCTGTAGCCTTGAGGTGGTTTTACTCATCCCATTCTGAATATCATTCAGGTTCCCTTCAGTGGGGTTTTAGTGAGAATCCATGTGGAGCTCTGTGGAGAGAGCAAGTCCCCTGCCTTGTCAGAAGGTGTCCTCGCTGGAGAAGCCTATCCCAGATACCATGTTTTCAAAATGGTTTACTAGGCACATCCAAACACATTCCCACTGGCCAACTTCCCCTCCACAAGCCCGCAGATATGAGCGATATAAGTGGGTCAAGAAACATCGATAATTAGAACAGTCTCTGGTTACCGTGAAAAGAATAAAGTAAAGAAATAGGCAACTCTGTCAAGGTACGAAAACGTCTTGCAGACCTGCAAAATAAAAATCTTCAAAGGGTCCCCATTGTTTGAAATGACAGAGTCCCACCCAACATATTTTCAGAGGTAACACATGGATGTTCAATTAGCACTAAGTGGTACAGGTTATTTTAACCTCACTACTTCGAGCCAATTGTTTTGACTCCTCCATTTTGAAAATGAGATTGTTTTGACTTCTTCTCCCACACCTCCTGTTTGCTTTCTCCTGTTTTCCTCCTCTTCCAATATCCTTTCCATTTATCCTTCTACTCCCCACTACCTTTCATTTTGTCTGGTTTTTTTCTTACCATCCCTCAGTCTCCTCATGGCCTGAGTTATTCTCCTGCCCTTTCCATCTCAACATTTCAAAATATATGCTATCTTTCTTGTGGGTTAGCTAGGAAATAAATACAAAATGTCATCACTTATAATGAATATCATGAGAAAAAAAACAGTATAAAATAAAACACAGCAGTCAAAAATGCACACATAAATCTTTTAAAAAAACAAAACAAAACAAATTTTGATAGAAAAATCAATACTTCATGAAATATGAAAAGTCAGACTTTGGAACGTTCATAACAGAAACAATACTCATAAAAGAAGATCCACTAAAATCTGTTAAAATTATTATGGATCCAGATTTGATCAATAAATCAAATCTTCATTACAACATTTAAATGGAAAATGAATTGATTTTGATGAAAAGAATTTCAGTAACATGAACATTAGAATGGAAAGAATGGAAAATGGTTTGGCTGGGTCTTACAGAAAATGGATGAACAAATTAAATTTGCTGGATGCAATGGGTTCCCTAAAAGTTTGTCAACAAAATTTAATCAATGCTGACAAAATCCTGATTTGAATATGCTTCCTTAAAAGAGTAGTATCTCAATGTCCTTTGGATCAAAGTGGTAGAGTCAATGAGGTGTCAAACATCCTATATAAATCCCACCAGTTGACCTGGAGGTACGTTAACCAGTTTAGTCCACAGCAGCAAGACCTTTAACCCTAAGATCCTAAAGAGACCCAAAGGGTCTAGCAGAGAATATACTGTTACACAGAAGAAGGTTAAATCCTGGTCACTTGGTAGAAGACCTTTAGTTTTCTTGAGATAGAGACAGACTGGCTATAGAAGCAACTGAATAGTTCTACCTGCCAGCCTTCTCATGTGAGATGATTCCTATTTTCTGTTCACATACAAGATCATCTGCCTTGATCACCATTGTCTCTCTGATACCACCACTGTGCCTGGCATAGTAGGCGCTGGGCAAATAATGACTGAATGAATTATGAGCCTCCTGCTCGACAGTATTTTGAAGTTTATAAGCCAACCCGTCTCTGAAAAAAATCATAATAAATTATCTGAGTTCAGTTCCTGGTGCTACTGCTTGCTAGGTCTATGACCTAGTCATTTAACTTCTCTGTGTCTCAGTTTCCTTACCTATAAAATGAGAGTAGGAGACATAACAACTCCATAGGCTTAACTGAAAGAATTAAATGGGAAATCTACACGAAGTACTAGGCAAAGAGCCTGACACTTAGTGAGAACTTACCAAATGTTATCTATTAATATTATTATCACTACCCTCACTATCTTGGAGTAAAACTGACAATAAAAGTCACGTTGCCAGCCTTTTTAAATACTCCATGAGAATGTGATAATAACATCTAAGGGAATAAGTCTCATTTGGCATAATAAATAATTATTTATTCAATGGTAAGTGGCAATAGCTTGAGAATATTAAGGGGTCATGCAGATTCTGCCCAAACTCTTTAAACTTTTGAAAGCAATCTCTACATGACTGAATAGTGCTCACTATTTCTTAAAAAAAATTTTAATGTTTATTTATTTTTGAGAGAGGGACAGAGTGTGAGCAGGGGAGGTGCAGAGAGAGAAGGAGACAGAATCCGAAGCAGGCTCGAAGCTCCGAGCTGTCAGCACAGAGCCCGACGCAGGGCTCAAACTCATGGATTGTGAGATCATGACCTGAGCTGAAGTCGGATGTTCAACTGACTGAGTCACCTGGGTGCCCCAGTGCTCACTGTTTTTTAATAGTATCAAGTGCTATTATAATGATAATCATAAAGAACTATAAAATTCTGAAGTGCCTGTGAAACACCAGTATAAGAGTACAGTTAATAAGCTTTAATGTGTCTTAATTATTTGAGACATTATCATCACTTTCATGTGATTGAAGACACAGGGAACAGGAACACTCTCCTTAGGCCCAGAAGTTCTTGGTTCAAATCCTAACCTTTCTACTTACTTAAAGTGACTTTGGACAAACCCTGTGACTTCTTCAAATATTTTTGCTGATCTGTAAAATGAGGGAAGTAATGCCTAATGTCAGAAACTCCCTGGGATTTTATGAAGCTCAAGGAGTCATGCATATGGATGAGAAATGAGAAGGTCCTCATGCGTTATCTCATAAATGAAGAAAACTGAGGTCCAACAAAGAGATGTGACTTACTAAATGCCACACTGCTAGTTTTTGAGGGGCTGGGTTTTGTAAAAAAAAAAAATACTCCTAAGGAAAACATCTACAAATCAAGCTGTTTTGAGTAACTCAACCAAATTAAGTATTTAATAAAGCAAAACATGATTTCTCTTGCCTATATGGAAAAAGTTTTAGTTCTAAAGAGGAAACACATTATTATTCATGCTTTGCAACTATGCCCATCAGTAACATATAGGGTGTTCTCAGTGATACTTAATTATAATAATAATAATGTTTTAAGACCATGTGACTACAGAACAAAATGAGTAATGATTGAGTAACGATGAAGATAATGGAATAAGGAGCATGGTGACAATGCCAAGGACTAAGTTGGGCACTCAAATATACATTATCTCGTTTGATTCTCATGACAACACTCTCAGGTATCTGTACTTCACAGATGAGAACACAGAGGTTCACAAAGGTTCGGCACCTTGTCCAAGGTGATACAGCTAGAAAGTGACAGAGCCGATGGTTTAAACTCCTATTTTGGTCTAATGTCTGAGCACCTCTTTCCTTAACACTAACTAGGCTGCTTGTGGAAGGCCCATACAGACCTGATTATCTGAAGCCTGCCTTTCCTTAGCCACTCTTCCTAAAGGTGCATTTTCTTATCCATTGTAGGCCAGGAAGACTCTGAGAAGCTTCCTGTCACATCTTTCTCTCTCATTTGATTTTCTCCACGTTCTGGAGTTCAGTAACCAGTATAATTCACTGAACACCGATCCAGTGCAGAGGGCTGTGCTGGGACCACCTGTTGAGAGCTATGTAGTTGGTCTACAAAAGAGCCAGGTGCCCTAGATCCTTGACCTATCCTCTGCATGCACAAGACAGCCAGGGTGGAGGCAACTTGCTCATAGAGCAAAATAGACTGCATGTCGCATCCTGCCTCCTCCAAGCCATTTTCTGCTCTACAGCCTGGTACCCACATATATGTGAAAGGACATCAACTTCCACTCTTAGGGCTTGCCGGATGTAAGTATTTCAGGTGCCAATAGTTTCCACTTGGCAAGGGTTACATTATGTGGTATGGGTCTGTCACCATGATGCCTTGGAGACGGCGAGTTTCCCCTGAAGAACAGGCTGGTGTGGTGCTCCCCATAACACTCTCCTCACTGGAGGATGACCAAGCAAGGCTTCCCTTCTGATAACCCCAAGGGGACTTGTTGGACTTTACTGGCATCTGCTACACAGCCTTGCTGGTGAAGCAGCCACCAATGTCTGTGCTCCCTAGTTCTCTCTCTCTCCCCTTTATTGTACAGGTTTTCTGTTTTGGGAGAGAAATGTCAACCAGCCCTTTAACAAACGCAAATTCTGAGGTTTAAAAAGAAAAAAGGAAGAAGAAAACCAACAAGAGTCCCCATTTCAATGGCCAAATGGCTGTTTTGGAAAAAATGGAAAATGCCATCATGCGAGCCTTGCCCGCTGCACTGTTTTGGTGTTTCACTGGCAAGGGTCAAAGTAGAGTCCAGACGACGGTGCTTTGTTTCCTGCTTTTCACACAGAGACTGCCTTTCCAAGTAAAGAAAATGTTGACCAAAGAAAATAAAGGAAAAGACTGCCTCATTCTTTACCAACATAAAATGTGTAGCATTGTTCTAATTGAAGCAATATGCTTCCGAGGGTGGAGCAGTGTGGAAATAAAGTAACCTATTTTTTGTGACTTGGCTTTACCTCTGGGCCTTCTCACATTACCTAGATGGACAGTTGCAACACAGCAAAGAATACTATAGCCTCATTGTTACACACCCCCCCCCCCCCCTTTACACTCTGACTTTAACCCACACAATGACACTGTGTCTTTCAGGCCACAGTATAATTATTGTTTGGTGGACATAAGGTTGATAAAGAGAAGAAAACTATGGCCTGGAAAAGTAAGGCTTAATATCGACTGAATATCATCAGGCATCTTAAGATTTATTCCAGAAAATAAAAAAATGGTGGGACATTGGTCAGATGTTATTAATTAAAAAGAACCCAGAATGAGGGATTTGGAGAACCCAAGGGGATAAAATATGAGGACTGATCAGCTGCCCTGCATGGCAGGGAGGGGATAACGGTTGACAGTGATGGCTATTACCGTTTGCCTTGATCTCAGGTCTGCAATGAGGACCGCAGAAGTTACAGAGACGTTTTCTTCATGGCATCTAAACCCACAGCAGTCTCTCAGTTCTGAAGGATTAATATTTGCCTGGTGCTCAGTGATGCCCACCACTCCACTCAAGACAGGTGATGGAAGTGGTGCCAGATTGCACATCAGGTCCTTGTAAGAAAGTTTCACTTCTAGAGAACTTTGTTAAAATGATTAAGAAGTCACAGATTGTTTCCCTTTTCTTTTTTACACACAGGCAAGGAATATTTAATGAGTACATACTATTTGCCAACACTGCTGACAACCAAGAATACAAACATGAAAGCAACCTATTCTCTTCTGAATTTCTCACTTGCTCACAGCCTCTGCTACATGCTCTCTTAGTCTAAAGTACACATCAGCCAGAACTGTTTTGTTCCTCCTGGTCCCCTTTATGAGGAACCTGGGAGAAATTACTGAACGGTATGGGATCGAAGGACAACTGTACTTCTAAACAGTTGGTGTGCATTCATATCACGGACACTTTGAACCATGTAACTGACCGGCTTCCCCTTTCCTGTGATGCTTAGGGACACATGTTGGCCCACCAGAAGCCAGAATGAAAGTCACCATGGTTTGACTTTTCTGAATCTTATACCAGAACCACTTTATTGTCCTTTATTTTCCTTTGTCTGCTTCCTTCTTTTCCTTCTTTCTCTACTTTTAAAATTTATCTTTTTATTATATTTCATGTATCTGTATAAGCTGGTTTTAATTACTAGGACTTGGTGGGGTCTGAGAAAACAAATAAATAGCTGTTTTCCCCAAACTCTATTTCCAGAGGCTCTCATTGCAAAGGAATTATTTATCTTTGGAGGGTAACAGCAAAAATAACCAAGTGACAAAGAGAATAAACAGATCAGACTTTCAACAGCTGTCCGAGAAGACATGGAGCAACAGATGTCAGGAAACCATGAAGTAGCCGCATCGTCACTCATACACACACAATGGAGCCAGGGCCCATTTGGGGAAAACATTCTGATGTTTCCCAGATTTTAAAATAGAAGTGATTAAGTAATCTTTAAATTTAAACTCTAAACTTTTCAATGTGCACTCTATCTACTCAATCCAGCTTTTTTTGTTCATTGACTATTTCCAGCCTCTATGGCCAGGAAAATCATCAGCACAGAAGTCTTAAAAACATAAAAAAAAAAAAAAAAGATCTTGCATCTGCAGATTAAATTAAATTTTTGGAGCTTTTTTCATCTATAATTTTAATTGAGTATCTTATGACTTATAGAAGCCCAGATGAACAACACTGTAAAAATAATTTTTAAGCATTTATAATAAAGCATTAGTATAAAAATTGAGCAGTAGAAACTTTTCAAAATATTTATTCATTTGCCAAATATTTTTTGAGCACCTATATGGACTAGACCCTGAGAATAAAGCATAAAACAAATTATGTTTTGATTTTACTTTAATAAAACCTACTCTTTTGGGGAAGACAAATATTAAGCAAATATCCATACTAACACATGCATCATTTTCCAGTATTACCTAAGTATTATAAATGGAAATTGCTATTATTCTAGATATCTATTAAGTTGTAATAATCTACCTCAAACTTAGTTATATAAAACAACAACCATTCTGTTATGCCAATGATTTTATGTGTCAGAAAGGTGGGCAGAGCACAATATGGACAGCTCAACCCTGCTCCACTGTGACTTAAGGCTCAGCCAGTGTGTCTTTGGCAGCTGGAGAAGACTGGGAAAATGAGAAGAGGGCCTTATGTCTGTGGCCATGGATTTACTCTATATCACATTGGCAGGGAATTATAAATGTCCGAGATGGCTTTTTCACTCCCTTGTTTGTCACCTGGTCTGAGACGACTGGTTCTCTGAAACCTTTCTAAGTGATTCACACAGGCATCCTCACACCATGATAGTTCCAGGGCAATCAAACTTATTATATAGAAGCTGGCTTCCATGAGAATGAGAATTTCAAGAGGAAAGACAGGGGAACTGCCAATCTTTCAAGGCCTGGACCCACAAGTTGGCATGGTGTCACTTCCACCATATTCTATTGATCAGTCACAGTAACTATGAGGATTCAAGGGGAAGGGGCATAGACTACCTCTTATTGGGTAGTGATAAAAATTTCTCCATGCCACAAAAAGCTTGAAATAATGGATTAGTAATTTCAAAGTGCTGAAAGAGAAAAGTTGTCAAATTATAATTCTATACCCAGTTAAACTATCATTCTACAGTAGGGCCAAAATAAATCCATCTCAGGCAGATACTGAGGGCATACAGAGAGAATTACTAAAAAAAATATTCAACAGGAAGAAGATATTGAACACAGAATTAAGGTATACAGTGTAAAAAAAGAGAAAGAAAATATGAGTAATCAATAAGCATTGACAATATAAATCAATATTTATAAAAATGATTACTTGGAATGCTATAAAAAGAAGGCGGAACTAAAGTTAAGACATAATGTATAAGATAAAAGGGCATAATCAGATCTTCAAATTGCTTAGATCCTTGTATTTTTTAGGAGTATACAAATATTGATTAATTTTAAAGTTTGTTAAATAAAAGATACCTGTTAAAGTTTAAAAGTAGCTACCAAAAGAATGAAATCTTACTATATAACTCTTTAACTAATAGAGATGAAAAATGGGAGATAGGGGACAACTTGATCAAAGACATGAGGCAGGAAAGCTTTTTAAAAAATAAAAAGGCATTGGGGTTCATGGGTGGCTCTGCTGGTTATGTGTACAACTTCGGCTCAGGTCATGATCTCACAGCTGATGAGTTGGATCCCTGTATAGGGCTCTCTGCTATCAGCACAGAGCTTGCTTCAGATCATCTGTCCCCCTCTCTCTGCCCCTTCCCCACTGGGTCTCTCTCTCTCTCTCAAAAGAAAAAAAAAAAATTAAAATTAAATAAATAATTAATTAATTAAAAAGCATGATAAATACCATAATAGAAAAAAATCAAAGTAAATCAATAGTCACAGTAAATGTAACAGATAAAACTCACCATTAATTTTTTTTTTAATTTAAAAAGTTTTTTTTTTTTGTTTTTGTTTCTGTTTTTGAGACAGAGACACAACGTGAGCAGGAGAGGGGCAGAGAGAGAGGAAGACACAGAATCCAAAGCAGGATCAAGGCTCAGAGCAGTCAGCACTGAGCTCAACGCGAGGCCCCACCCATGAACTGCAAGATCATGACGTGAGCCAAAGTTGGATGCTTAACAGACTGAGCAACCCAGGCACCCTTAAACTCAACATTTATATTTAAACAGTCTTAAAGTAGGTTTTAAAAATTCAGCTATATGCTGTTTACTAAAGACAAATCTAAAAACATAAAACAAGAAAAGATTGAAAATACAGGGATTAAACAATAAATACCAGGAAAACAGTATGCAAAAGATATATGGTATAAGTATTTTAATACCAGGCAAAATAAGTTTGCAAGAAATATAACTAATAATAGTCACTACACTATAATAAAAGATAAATCAATTGAGAATAAGTATCTCTTTTGAATTTATATAGACCAAGTATCATGGCCTTAAATTAGAAAAAGTAAAAATTGGGCAGAATTACTACCAGAAATCAACAAGCATAAGCAGAGTTGTGATATCTTGACACATATTTCTTAACAATTGATAGATTAAATACAAAAATATAGGATAACTGTTTTCTTGCTGTGTTTGCCATGTGATTGCCATAAATTCAGGCACTTAAAATAGCAGCCATTTATTATCTCCCCATTTCTGTAGGTGTGAAGTCTGTATTCTCTGCTCAGGGCCTCACAAGACTGAAATCAACTTGTCATCTGGGCTGAATTCTCATGTGGAGCTGAGAGGCCTCTCAAGCTCATTTAATTAGTTGGCAGAATTCAGATCCTTATGTCTATGAGACTCAAGTCCTTGTTTTCTTGCCCTCTGTTAGGAAGGGGTTGCTCCCAGCTCTTAGAGATTACTCAGGTACTAGCCACTTCCCTTATGATTACTCAGAGTCAGCTCATTAGTAACCTAATCAAGGGAGTAAAATCTGATAGTCACAAGTTCTACTCACACTCAAGGGGAAGTCTGATTGAATGGACATTAATAGAACAATGTGTACAACAGTTATAGATATGCTAAATTTAGCATGCATAAAAGCACAAAGCAAGTCCCAATAAATACCAAAGAATCTTGGTGTGTAAGTGATCTCACCACCTGTATTGTGTCTTAGGTATGCTACTGTAACAAACATATTGATTACATAGTGCTCACACACACACAATACCTAAAGAATCTAATAATTACAAAAGAATGGTATATAGCCATATTTAATTAAGATATCAAAATCAAAAAGATAAAAAAAATATTTAAAATTACATAAGTGAATGTTCCGAGATAATTCATGGTTAAAAAAGAAAATCATGCTTAAAGTTAAAAAATACTTGAGATAACACAAATCAAAAAATTACGTAATAAAAGTGACGAAATGCAGCTAAAACTGCTTTAATGGTAAACTTATAGCCTTATGTATTTATGATAGAAAAGAACAAACCAAGACTTCAACTTAAAAAAAAGAGAAAGAACAGCAGAACAATCTCAAAAAAAGTAGAAATAAAATAATGATAACTGAAAATAATGAAAGAGAAAAAAAATGATAGAGATCAACAAAGTCAAATCAAATTAAAAGCTAAATATAATATTACATTCATAATCATAGATTAGATTAATAATTATATAAAATATAAATATTATTAAAATAATTTGAAATTTACATTAATTACTTGAAAATTGAGATAAAATATTTTAGAAAAGTAGAACTAATCAAAACTGGCTCAAGAAATAAAAACCTTAACATATTCATATTTAAAAAAAATTGAATCAGTAATTTAAAATATCTACACACACACACACACACACACACACACACACACACACACACACAAACCTGCTAGGCCCAGATATTTTACAGATCCATTATACCTATTCTTTGACTAGGTACACATTTCAAAAACATAAAATGCCATTTATTTTTACAAATTAATCCAAAAAGTCAATATAGTTGTAATGAAAATCCTAATAGGTTACTTTTTGGAATATGATAAGTTGACCCTAAAACTTATATGCAAGAGCAAAAAGACAAAAATTAGCTAAGACAATTTTTGAGGAAAAAGAACAAGTATCAAAATATCAAGACTTATTTTAATGTAGTATTTTTGGTAACACAATTACACAATTTTAAGTGCTTTTATGTGTCAGATACTGGCCCAAGGATTTTATAAGTATATGGCAACTTAACTGCCATAACAGCTGTTGAGTAGTTACCATTACTTATTTTATTTTACAGAAGAAACTGAGGTACAGAGAAGCTAAATGGCATGCACAATATCAACCACAAGAATATAGTGGAGATAAGGTTCAAACACAGGTGCCTCACCTGTGGACATACCATGCCATACTCCACAAATCAATATAATAATTGACAGTGTGGTTTTGGTGCATAGATATATAAAAGCACAGAGAACCAAACTGAGTGATCAGAAATGGAACAGAAGTGTTACGAAAAATTTAAATATGACATATGTGTCATTACAAACCAATGGGGAGAGAATGCGTTATTCAATAGATGATAGGAAAAATTATATATCTGCATGGGAACAAACAAAATTAGATCGCAGCTTAATATCATATGTGAATAGATAGCCACATACCTTGAAAGTTTTAATATGTAAATCAAAATGTTAAAACTTTTAGAAGAATATGTAAGATAAAGTCATTATGGTCTCAGGGTAAGGAATAATTTCTTAACAAGATATTATATACATAAATTATAAAGAACTGAAATTTGAATACTAAATTAAAATGAAGTATTTCTGTGCAGCACAATATGCCATAAATAAGGGAAACTATAAATCACAGAATGGATAATGGTATTTTTAACTCAAGTAACCGATAATTTTTGATAGTCAGAGTTCAAAGAACTTTAATAAATCAATTTTAAGAAGTTAAATAACCTAAAGAAAAATGGGCAAAGGATATGAACAAGTAATTGAAGGAGAACAAATCTAAAAGTCCACTAAATGTAAGAAATGATGTTCTTACTGTACTATTAATTACAGATATGCATGGCAAAATAACAATAAATAGAAATTTATCATCAGAAGGGCAAAGAGGAAAATAAATCCAGTAACACCAAATATTGGTGAAAATGTGAACAAATTACAACTTTCATATACTATAGATGGCAATATAAACTGGCATGCCTACCCAGGATGCCATGGGTGAACTGGAAAGCATAGTAGCCTATGATAAGCCTTAGCTATATATTTCAAAATGAATAAATACTAAATAGCCATGTTGAGTAAAAAAAAAAAAACACAAGTTGCAGAATGATACATGTAGTATCATTTATATTTATATATATTTATATAATAATACACACATCTTTATCCAGTTTATGGAATCATATATATGCACAAAATTATAAAAACAAGGGTAGAGAGGTTTAAAATCCAATCAAGATAATTACGACCCCTGGGAAGGGGAGAATGGAATGGGAAAAGGGGCAATTATACAGGGCCTTTCAACCATGTTTGGAATTTTTATTTATCTAAAATAAAGACATGAAACAAATTGAGAAAATGTCAAAATTTGACAAAGCTGGTTGGTGAGCTCATAGATGCTTATATTATTCTGTATATTTTTCCATTTGCTTGAATTAATTCATAATATAGGAAAAATTGTTTCAAATGATATACATAAAATTAGGTTATTTGAAGGGAAACATCATAGGCAAGGTAAATGCATTTTATGCATTTTATTAAGTGAAAAAAGATGCAGACACATTACTTTTCAGGAGAATGAGGAATTTTGCTTTAATTGCAGCTTTTTCTACAATGTGCTCACAAAATAAAAGTATATCTATCTATCTGGAAACTAACTGGGGAATTTGAAAATTTCACTAATAAGAACTGCTCTATTTTGGATTGCTCCAAATTGGTGAATTATTACAATTACAATAAGTTTGTTTATTCTTTTTAAAAAAGTGGACTAGAATCTTAAATTAGGTTGAAATAACTTTTTAAGGGCAAAGTGGTTGGAAAGACTTTTCTCTCTGCCTTGCATATGGTTGGACATAGCTAAGCCTTGGCAATCTTCTTTCATTCAACAAATATGTTTTGAGAACTTACTATATGCAAGAGCCAAAACAAACAAGCTCCCCACTTTCTTGGGGCTTTCTTTGTAGTAGGGAAGATAGCAATTATCAAGTATATAAATAAATACCAGTTAGTGGTAAGTGCTATGAAAAAAAATTAAGTGAAGCAAGGTAATGGGGTGGTGGCCGGCGGTGGGGGGGGGGGGGGGGGTAGTGGTGGTGGTGGTAGTGGTGACTTAGATGGGTGGTCAGGGCAGACCTCCCTTAGGAACTGCGATCAGAAAGATAAAGAGCAAAACATGCAAAAATTTGGCCAGAAAAGCCTCCAGACACCTCCCCCAGAGGCTGAGATATGTACTTAGACTTTCATAAATTCTCTAACATTTTCATGTCACTGAATTACACCTTTTCCTTTAAGACTATGTTTTATAAAGAAATAAGGATTTTTATCACTTAATTAGAATTTCTGCCCACTTGAGAATTCCAGAGTAATATGCAGCCTTGAGATTCTAGGCATGAGGCCTCAGAGGCTAGGATTTAGGCAAGGGTTTCAACGCTCAGGAAATCCAAATTCTTGAGACTTTAGGTAACTTACAAGAAATGTCATCAAAACCACCACCCCTTCCCCAATCCCTAAACACACACTCTCTGATGTTCCTTTTGTTTTATTGATGCTCTCCTCAGTGTTTATAACTCACATACTATTGTTTATTGTCTGTCTTCTCCACTAGAATAAGCTCCCTTAGGGCAAAGGTTTTTGTCTCTCTTGTTCACTACCAGTATAGTACCAATGCAGAGTAGGCAACCAATAGTAACTTATTGACTGAATGGATAAATGTTAAAACATTGAACACCAAGGGTTTAACTCTACTGACCTGAATTATGCCCCAATTGTAAGTCACCTGATTATTTTTCTCTTTAATCACATTATAAGCAATTCTAGGACAGAAACTACACTTTACGGCACTTCTGTAGCCCCCCACCACACCTAAACCAATACTGGGTATACTCAGCCCTTTCCACACAGCCCCTCCGCCCCAAATAGTAACTGTTCAAATCACTGCTTTCTAAAACTGTGCTGAGTACAGGCAGGGCAATGGAGAAAATGACATAGTAACCTGAGAGCTTGTAGTCCTTACAAATCTATAAAAGCTGTTAAAGACTTGTTCATGAGTTAGAGAAGAAACCATTTCACTTAATAGATGTAGTCAATGCAGAGGTAGAACCCTCAAACAAGAAACTTATTTAGACTTCTGATAAAAAAAAAAAAAAAAAAGTTATCCCACTCCTAACCTAAATAATGCCATTATAACTACAAATCAATGTTCA
This sequence comes from Panthera pardus, assembly GCF_024362965.1. Classification (NCBI taxonomy): domain Eukaryota; kingdom Metazoa; phylum Chordata; class Mammalia; order Carnivora; family Felidae; genus Panthera; species Panthera pardus. The sequence goes on from NW_026526821.1 coordinate 77,285,130, forward strand.
CACTGACATAGAGTCTGTACTGTGTCCAAAGAGGTTTTGAAAGCTGTCAGGGTTGATAAACAGAAGCTAATGGATGAAATGAGAGAAAATATGAACCACAGGAACTAAGATGACGATGAACTACTTCTGACCAGTGAAGACTGTCCCTATGTGTCAACCTACTGCTTGGTTTTGTTTGCTTAGTGACTAGGATAGCTCACAAATTTAGATAGTGCCTATTAAACAGTCAGTGTTCAACAGAGCTGGTCCAAGTACAGATTTCACAGTCTACTTTAAAGAGAATGAAGACCTAAAGACTCACTCATCTAAACATCTCCTGTCCTGACATGCTCCTGATTTGACATTTCCGGAAGAACCACTTCTACAGGTTAAGATTTTGTCTCCTAGAAGTCCTAATGGAATAAAAGCACACTCCTTAGACACTGCATGTTAATCTTCCAGCTCCCAAAGGATTTTTCAATTCCTAGCCAAGAGCAAAGCCCTAAGTAGAGTTGGAAGGGAGAGCAGGTAGTAAGTTTGGTAGGGCAGGTGGAAAGAAGAGAGAGGGCCTCAGGCAATCCTTACAAAATGAGGTTGTCTAAAACAACCACATCATTATCATTGAGGAATGCTTGTCTAAAATACAGATCCTCGGCCCCATCCCAGACCCACTGACTCAGAATCTGTTGAGGTGCATATTAAGGCACACAGAAGTTTGATAACTGGTGTTCTAGATAAAAGAGAAGGCAGGTTCTGTTGGGGAACACAGGGAGCTGCAAGCCTCAGGAAAGTGAGGTAAAAATGGGTGAAGAAATGAAGCATCACTCTAAAATAGATATGTAATAGAGATGAGCTGGGTCAAACAAAACCACAACTAAGACACAGCATGTAAGTGCTTCCCACTAAGAAATTGGTAACACAAGCACTGAAATGAGATTGCTAACCACATTAGCAACAAGGTACCTGGTTGTCAGAGCAAGATGTGTGGCAAAATGTTGCTATAGGAAGTCAGGGTCAATAGGCCTTTTACTATAAAAGGCCAATAGTATATATTTTAGGCTTTGCAGGTCATATGGCCTCTATTGTAACTATTCAACTCCACTCACTGTTGTACCATGAAGGCAACCATAGACAATACGTAAACAAAGGCACATGGCTGTGTTCTAATAAAACTTTATTTATCATAACAGGCAGACTATGACCTGAAAGCTGTAGTTTGCTAACTCCTGCTGTAGTTTATCTTAGGAAAAGAAAAAGGCAACTAGTCTTTTGCTTATATCCCAATCTGAAACTGTGAGAGTGTGTGTTTGTGCTTTATGCATTCTCTTTATTTACATATAAACTGGAAGAAAGTACCTCAAACACATATGAATGATTATGAATATTTTTGTTTTTCCCTATATTTTCTAAATTTTTCACTCTTTCTATATGTAATTATTTTTAATCTTCCTTTTGCAATTCTTTTATAATCAGAAAAAAATACTATTTCAAGAAGAAAGAAGAAAACCAGCTAGTTTAGATGTTCCTTGAGCCTCAGCAGAAAAGCTCTGCTTGGAGTTTACAAATCTTTTGTGTTGAAAACAATCCAGCCCCCACCATGCTTGCAGATAACATGAAAACTCACTCAAGTCCTGCTCATTGGTGCAAGCAAAGAGAGGAGCAGAAAGGATAGGGGCAATTCAGCAGTTAACTGCACAAGCTTTGCCCAACGATCCTAATTTCCATGATTTTAATAATAATGAGTGAAACCAAAAGTGTTAAGTTGCACTTTCTACCTCAGCAAAACGGAGTGATAATTGTGCAGAGAATAATTTTATGGGTGAAGTGTGCCCTGTATTGTAAAAGATTAGAATAAAGTGCTCTAATACACAATGTCTTAGCAGGTGCAGGCACTTACCTGAGCAATTAAAATCTTCTTAATATACAAATCACAGCCAATGAGACTGCTGGCATGACAGAATAGATCTTTCAGGACACAATGTGTTTGTCTCAAATAGGTCCCCCCTCCCCACCCTGGCTTTATTTATTTATTTTTGCTAGCAATCATTTGTAGATCTTTTATTTGAAAAAGAAAATTGACCAAACATAGATAATTTGCTCCAAATATACCCAAGCACATTCATTCTCTTACAAATCCATTCAGACCACAAAAAAGCTATTAAATACTTACTATGTATGAGGCACTGTGCTGGGTGCCGAATAGGCTATTTTGGGACCAATTATAATCATCTTCCCCACAAACAGAGAAAAGCACTTCTCGATGATGGCCACAAGTTACCATGCTGGTGAAAACTGGCCATTTGAATCCTCTGCAGGTCGCTGGCATCCTACTTAACTAAATTCATGGTCGAGGACCATGTGCCAATGGTGCTGGACTAGCATAACAGAAGGGCAGTCCGCTGGAGGTAATGGTGCAGGTGAGATGTTCAGTAGGAACCAAGTTAACACAGGGACCAATTTTTCTCCTCCCTCATCCCTTCAGCATATCCCAAACTGGCCTTTGCCTCTCTCTTCCACAGAAAGGACTACCCTTCTAAAGATGACCAGTGAGTTCCATGTTACTAAATCTGTGGTCAATTATCAGCAGACCTTGATAGAAATTTGACATGGCCATTGCTTCTGCCTCGATATCCATTATTTCCTTCACATTCAAGATACCACATATCTTACTTGTTCCTTCCCAGTCAACTTGGGTGGTTCTTCTTCCTCTTCCTAGTCTATATTAAGTGCCCCAGGGCTCAGTCCTTGTTCCTCTTCTCAAATCTACAACTCACTGTCTCAGTGAGTTATAGTCCCATAGCTTTACATTTGAATTATATGCTGATGACTCCCAAATTTATATCTTCAGTCCAGACTTGTCTCCCAAAGTCCAGACTCATGCATCTAAAAGCTTACCTTACATCTCCCCCTGCATGTTGAATAGCTGTCTCAAATATCCATGTCCCAAGCTGATCTTACTCACAGAATCTGCACCATCCACAGCCTCCTCCATCTCAATTTATTGCGACTTCACCATTCTAGGGGCTCAGGGAGAAAACTTGGGAGTCATCCTTGACCCCTCTCTTGCTCTTATACCTCACACTTGATCCATCAGGAAATCCTGTTGGCTCTACTTCCAAATATAAACAGAATTGAATTCTTTTTGACCACCCCCACTGCCACATCAATGCCTAAACTCCTATCATCTTTCAACTGGACAATTGCCACAGCCTCTGGCAAAAATCCTGGAAATCAAGGGAATACTATGAGCAGCTCATCTCTGGTTCATTGTGATGGCACAGCAATCAGTTCAGGCTGCCCCAAAAGGTTTTAGAGAACACATTAACCACAGTGCCATTTTGATAGGCAGAGAAAATAAAAACTGAAGTTTGGCCTCTTAAAACACTAGAAGATTTACAGGAAGTGTTTAAAACTCGCTTAAGTGACACTTCATCAATGCCACAATAAGTCACTCTTTATATTGCAGACATGCTCTTGGGATTCGTTTGTTAATTTTTTAAAGAGAGGGAGGAAAAAAAAAAGTAGTAGAAGATTATCCAGATTGCATGAATCAGCCTGTCTGTATGTCTGGGGGTAAATCTGTTTTGTTTAAAGATATCATTGGCAAGGAAAGGATGACCACAAATATGTTCTTTCTCCCAGAACAATTTTGCTTTCTTCACATCGACACAATGATGACCACTATGGGTGGGCACAAAAACATTCTGCTGTGAAAAGCAGGACTGTCTGGTTGTGTGAAGACACTGCCTGAGTATGGTGGCTTGCCTGCCCCTCAACCATCTCCAGGGGTAGTGAGAATATCGTGACCATCATGACATACAAGTGTCAACACATTCCCATCGAAATGTCTTGCACCTTTGCATAAGGGTATACAGGCAATTTTATCAGATGCCTATCCCCTGAGGTAAGGCCTAGGACTTGGCCATTTAGAAGTAAACAGAGCAATTTTGATGCAGGTTGTCTGCAAACCATGTATTTAAAAAACTCTGATGGAATGGGGCGCCTGGGGGGTGCAGTCAGTTGAACATCTGACTTCAGATCAGGTCACAATCACGGTTCGTGGGTTCGAGCCCCACATCAGGCTCTGTGCTGACAGCTCAGAGCCTGGATCCTGCTTTGGATTCTGTGTCTCCCTCTTTCTCTGCCCCTCCCCCACTCGTGCTCTGTCTCTCTCCCTCTCTCAAAAATAAATAAAAAATATTAAAAAAAAAAAAAAAAAGAAACACTCTGATGGAGCTGACAAAGCATAGGATTGGGTTTCAGCAGTCCAGAGTCCAAGTTCAACCAATTCACTGGGTAAACTTTTTTACCATTCTGAGCCTTTGTTTTCACATCTATGAAAGGGAATGATGAGGTTCTAGTACCCATTACTTTCTTGTTAGGCAGTTCTGGTAAAATAACATTTAAATGCTTCGAAAACCCAAAGTACTATACAAATCTACATGTTATTATTTCTGTTAGACACATTGCCTTGTTTTTATTGTTGCCAGTATGATTTCTGGTAAAATTCTTACTTATGGGCTAGTTTTATATCCATGACCCTACTGAAGCATTTTTAGAGTGAAAAATGCATCTTTATAAACATAAAACCACTTCAAAATTAGAGATGAGCTTTATTTTATATATTTCAAGAGAAAGGAGTGAGAAAATTGACGTTTTTCCCACTTTATCAAAAATATGTGATGAGCCTTGTTATCACATACAAAGCAACAAAAAAAACCAAGAAAGAATAAATGTGCCCCCCAAATCCATCACACTGCAAGGTGGACAATTTTGGTAAGTGCAGTGCTGTGTGCCAACATCTATAAGCGAAGTCTTATCAGTTATAAATCAGCCCCACTGGGGAGAGATTAAAATGCAGTTGCTTCTCCCTAGGTTATGAGAGGGAGAAGCCAATGTAGAGATTTCTCCTGCTTCAGCAGATGGCAGTACAGCTGGAGGTGGTGGGTGCTGATGCCACTCCCCACATATGTGCCCACCTCTACGCTCCCTGCAGCTTGCTGGAGGGAGAGGACCAACATATCTCTTCTTCTCTGGCCTGGGGAACTTGGTTAGTCCCCATGCAGAGCAGCCCAGAAGCCAACCAATAAGGAATGGAAATCAGAGGATAAATACCCCTAGGTTCCCCATAACTAGGTGAGATAATTCCAAGGCACCAACCCTCAGAGAAGCCCCAGAAATATGGAGCCCCAGTTCCCCGCAGTGGATATCTGCTCATTAATACATCTTGTAAGGACTCCTCTAACCCTGTCCGACTCTCCCCAGAATCTCGTGTATGCTTCCTGGGATCAACTCCCAAATAAACTACCTGCACCCAAGTCCCTTATCTCATGGTCTGCTTTTGAGGAAGCCCAAACTAATGCAACAGGCTTTGGAATCATTCTAATACATTCTAATCCTGGTTTAATCACTTGCTAGTTGTCTAGCCTTAAGCAAGTTATTTAAACTTTCTAAACTTCAATTTCCTTATCTGTAAAATACAGGTGATAGTAACTATGCCAACTTTGTATGACTATTGTAAAGATTAAGTAAGATGTAAAACAAATAGTACAGAACCATGCACTTGATAAGGGCTCAACAAATACTGGCATTGCAAGCAACTGTGGTTGTTAAGAAAACACTCCCAACTTTAAGCTTCTGACTCTTGATTTTAGCTCAGGTCATGATCTCACAGTTCCTGAGACTGAGCCCTCCATGCTATCAGCATGGAGCCTGCTTGAGATTCTCTCTCTCCCTCTCTCTCTTCCTCTGCCACCCCTCTCTCTCTCAAAATAAATAAATTAAAAAAAAAACTTAAAAAAAAAAACCACTCCCAAAAACCATGAGATGCTATTCACTCCCATCAGACTAGAAAAACATTACACATCTGAACAATAATAAGTATTAGTAAGATTACAGAAAAATAACAATGTTTCTATTCTGCTTCTGGGAGGAGAGGCCTATATAACTATTTAGGCTGGTAATTTGATAATATATAGTTAGGTTGAAAAAACAAGTGTATATATATATATATATATATATATATATATATATATATATATATATACATATATATATATGCTATAATCCAGTTAATTCCTATTCTGAGAATATGGCCTAGTGAAGTCTCATTCTCTGCTCCAGCAAACAATGTTCATGGAAGACACTGTTCATTATCATAAAAAGATAGAGATGATCTGGATTCCTTCCATTAGGGAAAGGATAAATGAATGGTGGTACATTTATACACTGAAGTACTATATAGCTATTAAAATAAATTATTTCTACATTTATCAAAACATGTTAAAACTAGAACGCAGAGCAAGATAAAGGTACAAAACATCACAGCAAGATGAAACTTTATGTGTGTGAATGTTTCAAAATATATGACTTAATTCTACCTCTTATCTATGGACCTCTAACTTACAAGTAAAAATCAAAAACAGGGATGCAGAGAAGGCACTCATTTCATTGAAATGCTGATCACTGGGGACATATGATAGGGGGTAGGTGACTTAAAACAACACAGATTTATTTTCCCACCATTCTGGAGGCTAGAAGTCTGAGATTAAGATGTAGGTGGGGTTGAAAATTAAAAAAAAAAAAAGTGTGGGGTGCCTCGTGCCTGGGTGGCTCGGTTGGGTGACTGACTTCAGCTCAGGTCGTGATCTCACAGTTTGGGAGCTCAAGCCCCACATCGGGCTCTGTGCTGATGGCTCAGAGCCTGAAACCTGCTTTGGATTCTGTGTCTCCCCCTCTCTCTACTCCTCCCCTGCTCACACTCTGTGCCTCTCTGTCTCTCAATAATAAATAAACATAAAAAAAAAAAAAAAGATGTCAGTGGGGTTGGTTTCTTCTGAGGCCTCTCTCCTTGACTCACAGATGGCCATCTCTTCCCTATGTCTTCATAGGACCTTCAGTCTGTACTTATCTATATCCTTATTTCCTTTTCTTACAAGAACACTGGTCATATTGGAATAGGGCTTCCCAAATGACCCATTTTTATCTTAATTAACTCTTAAATTTTTTTTTAACATTTATTTATTTTTGAGAGACAGAGAGAGACAGAGCATGAGCAGGGCAGGGGCAGGGAGAGAGGGAGACAGAGCACAGAGCCAGACACGGGGCTCGAACTCACAAACCATGAGATCATGGCCTGAGCGGAAGTTGGAAGCTCAACTGACTGAGCCACCCAGGCGTCCCTATCTTAATTACCTCTTTAAAGACCCTGTCCTCCTGTGCAGTCACATTCTGAGGTAGGAGGGGTTAGGACTTTAACATATGAATGTGGGAAGAGGCACAATTCAGCCCATAACATTTACCAAAAAAGAGAGAATAATAGCTACATGTAAATAATTGGTAAAGACCAGTAAGAAAAACAAAACAAAACCCACTAAAATACAATTGTGTAATTGACAAAGCAATGGAGGCTGCCCAGAATAAAATACCATAGTTCAGGCCAGCTCAGTCTTCAATTAGACAAGAACTTCTGCTCTGGCTTTCTGGAGTAAACAAAGATGGAAGAGTATTACCACATTCTGTGATGGAACCACAGAAAAATAAAGGTTGGTCCTTTCTGCTACGCCGCTTCTAGCCAAACAGTCACCTGTACATCCAGACTACAATTATGCATTTAATTGTGGGTTGGTAGGTTTTTGTTTGTTTATATTCTAGTACAGACTCCTTCACAAAGGATTTGAGTCAGTTCTTACAACACATGGTGGCAATTTGAGGCTATGTCCCACCACCCAAGTTGTATGGGGAGAAGCTGTAGAGAATCAGGGCCATCCCGTTTTTCATTCCTGCCTGCCTTGCCTCTGACCGTGTTGATATTCTGATGTTCTGCCAGCTGAAGCCAAGCACCTCAAAAGACAGATCAGTTCCCTGGTGAAGCCTGCTGAAATTCAAATATATGTCTTTATCAAGTGATTTATCCCATTTCCTCCTCCAAAGTTTGGTTCTCATGCCACCAAAGGTGTAAGAGCTCCTGTTAATGTGGCTTGCTTTGCCACCCCAAACCACATCAGAACAGGCCCCGGGGAAGCTCTGAACTCTCGCTTCATTGCACGTCTCTCCTTTGCTGGACTCTGACCTACCTCAAAGGAGGCACTCAGCAGCATCAGAGAAACGTGTGCACCTCCCACTCTGGCTGTGCTAAAGCCCCCTCTCACCAATGCCAAAGACGTGTCTTTCCACTGGGTACCCCTTCGTATCCATTCAGACGGAGTGGGAGGTCCCCTCGAGGATCAGAATGGAGCCTGCGCCCATCGAGGCACTTAGAAGCTGAAAAAAACTTCAGCCTCTAGAAGCCAGACAATCACGTCAGCCCAGCCTGGCCAGATCAGCACGTGGTTCTCAACATGGCCAACGGAAGTGTCCTGTTAATGCAACCTGTCTTCGTGATTCACCTGCAGGGAGCTTTCCTTTCCCAGTTGCTTTCCTGTCTGAACTTCACAGAGACGTCTTTATGCTCCTTGGAGATTTTTGCCTGGGCTTCCAAATAAAGGCAAGAGAGTGGCAGGGCCAGGGGACCTGCACCGTCTTAGCTGCAGGGCCCAGCTCCTACCACCCTCTCTGCTCTATGACCCAGCCAGCACTTATGATGCATTGTCCCATCACCTTCACCATTTATAGCACAAAAGCTATTTAGCCAGTGCCTGCAACCCTTCAGCCTGCAGTGCCTTGACAGCAGAGGTTATAGGAAAAAAGAGAGAGAGAGAGGGAGAGGGGAAGAGAGAGAGAGAAAGAGAGAACAATGTGCAATTGGCACTGCATTAGAGATGGAAAAAGTACTTAAAGCCTGCAACATTCATCAAGACTGAATACATAAATGCCACATTTTGAATAAGCGAAGCAAAAGACAATGACAAAGGAAAGGCGCATTGCTTCAGGAATCTCTATCATTTTCATTTGCTGCTGTCAGGAACCTGTTTTTTGCCTCTCACTCTATCAGCCATTATAGCATTAATGAAGTAACCTCACATAGTTATTGACTGGCTTGTCAGAGGCCCTGCCTGATCCCTTAATAGAAACCATTGGTCTTCAGTTAAAAATGGGGTGAGCTGGGAGGTGCTGTGGGCATGTGCTGAATTTCAAGTGCACTCCTGAGGTTATCAAAAGCCATGAAATGCAAATTATTATATTTTTTAAACACACAGATTTCATGCAACTGAGCATATAAAATTGACTAATATTGTACTTTATGCATGCCTTATAATGTTTTCAAATATGCTCTGCATATGTTCTTTTCCCAGAAAGTTGTGGGTGGTATTTGAATAAGCAGAGGTAGGCCTAGTTTTATTTTCTTCTTGAGTCCTCTTCTGCTTGCTGTAAGCTGGCACTTTTAGCTAATATAGAGCCATGTTGATGCACTGTCTACTCAAACACCACCAACAATCCTTTGTCTGAATTTCAGTCTCAGATCAAAAATCCTTTTCTTTCATGATTTTATTTCCCCGCCTAAAAGTATCCAGATCTTCAAACCAGTATATCATTTGCTAGCAACTGCAGATTGGCAAGAGGTCTAAAGAATAAATCCCTGCCCTAGAAGGCAGTAAATTGGAAAAATAATCCTAGAGGTAGAGCTTTTAATTCCAGTACCACAATACAATGGAGCAGATATGTTAAAACCTAACCACCACAAGGCAGAGAAGGGTAAAATATGAAAAGTCAAGGACAAAACGCTTGGAAAGTTGGTTATATTTCTGAGTGGGGAAGAGCAAATACAATAATTATGGGGTCAAGATTCAGGGGGTCTACAAAGAGGCACTGATAAGAATGCATACCTAGCTTTGTTTTTTGGGCACATAGCATGCTGGCTTCATATTGGTATTTAATTGGATCATTCTCCTGGTATAAAGCTCTGACCTTTTCTCAGCTTCTCTGGGGAGGGAATGTGGTGTCTATGTCTGTTGATTTGCATTATGGCTCCCCCAAACTGGCTCTCTTTGACAGTAGATTATGTGCATTTCTTACCTTTGAGGTCATCCAAAAACTAAGAACAAGAAGCTCAAAAATTTCTTCCCTGCATATTTTACACTCAAATGTCTTGTGGCTTCTCTTTGCCATCAGTACTATCTCACCTCACTTGCTTCCTCACGGGGATAATCTGTAGATTCACTGACATACACTACATTTTCTCATTTAACAATGAAATTAAAGACCTAAGACTTGGCCACCAAATAAATGTCGATGGTTTGACTTCCAAAAGTTCAACTTAGTTGAGAGACATATTGACTAGCTCCCATATTTAGTCCATAACATTCAAGTAACTATTTCATTAGAGAAACAATGAAAGTGCATTTCCTTCTGAACCATTTTCTCTCTTTTAGATTGGACCCAAATTCTTTCAGAAAAACATTATTTCTTACAATTTCTTTCACATGTCCTGAAAGCCCAAAAAACGCCAAACTGTAAGGGTATATACACTTTTCTTGATCTCTGATATTAATTGACCAATATTGGCTGCATTAGGAAGATATTAATCACGAGGTAGACAGTACTGATCTAGTTTTACAAACTTTCTAAATGTATAAGCTCAAATCAAACATAGTTATGTATCACTGACTCATAGATATTTTGAAATTTCTAGCATATTTCTTATATGTCAATAAATATATCATTATAAATTCAAGTGGCTTTAAAACTGGAAGCTACCTTCATGCAATTTTAGTTCAATGTTCTCATGCTAGTCACAAAGAAAATAGAGTCCCAAATAAGGTAAGTGACTTGTTCAAGGTCACAAATAAGTCACTGCCATTTACGCATTCATTTATTCAACATACATTATTTGAATGCAGCCTATGTATGCGGCACTGGAGTAAAACCTAGAGATATAAAAATTATATATGCTTGGTCCCTTATCTCATGGAGTTAATGGTGGTGGGGGTGGGGGGAACCACAGGCTGTTTAATGATTTGTGATAAATGCTCTAACAGGACAGAGAAATTAGCAACCTGAGAGAGGAGCAATCAGGAGAGGCTTCCAGACAAAGGCATGTTTATGCAGAGACTTGAAAGATAAGATGGATTTAACCATATGAAAATAACAGAGCTGGAAAAGAGAGCTTTTAAAGAGCTTACGTTTAGGTATTCAGCCAAGGACATGGCATGTGAAAGCTCAGAGGTGAGAGGTAAGATGGTACACTGAAGAAACAAAAAAAGATCCCGAAGACTGGGGTGTGGGCTGTGAAGTAAGAGGAGCCTGGTAAGATGGCAGAGGCCAGGTCACAAAAGGCTCCTGGATGGAGGTAACAACTGTGAACTTCCTCCGCAGAGCATTCTGACATCATTAAGGGTATTAAACAGGGGAGTGAGCTGACCAAATGTGGAATTTATAGCATCAATCTGGCTAGCACTTGAAGGAGAAAGCAAGGCTGGAGAAAGGGAGGCCAGTTAGAATTAAAACAAGGTGAGACAAAGATGTGGACAACAGCAGCTAGGATAGTTGAAGAGATATTTAGGGGCAAATGTGACAGGTCCTGGTGACGAGGGGAGTAAGCCTCCCACACTTCTGGTTGGGGCAACTGGACACTTGGGGCCATGCACTGCAAAAGGTGAGACTCACTTTTGGATGAGAGAAAATTAGGTGTCCCACTTAGACAGCTTAAATAATTAGCAGTCATTTAGGACACCAAGTAAATAAACATGGCAAAATCTCAAGCAAGAATGGGGTCTGAGGCTGCAGATCTACCAGTCCAGTGCTCTTTCTCTATACCTCTACGAACGATCCCTTTTCCTCTAAAGGGCTGAACGTTCAAAGCAGCTTTCCAGAAATTCAGCAGTAAAGAATTTTGAGACACAGTAGAGGGCTTCTTTGAAATATGCACTTAAAGACTTTTCAGTTTTCACCAGGTTTTATGGTTTCAAAAGTTACGTTACAACTTTCACCCAGTATATTATTAATTATGAAAGGAAAAATGAGAATCATCTTACATTTCATGTAGTTACCACGCCGTAACTCAGAAAGCACTTTCACGAATGTAAGTTTCCACATTTAATCTCCTAAAGGAAATGCTCTCTGCACCGTTTCCAGTCACTGCCATGACACAGATCACCACAACTTCTAGTGAAATGTCCACATCAACCCTATGACATTGCTTGGGTATTCAGATCCTCAGCTGGCTGCCCCCACTCCCACCCCCTGGAATCTGCTCTAAACATGCTCATCTGCAAATGAAGGAACTGAATTAGGACATCCTGGAGGCTTTAAGTTTCAGCTTTAAGTTTCTGTGATGCCAAGCCTGAGATCTGGGGTTCTGCAATGCTGAATTTCTAGTATATATTTTGTAAAGTAGAGACACACATAAGGAGAAAAAAGAAATATGGACCATGTTAGAAAGCTCCAAGAGGAAAATGGGAGCAGGAGGAAAGAGCTTCGATGCAGAATGAATCACTGGGTTGGTGAGACCTTGAAGCCGGCAGAGGAATGAGGAAGTCAGGGAAATAGGGGGAGTGGGGCACATTATTTAAACATCACGTTGACTCAGACCCACTCAATAAATGCTCTCCGTCTTTCTCCAACTTAATGTACACCTATGTTCCTAGGCCAGAGTGTGCTCTGCCTCATGATGCCCCCATCAAAACTATGAAGGGAGTAATTGTATTTTCATCCTACTGCCGCTAAGAAGCAATAGCTCTTCTTTTCCTTGTTTTTCATCATGACAGACTATAATAACTAAGAGTATAATCATGATTAAGGTGGTGATATACAATTTTTTAAATGGATACGCATACACACACACACATACACACACTACAATCTACACACCCATCATGCATACTTGCCTATATGTATGCATGCTCTCCACACAAATGCACGTGCACACACTCTCACACATGTATGCACACTCAATACCCCCACAACCATACAATTGTGCGTACAATTGTCCACATGCCCACTGGCACATTTTCTCTTTGCTTGGGCTGCACACCTGGTTCCTTCCACTGGACAGACCACAAGAAGGGCCCTGAGGTTTGATCTGGGAAACAGAGAGTGCTTCGAGCCCTACTTCTCTTGTTTGTTTTTCTTAATGTGCTGTCAACACCATACTGCCAAGTGCTCTCTCCCTGTAATGACAATATTGCCCACAGGTCTTTTCTTCAAAGGAGCGGAGAAATCAGTGGGCCATACAGTGTTCTGCTGGAGCCCATGGTCTCTGTTTTTGAAAATGTGTTTAGTGAGAAGACTTGTCATTTGCAAAAAGGAACAAAGAAGTCAAGGGCACATTTAGATTACCCATACTAATTAGATGCTTGTTCCCACAGAAGCGTTCGGGTTTTTAATCAAATCTCCAAAGTTTGTTGGTCTCCTAGATTAAACAACTCTCCCTCTCTCTGACCTGGCCCTGCTTTTGTTCCATTATGTAGATCTGACCTTTACCTCACAAAGGTGTTGGCACTGAGAAGACACAATGCAAAGTTTCTCCGCTACCAAAGTGCTGAATTCAAGATAGCTCCCATGAAGAGACACCACTATTTCTAGTCCCAGCTCTGGGTCCCGCATGTTCTTTCCTGGCCGTCCCGGAACCGGGATGGGATTAGAGGGCCTCTCTAATCCCATGCTCATGCATGCTATCTCAGGTAAGCCTTGGAGATTTTTCTAACCAAAACTGCCCAGGCCAAACGAGAATATCTGCCAGCAAAATAGAAAAGTAAGTCAAATCCCCAATGGCATCCTGAAACCTCAGACTGTCATAATGTCTCAAGCTTCCATTTCATACAATCTTTGGCATATTTTAAGCATGCAAATGGGCCATCTTTTCTTCTCTGTCTTTCTTTTATTTTATTTTTAAGGATTCAGGAGCAGCAAAATAATTAGCATTCAAGCAGCCCAGTAGGGCATCCATTTATACTCTTACACGGGGGTCAAAGTGCATGATGCTGCCCGCCAGAGAGTTTTTTTACACAGAGGGGATACAGTCTGGAATATCCAAATGTAGCAAGACTTTGAATCCCTATGCGGGGCTATTTGAAACTCCAATAGACACACCACTATGGGGAAATTACTTAATCTGCTTCAAGATTTATCGCTATTGTGCTCTATGCACCGGGTTAAAATAGAATACCTCAGAGAGGCCTCAGAGGGTCAGGAGTCCAATTCGCACGGCAAGTATTTCACAGCGCATTACAAAGTTTCGGACAGAGCCTTTAATCCTCAAAATCATTAAATCCTACCTTTGCACTGATATGCATATAAAAACACTCTGCCAAATGAATCTGCGTTACATTGCTCTCAAAATATTGCTGCAACGCAGAATAGGGTAGGAATCTGAAACATTCTACGGCTCACAGGGGTACAGTTTATCAAAAGGTGAAAGAGAGTTTGTGTAAAGCAAAAAAAGGAACTATTGTGTTGGACTGATTTAAGACTAAATGTACGTTGTCAAAAAAAATAGATTTTTCACCTGTCAGGCAGTCATTTTTACAAATGTATGATATGGGTACTGATTAGTGAAAATGCTCTTTTCTAGATGAATTAGAATATAACCCTCTGCTTCCTTGCCGTTCATCTAAGAGTTCCCCCTTTTGTGGAACTCACTTGTATATTGTTTCAGTTTCTAGGGAAAAGGTTAAGAGATACATTCACTGCAAAGTAGAATTGATCTTTCGAAACCATCAAGTGGGCTTGCAATGAAGGAGGAAGCTGGTGCCCGGCAAAAACAAAGAAACTTCTGCACTGTGCGCAGGTCGTCAGCATAAGGCACCGAATCCCATTTTCATAGAAGAAACACACGAGAACTGGCTCTCCTGACACCAGCGCTGACATTTCCCTGAAATTCTTATGACTTTGTCATCAACCCACATATTTTCAAAACAAATCGTCTCGTGTTTGTTTGCTTTAAAAACAAGATGCCATTGTCCTAGATGAAAATGTGACTTTATAGTAAAAATGTCAGCATGAAAACACAAGGAAGGGGGGAAAAAAGCTGAGAGGAAAATAAAAAATAGAGCTTAAGTAGCCTTTTCTAAGGGCCTGAATATATGTGATTAAAAGTGATTTCAAAAACTATGGCAAATATATTCTTATATCTCATAAGAATACTGGGTGAATAATGATAGGATGTTTAAAAGCAATTTGTTTTTATGACACTTTTTTGTGAACTTGCAGAAATTAGTGACAACAGCAACAAAATCAAGGGCTATTGACATCTCATAGCTGAAAAGCATAAGCTGGCATCATTTTGCAACCTTGTTTTCTTTGGTTACATGCAGAGTAAAAATAAAATATATCTGGCAGTTGAGAAATGGCAGGATAATCTCTGGAAATTATATTATAGATTCTTTACCAAATGAATTGTTTCTCTTTATTAAGACGTGAAAAAGTAGAGTACAGGAAAAGCGATGTAGATGTGATCAAACACCAGAAGGCAATTCCACCTTCAAAGCCACCACTTTTGCAAGTAGGCTGTGCTAGGCTGCAATTTTGGCACTATCCCTAGGTCTGTTTGGACAGAATCAATGACTCATGTCAAAAGCTGCCCTTCTACTCTTCTCAGAAAGTCAGACTTGAGAAGTGACTGAGTTAAGACCACACAATCTGTTTTATCTTTCTTAAAATATGTACACATGCAAGTTTTGAAAGTGAAAAATCAGGTCACCGCATCTCGCTCATTTACTAAATGATGAATGGTGAGTTGTCAGGGACAAGTATGAAACAACTTTTATTGGGTATTTTTCAGCCCCAAACAATGCATCCTAGAATTCAGCTCCTAAAGAGAAGCTTCCTGAAAAGAGACTCTGTGAGGGAATGGAAAGAGAGCTTATGAGGGCCAAGGGAAACAAGTGCTAGACCCAGATCTCCTTCAAGGAATTGCTGAGATTGGTTATTTCCCCCATGTTTCTTCCACCCTTTTGGAAAGTTAGGGACATCTGTGATCCCCCCCTCCAGCTGGAACAGTCTAATTTGTATAAAAAAGTCGTAACAACTGTAACAGACTTAATTAAGCTCACCTGTCAAATTTTATTTTGGTTATCTTCAAAACTAATTTCTGAACAGTCAATGATCCAATTAAGTATAGTGCTGGTCAGAGATTTTCAGATGGCCAAGAACAATCAAGATCTATATGCTACTGTCCCTGCTCATTTCTATATGAGTATGGCTTCCTACTAAAACCTCCGTGTGTTCTGAGGAATGGAGATGACGTCGCCCACGCTCCATCTTTCTGCACTGTTAAACACCCTCATGCTACTTGTTTTGCAGGAAAACTTGGGAAGTTTAAAAGGTTACGAGTTAGGAAAACAGGTCACCAAAACAGGCAGTGCTAAAAAATACAATAAGACATTTAAGGAATTAGGAAGAGAAAACAAAAGAAGATGAAAGAACTCTGAAGAATCAGGGAGTGGACTATATAGGTAAGAGGAAGGGATTTAAGACAAAAGCAGGGGTCCCTGAAGGGTTCAGTCGGTTAAGCGGCTGACTCTTGATTTTGGCTCAAGTCATGATCTCACAGGTCACAGGTTCAAGCCCCACGTTGGGCTCTGCACTGACAGCACGGAGCCTGCATGAGACTCTCTCCCCCTCTCTCTGCCCCTTCCCCACCTCTCTCTCTCTTTCTCAAAACAAATAAATAGACTTTAAAACAAAAGCAAAAAGTGTTCAGGATAAAATATGTGGGGATAACAACAGGAAGACAGTGACTTTCAAAAATAATAAGCACACTTGGCCAAGGGCAACATATCAAAAGTGATGACTGCCACATGTGAGAATATGAATTCACCTAATGTCTGTCCTCCCAGGTACCTATTTCCTACAGATGGCCCATCCATGCCGCCTGCAGGGAAAAAAAAAGGGGGGGAGGGGAAAGAGGCTCCATTTGTGTAGAGGATTATTAAACAGCCTTTGAATCCAGGGGCCGATAAAGCCTTTCTAAGTCATATTTTTCCTTTTTTTTTTTAATTAAAAAAGCTTTA
The DNA here is from genome assembly GCF_024362965.1 of Panthera pardus. Classification (NCBI taxonomy): domain Eukaryota; kingdom Metazoa; phylum Chordata; class Mammalia; order Carnivora; family Felidae; genus Panthera; species Panthera pardus. The sequence continues at coordinate 77,301,998 of NW_026526821.1, forward strand.
ACTCTCCCCTCATCACTTGTGGGCTGAATTGGTTTGATCCAGAGAGGCAGTTATACATAAGAGCAACCACTCTCTATTGAATTAGGGGATCTCTCATGCAACACATCTCACCAATTACAAGGTAGGGATGCAATTCTATGATTTATCATACATTATACTGTTAAGTAATATAACATTATAGACACAATTTGTACCTATCTCTCTGCAGATTAGAGAGGTAGCACATGAAGAGAGGATCATTAAACACAGAGCAAGGGCAAGGGCCAAGCTCTTCTCTTTAACAAGCCGCTCCAAGTACCGCCTCTCTAATCCATGGAGAGGAAACAATAAATTATTCTAGGAGCTTATTCCAAATTGTGCTCTTTAGGGTTCGGGTTTTTATTAAAACAAAGAGACGCAGGAAAACATCATTTCTATGTGTGAAAGCAACTTTGGTTGTATTGGGATGATTTCTCTCCTTCCAAAGGTGATAGAATTCCTCACCGTGCATGAATATGGATGTGTGTGTAGGTGCACATCACACTCGTGGGCGCAAACCCATATCCCATGCCAGCAGAATACACATTGACATTCCTAATTATTGGAACTTGACTCACAGATGATACCATGTAGGCATTGCATTAGATGACCGCTGTATGCTAAAAATACAGTGCAAGCCACATATGTAATTTGACATAGCAGCTACATTTTAAAGAGTATAAAGAAACAGGTGAAATTGTTTGTTTTATTTAACCCTATTCATCCAAAATATTATCAGTTCAAAATGTAAACAATATGAAAACCATTAGTGAGATTTTTGATTATTTTCTTCATCCCAAGTCTGTGAAAGTCAGGGTGTATTTTATAACTAAAGCACATATTGCAAACTATGCATTGATTCAAGAGCTCTGTGGCCACGTGTGGCTGGCGGCTACTGTACCTGAGAGAACAACACTAGAACTACGTATATCTCCTGCAACTCCACACGGTCTCCATATGGCTTTGCTGCTTTGTTTGGAGAAGGCTGTATTTTTCAGCCACTTTATCCAAATAAGCAGAAGTCCTCATAAATACAAAATGGATGAAATGGCATTTCACCACATCGAGTATAACTCTTTTCAATTCCACTGAAGTCTAGGCTTCTGTTGCTGAAAAGGCGAGTTCCTTGACCTCTATCTGCTCTGTCTATACCCCCTTTGTAAGGTCAATAAATGTGGACATAAATATCAACCTTAACAGACAACCCAGACCACTCTTATTGGAATATCCTATTTATAATATTCTTTTCTCTTCTGTACTACTGCTTCCAGCTTTATTAAACTCAATTAGACTCTCTTTTGCCCTGACTACACCCCCTTTATAACAGGAAAATTGTATAATCCGCTTGAATGGCAGTACAATGAGGTAGGCAAAGATATAAGGACACCGTTAGGCTGCCTCATAAACCCTAGCTTGTCATGGGACAAGTCATTGATTTCTATTGGCAATCTCATTGTAATGTCAGACCGTAACTTGAATTCATTCTTTGCTCTTCTCTGAGGTAAACAATGAGCCAAAGAGTAGAAATGGACTAGAGTGAAAACACAGTAATTACTCTCAGAAATAATTGGGTAACCTGACTTGTCTGATATCTGAGAAAGCATAGGTTAGTTGGGCCCCCACGCAACGCCTGAACTGATCGCCTCCAAATTAGTATCTGTCTTTGGACCTCGGAAAAAGGAATTCAACTGTGACTAGCGTTAGAAAGTCAGTCAAGGTAAAGATGAAAGGCAAGTCATTTAGGGGAAGAGAAAAAAGGCAGAAGTTCGTCATTTCCATGTCGAAGGAAGTTTCCTCATTCTACTCATTAAGACATACAACTCTCATACATATATGACTACAAGTTTGTTGAAAAGACCGTGAGTTGGTGAGTCATATAGATTTATTCTAAAACTTTTCACCTTGCCAGTTATTTGCCATGCATTACTAGGCAAGTTTCTTAGCTCCTGTGGATCTTAGTTTTCTCATCTGCAGTGATGGCTCAGCACAATGTTTTCCCAGCTACAATGACCTGACACGTGTGTGCTCCCGTGATCACTGCACATTCTGCTTATGTGGGCTGGAGAAAAACGTGGGTCAGTATTGGTTTTGGAATCAGGCATACAGTAACAATGGCTGAGAGACGGACTGATTTATTTTTTTATCATTCTACACAGCTTCACATTACTCAGTTTCTAGCATCACTGCCTCTACAGCAAGATCTCATCTGGGGAGCTACCCCACATACTGCAGACAATCAGTTGATCAAAAGTTCTTCGTGAGCATATACCCAGCATTAGGGATAAGGACTTGGGAGGTAGAGTCAATGCAAATGACAGGATGGTGGCAGTGTTTCTGTGAACTCTGTCAAGGTGAGAGCCATGGTAACTTTGTCCTCTGTACTCCCAAAGTTCTTTGTGCTCACTAGATTATGACGAGATGCCATGGTTCTTGTCACTCCCATTGTGTTTCCCAGTACTGGGGTATGACGGTCCTATAGAGCTCTTGTATATCGGTACATATATAATTATATATAATTTATATTATGTATGTATATATAAATAAAATTCGGTGTTCTGTAAGTGCTTTCTGACACGATAACCATAACCCATTATATTTGCACAGGACCACAGAATGTTTAAAGCATATTTCCATGTCATTTCACTTGAACCTCATAGCCCCTCTATGAAATCATTTTAACATTGCTATCCCCATTTTAGGCTCCTGATGAGCTAATATTGTTCAATTAAATTTTTTAAAACTTTTTTTTAATGTTTATTCACTTCTGAGAGAGAGACAGAGAGACAGAGTGTGAGCGGGGAGGGCAGAGAGAGAGGGAGACAGAATGCGAAGCAGGCTTCAGGCTCTGAGCTGTTAGCACAGAGCCCAACACAGGGCCCAAACTCACAGGCCACAAAATCATGACCTGAGCTGAAGTCAGACGCCTAACTGAGACACCCAGGCGCCCTTAAGGTTTTTCAATTTACATTGTAGTCCAACTCTTGTCCCTTAGACTATTGGCTCCCATTTACTCGTTTATGGGCCTATACTGGTCTGTGACAAAATTTTTTTCTCTTCACCACATAGACAATGCTTATGCCCTTCTGCTGATATTCTTTCTTGAAGAGAGCTCTACTATTTCATTATTTCTATTTTTTATGGTTTTCAAGGATGTTTTTATTCATGAAGTGGTGTTAATAGATAAAATAAACTTCTTTAAAGCTCTTGGAAAACTGAAGTGTTGACAAACTTCTATCCATCCCTTATTAGAAAGAAGTAAATTTTCAAAAAAAAGTAATAAAGAAAAATTTAACTTATCAGTTAAAACAAAATTCTGGGAACCACAAAGTTAAATAAATTATGGTACATGGTGTCTTTTATTAAGTATTCTACCCTCTGTGGAAAAAAACAAGGCTGCGACAGGGCAATATGGTAATAAAGTTTTCCAACTGAAGGGAATCAGAGGGCTAGCTAATAAGGACAGTAATATCAATGAAGCAAGAGCTATGTGAGGTCCAAGGCCCATAAGAATTTATTTAAAAAAAAAAAAAGAGGAAAAAAAATAAAACACTTAAGAAAAACTCTTATTTAGCACTCATCTTCAACAACATGAAAAGCCTGACCTGAGAAATGCTAAGGAGGAGGAGAGTTTATACTATGGACTGAGTATTTGTGGCCCCAAAAGTCCTCGGTTGAAGTCTCATGCCCAGTGTGATGGTATTTGAAGGTGGAGGCTCTGGAAGGTGATTAGGTCAGGGCAATGAGACTTTCATGATGGGATTGGTGCCCTGACAAGAGAGACTCCAGAGAACTCCCTGGCCCCATTTGCCACATGAGGACACAGTGAGAAACAGGCTGTTGATGAGCCAGGAAGAGGGCTTTCATCAGATACCAAATCTGCAGGCACCTTGAACTTGGACTTCCAGCTTCCAGAACTGTGAGAAAGAAATGCTCCATTCAGCCACGTAGTCTATGGTATTTTTGTTACAGCAGCCTGAGTTGACTGAGATAACCCATTATCTGGGCACCCAAAGAACATAAACCGTGGCAAGCTCTGAGGCCATTTTGCTGGTTGCTGAATAAGTTGCTGAGTTTCTCTTAAACTTAGTTTCTTTTTCTGTAAGATGGGGGAGGGTTGAACTAGTAGATCTTAAAGGCCTCATCCAGCTCTAAGACCTCTTATTGTAGTGATAATAATAACACATCTTTTATTAAGTAAATATTATGTGAGTAGTACTTTCAATCTTCAAAACAATGCTGCATGGTAGGGATTATTACTCTGTTTTATTTATGAGATACCTGTACTTGGGAGAGTCTGACCAGCCCAAGGCCTTGAAGTCAGCCAAGTGACAGACCTGGGATTTGAATGCTACTTTGTCCCTCTTTGTTCCATCACATTGCCTCTCACCAGTCTGCTATGTCCTGCAACCCTCACCCAAAACCCAACTGCATAAAGAAAGAAATGGCTTGGGGCTCGCGGGTGGCTCAGTCAGTTAAACATCCAACCCTTGATTTCTCATGGTTTGTGAGTTCAAGCCCTGTGTCAGGCTCTGTGCTGACAGTGCAGTGCCTGGGATTCTCTCCGTCTCCCCCACCCCAACTCATGTGCGCATGTGTGCACTCGCACACACACTCTCTCTCTCTCAAAATAAATAAACTTAAAAAAAGGAAATGGCTAAACTTTTTTTAAAAAAATCCTATTTCTTGGACTACCATAAGAATAAAAGAAATACTCAGGAACTACCAGCAAAGTCCCCTGTGACCCAGAAAACACCTCACCGCCACATGGTCAACATGCATTGAGGTCATCTTACCAATACTGCACGTGATGAGAACTATCTTTTAAGACGGATTTGCATTTAAAGCCTGGTCATCAGAATATGACAGTCAGACTCGAGTCAGACTTGAAATTCCTAAACTAAAACAATCATCGTATTTGCTATAATATGTCCATTTATAATTAAGCAAAGCAGAAATCCTGCCTAGGTCTCTCTCCCCATTGTCTTAAGAAAGAAAAGAAAATCATTATGGTTATTATTGCATTTGGTGTGGGATTTGATCATTTTCTCCCCTTTGCTTCATTATTTAATAAGCTCATCCCCATCAGCCACCACAATGGCAAGGGAACCATGGGCCATCACAAATGGTGCGACAACTGCAGGGGTAATCCTCTGCCAAGGCAGGGGTGACAGACGAATGAAGGGCATTTGAGTCCACCATGGGTCCATCTCAGCAAAGTCTTCCTAAGTAGGAAGGACAGGGTGAAGCAGCCTGGGAGGGCTTGAGAATTTTCCAAGCTTGATCCTTCACTTTCCCCCACTCCCAGCTCTAAACTGTACTTACTTGATGTCACCAATTCTGGCGCCTGTTTTCTGCCAACAGTTGACATGGCCAGCACGACTCCGCCCCTTTGCATCCCCCTCATCCTATCTCAGGTCCATTCATCAGACTACAGACTGGAGGTGGGTGGGTAGTATGGGCAGGAGCACAAAGCAGTTCCCCAGGTCTCCCCTGGACTTTCCTCGCACAAAGCCTGAGCAAAAGCAACATGGCTACTGGCAGTGCCAAGAAGCCTCAGGGAGAACAGGAAACAAAGGAGGGCAGTTTCTGAGGCCAAGAAGATTGTAATGAAAGCACTTCTCAGGTTTCTCTCAGCCTGTGGCCTGAGGTCAGCACACAGATTTCAACCTCCCAGTCCTGGCAGAAAGTAGATAGTCGGGAGGAGTTCTTGCTCTGAGAAGATCCTGAGCCATCTCCTGACTTCTGAGCAGCCCTTACAACACTCTCCCGCTCCCTTCCAATCATCAGAGATCATATTAGTGCAGTTGTGAGGGTCTGACATAAGGATGAACAGAAGGGTTGTTACTGGCTAGTGAGAGGAGAGAAGTTTCCTGTCCAAGGGAGGAAAAAAATCTTCTCCTAATGAATAATGCTGGGAGTGGGGGAGGAGAGAGATGGTCTCTTTCTCCCTCCATCCCGCTCCCTCCCTCTCTGAAGTTAAAACCAAAGAGCACAGGCAGAAGAAAACGGCAACATGTGCCATGTTGAAGTTTTCCTCGAGTGAGTCTGCAAAGGATTCATAGCTGTGTATGGGAACAGACTGTCCTTATTTCCCAAGCCAAAGACATGACCTCACAGAAAGTGAGCATTCAGACACATTTTAACATTTTGTGGCACAAAATGATTCCACGGTTAAGCCTTCTCTCAGCATCCCTCGTCCCACCCCACCTCAAGCCACCTCGAAAAGCTTGATATTGTATCACTTCCTAATGGAAGTGAGAGACCCATGGTCGATTGAGGAATGGAGTGAGGGGTAAAGCCCTGAGAGTCCAGGCTGGTGATGATCCGAAAGAGAGAACACTAAGGAGCTCACAGATCCTAAGAGAGGCGGAGCCCAATTTGTGCCCGTGTAGGCAAGTCACCGAGAGGCCAGAAAAAAGGTTTTCACTTGGAAATGAAATGCCAAGCTTTCCCAGAAAATAAATTAAACAAACACCAGTGACCCCTTAGGTTTGATATCATTGCATTAATAGTAATAACAATAATAAAGCTGACACAGACTCACAACCTGTAATTTGTAATATTTAGCTCCATGCTTCATATTTGTATAAAAGTTAAGGCATATTTTTCATTAATACCAATTCATATTGGGTTTCTTTTTCCACTTCTAGTTGACCCCACCATCCACTCCTGATTAACTCTTCCCCTACCTTATTTTTGCAGGTGCTTCCTTATTCAGTGTTAATCAAGTATCTTGGCTGTCCTTCCTGGAGGGCCCTTGAATCCCACTTAACCTGGCTGGTGTGATATGCTCTGCAGGAGGGCAGCAATGAAGCAGAACAGGGATGATCACAAATTGAGAACTGTTCTTCCAAATAATAGAAAGGGAGAAATTAGACAAAATGCCTTTTCCATCATCTCTCCCATCCCTGTCCAATTTTGCATAAGGATTCCCTGGGAATTGTGAAAGGTATATTCTCTCTGCATTGGCAGAATGACCTCTAAAGAGGTCATCGTCACTCGCAAGGCCTGTGTGACCCTGGCCATTCCAGACTAGCCACAGGGCAGGAGGCAGACTGTGCTGTGGAGGGTAAAGAAGGTCACTGGGTTGGCCAGGAGAGTCTCTCATCCAGTAGCTGTGTGTTTTGGAACCAACCTGGAAACATTAACACAAAGGCCTGCCAATAAACTACATGGTGTTTGCATATCTTATATACACCGAAGGGATAGACAAATGCCTGGTGGGAGAAAAAGAAAGAAAGAAAAATGAACTCAGCTATTAAGCAGCTATAAAATGTTTTGCTCTCTTCCCTATTTCAAAAGCTTCCATAGCATAAATAGTGGTCAAAAGTTCAGTGAACTGTCTTGTAGTGTGGGGCTCCATTCAAACGGGGCTATTTTCTGAGAGTCTCCTGACACCATATCTAATTTCCAAAATGAATATGCTTTAATTTTCCTTCTTCATGCATTGTGCTTTTTCCTCATTTAAAACAGCAACAGCCTCTGGCAGTAAAGGACATCACATTTCTGTGTGAGATGAAGCTTTTTTCCCCGTATGCAGGGGAATGGCATGGGTCAGGGGAGAAAAAATATATGCAAAAAACAGCACACCCCACTGACCCCGGTATATTTTACATTACAATTTTGCCATTTCCAATATAGGTTCATTTTGCAATGGACCATATCAACCATATTTCAGGGTTTAAAAAAAGGGGGGGGAGTGGTAGGCGAGGCATTGTCTGCATACAGTATGTCCTAGTACAATGCACGAATTATCTGATTAGGGTGTAGTGTCACCTACAGAGAACATACACAGACACATACACAGCTCGAGCCGCTCTGTGCAGAGTACATTTGCAAAATAGATACCACGTGTGGATCCTGCCAATTAAAGGAAGCATTAGGGGACTTCTTTGTGAATGTAGCCAAGAAGAGCTAACTATTTTTAATGACATGAATGTCATATTCAACATCTCTAAACTCACTTGAAAGCACCAATGTCCCACTGCCTTATTGAGAAAAGACTACAAGTAGAAACTAAGCATCTTAGTGATCTTAATACATCTATCTACATGTATATATTACACATATCTATGTATCTCTCTGAAGGATCCAGAATCGGAAACTTATTTAAGTCATCTTCCTACTAACTCAGGTATCTCCTAGAACTCTGCAGTTAAAGAAGACAGGGATTTTACATGATGATGATCTTAAATTTTGACATGTGTATTAATTATTCACCACGGATAGCCGTAAAGATGGTGTATGTTCTTTTTCTTGCCGGGTCACTTCCTATCATGAATACTTATTCTTGCATTAGAAAATCTGCTATCAGCCAGGCCCTAGCCAGTCAATTAATCAGTAAGTATTTTTTGATCAAGATACATGGAAGTGGTGAAGTGGGTATGAAGCATAGCCGCTGCCTTCAAAACACTTACAGTTCAGTGCATGAAACCAAAATTGAGCTTGAAATCACTTAGCAGAGAGCACTGGAATTTGAAACACCAGATAAATATTTGTTACTTCATTTAAGCTGGCTTGTATTGGCAATAACATGTATAAAGTTGATAAATTAGTCCTCTCTGAAGTAGTCCAAGAAGGCTTAATGAAAGAGGTGACACTTCATCTGGACATCGAAGGACGGACAAGACAACGGGGGAAGGAAATAATGGGGGAAGGAGGGTAATTTGCGCAGGGAGGAGGGCAAATGCAAAGACACAGGCCAAGAGTTTATGTGTGATACTCTTCACAAGTGTCATGAGTATATCTGTATATATGCAGATACCTGAGTATCTGTTTGAGTATATCAAACAGGCACACAGTGCTCAGAATAATGGCCTTCCCTCAGGAAAAATAATCAGTGGTCAGCAATATAGATTCAATGTCCTAGAAACTTGGGCCCAGGGCACTTATAAAACAAAAGGATGTGACAGGGGACTCACCCCACTGAGTCCATAGGCCCAAGATAGCAATCATCCCATAAAGTGTGCATTACTCCCCTGCAAGCTCTGAGTTGTTGTCTCATTTCACAGATAAGGAAAGTTCAACCTAGAGAGGTGGATATGCCAAGAGTCACTATCGGCTGAGCCCAGGCAATCCACCCTAAGAGTCCAAGCATGTTCACCCAAACCACACTTACCTTCTAAAAGTGGCAATTATGAAAGATAAATAAACAAAAACATGTATTCCATGAAAGGCCAGAGACTCGTTGCACAGAGATAAATAATGGTCATATTGGAAAGCAAATGATAAAATTGGTGAGCTTTGCTTTAGGAAAACCCTATTAAAATCCAAACCTATTCTTTTAAATGTTTAGTTATTTATTTGGAGAGAGAAGGGGAGAGCGTGAGCCAGGGAGGGGCAGAGAGAAAGAGGAAGGGGCAGAGAGAGAGGGAGAGTGAGAATCCCAAGCAGGCTCTGTGCTATCCAGCACAGAACCTGACACAGGGCTCGATCTCATGAACCGTGAGATCATGACTTGAGCTGAAATCAAGAGTCAGACGCTTAACTGACTGAGCCACTCAGGTGCCCCTAAAATGAAAACCTATTAAACAAATATATTAGGGAGCAATTACTCAAAATATGGCGGTTCTCACCATGGGGTTACTATAACCAGTAAGATCTCCTGGCATACTTAAAATAGGACTCCATTTACAATGCATTTCAGCCATGCTATAAAGAACAAAGTGAGTTGCCTAACATCAAAGTCTTTTAAGCCAATTCATTACAATATTACCTGACATCAATCTTGCTCAGTACTGTCCAACAGAAATATAATGTGAGCCACATATATAATTTGAAATTTTCTAGTAGCCACATTTTAAAGAAAAAGAAACATATGAAAATGAGTTTAATAATATATTTTATTGATCCAAAATATCTAAAATATTATCATTTTGATAATCAATATAAAAACTGAGATTTTTTTTTACTTTTTTGTGTTAATTTTTCAACATTTGGTATGCATTTTACATTCAAAGCTCTTGCCAACTAAGATTAACTACATTTTAAGTGCTTAGTAGCCACATACAGCCAGTGGCTACTGTAATGGATAGCACAGATCTAACTCTTTACATCTCTATTTTAAGGTTGCACTTGGCTCTTATTGGAACAGACTATTGGGAATGCATACTGGTTCTTTAGTTCCAGGAACCAACTGTATACATGTATTTAATTCCATATATTTAATTTCTTCCTAAGAGCTGTCCTAATCGTACTGACCTACATGGAGGTAAGCACTGACAGATATAATTTTGTGGATACGACTTTACAGCAGGAATATAGCCAGGCATTGTCGTCTCTTCTGGTGTGGTTGGCTGACGTATGAAGTATGGTTGAAGCTTGCCACCTGAAGTCTTGGATATGAAGACATTTCTTTTTCTTTATTAATTTTAAGGCAACAACTTCCAAAAAAGTATTGGAAACAATTATGGCAAGCAGAGTGGGAAAAAGGTAGGTAAGTTCATTGCACTAGGAACCTAAGCATTAAAAACTCAATACAATACATTGCAAAAAAGAAAGGAAGGGAAGAGGAGGGGTGAGGAAGGGGAAGGGAAGGGGAAGGGGAAGAGATGAGAAGAGATGAGAAGAGATGAGAAGAGACGAGAAGAGACGAGAAGAGACGAGAAGAGACGAGAAGAGACGAGAAGAGACGAGAAGAGATGAGAAGAGAAGAAGGATGGCAACACAGACTTTCTCTGTGAAGGAAAACTAAAGTTGCAGATATTCAATGGGAAGAAAAGTTTCTACCATACAGTTCGGGCAAAGAAAGTTTTCTAAGTAAAACAGCTCTACCCCTTGCTGAGAGATGTTTCGATTCTGTAGCTACATATAAAATTTTGGCTACAAGATCTCTTTAGTTATCAGCACCCAGAAATACTATCATTAACTCTTTGTGATTGCCCTTCATCCATTCCATTCACAGACCTCCAGCCCTGAGAATGACTGCTGGGCAAGTCAGAGCTGTGCATCTGCATCTAGCAAATGATCTACTTCTCAAGCATGGATTGGATCCCATCAGAGCCCTACAGCGCAACTTCATCCCTTAGACTTCCCAAGGGCTTCTGCTATGGGGGTGGGGGAGTCCTCTAGAAGGCCAGCTAGCCCAGAAACATTCATATCTATATACATTCAACTTGACAGCCCTAAAGTTCTTCAAAATAAATGAAACAAGTTTAATATTCTCGGGCAGGGATCATTCCTAGAGACAAGTTGTCGACACGTTCACTGCACACTGTCCAACAAACCACGGGGGAGGAAAAGAGTGCAAGGTGATCTGGTGAAGTGGGCAGCACACCAGCATTGTGCAAAGGTATCATTCCCCATTCCCCTGCCTGTTTTGTTAACTGGGAAACAATAACCTTCTAAAATCTCCCAAGGAACGAAAATAACCTGAAGACTCTGGGGAGCTGTATATTGGCAACGGTTCAACAATAAACAAAAGGAACAATAAGTGAAGGTTTTAATTAGATCGTTTAAATTGGGTGTGTAAAGAAACTATATGAGAGAGCAGATATTATAATTTATCAAATGTGGAGTCCAGATACAGACATTGCAAAACAAAATCAGGCAGAAGACCTAAAAATATTGCGTGGCTGGATCTTTTCCCTCAGTGCTTCAAGTCTGCATTCCTTCTACCCATGATGCCCCATTGATTTGCAATTTAAATTGTGGTATCTGTACCACATTTATCGCACCTATTGCTTATCCGCATATAAATCTATTTTAGAGCTGAGCACTAAGTTAGAAAGATTTGTTATAAATGTCTTATTTTAATATTTTATGCATGTACTATAATTTGATTCAAAGTGCTGTTTGTCTAAAATACATAACGATGTGTGCTGTGATCGGGCTTCTGTTCTTCAGGAAATATATTTAAGGCAAAACAATTAACTCATCTGTGCATAACACTTGCAGAGTCTGCTCATGTTTTGAATCACTTTAATGTACATTCATCTTCCATCCCCTCTTTCTATGGAATCTTGTTATGAGCCGGGGTATGGGCATCTCATCTCCCCTAGGTCAAGGTGAGAATTCCTTGAGAATTTTCCCCTCGATCCCACTTTCTATGGTAAAAGAAACCTTTTTTGAAGTCAGCAGGGTATCTCCATGTAGACTTATGATAAAGGGGCCCAAGAATCTGAATGCAGGAAAGGAAATAAATATTAACCAAGCTCCTACTAATGCTAGAGCATCACTGTCCTAGAGCCTTTAAAGATTTCTTCACACACACAAAAAAACCTCTGAGGCAGCTATTATAATCTCCATCTTGCAGACAGAGTCACTGAGGCTCAGGGAAGATATAGAAATTACCAAGGCCTCCGTGGACAAGTGGTGGAGGCTCTCGGACCCCAAATCCCTGCTCTTTCCACACACCATGCTACCACCAGTGCATTCTACCTTAATATAACATAGTTGAAAATATAAAAGCTAAGTTTTATGATTCATCACTCAGTTCTGTTTTCCAGCTCATTGGAAACATCCTCCCATGTCTGGTGAGTGACTGAAGAATTTGCACTTTCCATGCAATTGCTATAGTCTCCTGAAGATGATGAGTAAACACAGCAACATTTAAAAATAGTTGTGGGGCACAACTCTTGGTTTCAGCTCAGGTCATGATCTCACAGTTCATGAGATCGAGCTGCACATTGGGCTCTGAGTGCTTGGGATTCTCTCCCTATTTCTCTGCGCCTCCCCCACAAAATAAATAAATACACTTAAAAATAGTTGTAATTGTGTGCAAGTAAATAAATGCATAAGTAAAATGAAAAGTAAAGAGATAAAAAGATAGAACCGGTCTAAGTTGTGTGCAGGCATTCACATACTGACACAAAGATTGACCACACAAAGTGGAGAGCAAACCAATCCTCCCCACCCCAGACCCCAAAAATGTATTTTATTAGCAAAACTAGGTAAAGTTTTTAAAAAGTCTTCCCCAATGGGTTAAATGCCCCTATTATAAACTCTCACAACACCTAGCAGCTTAGCCCTTATTATAGTTGCAAATTTTATATTTGTGGAACTATTTGCTTAATGTCTGCTCTTCCTGTAGATTATATTTTTTTCCCTTCTGCACCATCCTAGTCCCTAGCACATAACAGATACTCAACAATCGTTTCTTAAGTGAAGAACAACGGAAGGATTGAATAAATTGTGTACTCCTGCTGTTCATTTCATACAATTTGTATCATAGAGGACTTAGGTCCATATAACCAAGGCCAGCTGATAAAACCATATCCCTCTTCCATATCAGTTGCCTTTCCTGGTCCTTGCTCTGAAACCTGCTCCTTGTCATAGCCCGGAAAGCCCGGAACCAGCCTCAAGTCCCATTACCAAAATGAAGGGCTTGGAGCAATTACTCTGATTTATCCTATATGGGAAAGTGCTAAGGTACATGTGTATGTGCCTGTGTCTGCGTGTGCACATCTGTGGGGGTACACACATGCGCATGTACACACAAAGGTGAACTCTCAGGGCAGGGAGAATAACATGGCTGGCTTTTCTTTACTGGTTACATGTTAATTCCTACCTCTCAAATGGGAACAGTGGTCACCTGAGGGTAAGAATCTTGACTGTCAATCTTTGTAACCCTGGCTCTATGTATGAGGCTGACACATTGTGAGATCTCAGCAAAAGAAATCGTTTGAACTAGGTCCCTGAAGGGAGTGTCCAGAAAAGAAGCCCAAAATTATTCAGTTGGGGTAGGCATGCATCCTTCTCACAAACTTCAAACCGGAAAAAAAAAAAAAAAGCCTTGGCACCTCCATAGGGAGGTCTCATCCTAGGACCTCTCAGTTGCTCTCTCTCCTATCTCCTGCCACACCCACCAAGAGCTTATAAGTCTGGCAGGAGAAATGGAAGTGCCAACCATTTGCCAAAGTCTGCATTCAGCCCATGCTCCTCTCCTTCCACTCCTGCCATGCCTTGCTGGCAAGGGACTGTCGGATACCAGATTCATTGGTCTGAAAAGCCTTATGTTCACCAGTAAGGAAATGTATCTGCTCAGCCAAAATCCATGTGAATACTGACGTTTTAATCTTAATTGTTAGTTAATTTTCTTCAAACATGAATTCACTAATGCTTTTGGCAAAAGCCTGTGGTTTGTGCTAATTCAATTGAATTCATTGAGCAATATACTGAGTTCCTACTATGTGCATGTAACACAGGAGACAAAAAAATAGATTAGTGTCTACTTCCAAGGAGATCTAACAGGGAAGACAGATGCGTATGCAAATAACTACCACACAGCAACTTGTCCTCTCGGAGTTCTAGACTTTGATAACACACAATTTGTGTCTTGTGTCTTTTTTCCCAAGAAAATGTCTTACTACTGGGCCCACTGGCAGTTCTAAAATGTCTATATAGAAAAGATTTAGGGACAAGAATTTGGAAAGAGAGGAGCGCTTGAAGCTGCATTAGCTATAGCTATGTATGTAAAACTAGAAAAGTCAGTTGCGTGCTTCAAAGACTAAGAAGGCATGTTGGAGGTTTGGTGTGAGGAGGGGATGGCCCTGAGCACCACTGGATAAACTTTCTTTCCTGGTAACCATCACAATCTATAATTACCTTGTTTACATTTTCTTGATGATCTGTCTTCCTTACTAGAATATAATCTCATGTAAGCAGCCAAGACGTGTCTGCCTTCTTTACTGCTGCATCTCCAGTGGCTTCTTGCAAAACATAGGCTCTGGATGAGTATTTTTGAAAAAATGTGTGATGAACATCAGAGAATACTGAGCTCATCAGAAAAAAAAAATGCGTACTGGTCTCACACTTGTCTAAGCCTAACTCTATGAAGACAAATAGATATAGATCTTCTCGTTGGGGCAAAATGGCATTCCGAAGAAGGAGTATCACCACTTTGCCCGAAGTAAGCATTTCGGGACGTGTCATTTCTGATGGACAATAGGGTGGTAATGGCTGTACCTCCATCTCGTACTTAAATGCCTTTGAATGAAAAGCACACAGTAAAGAAGAACTAGGAATATCATCACCAAAGGACCTGTTTAGATGTCAAGTTACTACCATCGGAAAAACACCCTAATCAGTCATGCTCACCTTCTCGAGAAGTAGCCCGTGGTGCTCCTGGCCTCACTACTCCATCCAAAGGCTTACTTGTCAGTGTGCTTATATCTGCCTTTTCTTCAATTTATAAAAACCCTGAAGAAGAAAAAGTCCCTGCTGAGACCACTTGTTTTGCATCCTGGGAAAGACTCAAGAGAATTGTTCACCTATTAGTGACAGAATTTTTCATGCTCATTAAATCCCATTGTTTCATATACGACCTTGTGCATGGTATATTCCCTTTCCAATGTTCTTGATCTCTCTTGATCTTAAAGGCACAGAACAGCGATTTCTCTATTTCCTATCATGAGAACTCAAAGGGATATCTACCTCTGGAAATTAACCATGCAGTTTTACAGGAAGTGATAATGAGAACAAAAAACACTTCTTTTCTCCAAGTTGGATCTCCATCAAAATAGTTGGAAAGCTTAAAACTGAATAGCAAATCATTTCTAAAAAGAAAAAAAAAGCAATTGGGTAATGATAGTTAATTCCCCTCTTATACTAATTATTTACATATGGGTTGCTCATTAAAACTCTGTATTCAGGCTAGAACTTTATGCTAGAGGAAAGAGGCAGCAGATTAAAAAACTCTTTAGTCCAGAGAAAAATGCTCCTTTCCACATGAAGACAGAAGCCTGAATCCCAGGTAGCCACTGTATTTATAAATGCCAATGATTACAAGGTGAGAGTGGGTGGCTTTGTTCGTTAAATCAGAGAATTGTGGAAAGGATCTTATACATTGCCTAGTAAAAGGTAGGCTCATTAAATTGTTGTTCCATTATCCACTATCCAAATCCATCCCAAACAGAGAAAAAAAATCAAAAATTTGATGATGGTTTTGGTGTCATCTTTGAAAATAAAAGGCAGAAAAGCTAGAGTGGTCCATATCTACCTGGAGTATATGTTGATCTAGTATATAACTATGTTATACCTGTGCTTGTCTTGGGCTACACTCTTCCATTCGAGATCCATTCCCAGTCCATCATCATCGGCCAAGGCCAAGGAAGGGGATGAATGGTGGTCATATTTTTTCACTCAGAGGCGGAGCCCCAGCAAAATCATGTGGTACTAAAGAACACACTTCAGCCAACTTCCAATCCATCGCCTAATTTTACTCCTTATCTAAACTATTTCCCTCATCGAAGTCATCTCAGGCTATAAATTACTGTCACCATGTTTATTTATATTTACTTGTTGATCATCTATCTGACCATGCCATTAAAAAGTAATCACCATATGTGCAAAGACCTTGTCAGTCCACTAGAACCTAGAGATAATTGCCCATTTCCTATTTCTGCCAATCCTTCATTCCTAAGACTTTGAAAATGGATAATGGAAATTTCCCTGACTGCTCTGTCAATGTTATTTTAATTCCATTACATGCAGTGTTTTTTTTTTTTACTCATCAGCAGAAAACTTTACTTCTTACCACACATGGAACCTTCGACTCTCCGTGCCCTAACTGGTTGCAGCAAACAGAAAAATTCTCAAATGAGTGGGAAGTCAAGAGGACAGGAAGTTTGTTGTAGGGACATAAAGAGGGCTCATGAGATCTGGAAAAATTGCAGAGCCAGGTCTATTTATCTTTGAGACAGAGAGAGAGAGAGAGAGAGAGAGAGAGCGAGAGCAGGGGAAGGGCAAAGAGAGAGAGGGAGACACAGAATCCAAAGCAGGTACCAGGCTCTAAGATGTTAGCACAGAGCCTGACGCAGGGTTCAAACTCATGAACTGTGAGATCATGACCTGAGCTGAAGTTGGATGCTTAATCGACTGAGCCATCCAGGCGCCCCTGAGAGCCAAGTTATGAAAGCTCAGGAAACACAGAAAAACAGGCAGCCTCAGAGAGTCTGTCTCACGGTGTTGCCTTCCTCTTTGTTCCACTGTCTTACCCGAGCATGAATTTGTATATAACTTCCAAATTCCAAATTCCATGATTGAGCATGGAATTGCAGAGAAAGAGATTAGATTGGCTCAATCTAGCTGTTCTTAGGGGTGTGCCAAGACATGTCACCAACGTGCCTATCTGGAGCCACACTCCTCCATCAGAGGTCCATCCTTGATTTATCACTATTGGCCAAAGTAAGCAGGGAAGGAAAGAGATCAAGGTCACATGGGAAGCAGGGACGGCAGAAGGGTAGAGCCACAGAAAAAGGGGCACCGGGCAGGCAGTGCAGAAACGGGCCAGGGCACTCTCAAATTCTTATTAGCCATGGTGCTATTTATAAGTATCTTAGAACATATTCCCTGTAGCTAAAATAACACAATTCACTCCTGTCTTCCATCTACATATAAAAACATAATGATCAAGAAAAAAATGGATACACCTTTCACAACAAGTTATGTAGCATATGTGCTAGTATATTTCTCTTTTTGCCATGAGTACTTGAGAACAGTAAATATGTTGCTTGTACTGATGCTAACGATGATGATGGTGGTGATGATAACTGATCACATGATACTTATTATAGGTCAAGCATGCTCTAAGTTCTTTATACCTATTAAATAATTTCTCACAAAATCCCAATGACGTGGGCATGATTATTAATCCAATGTTGAGATGAAGAAACTTAAACACAGAGAGCTAAGCTACCACGCAGCTAAAAAATGGTGGGGCCAGATTTGAATATGGCTCACTTAAAAAAAAAAAAAAGAAGCAACTGGTAACATAAAGTGCCATTTGATTCTAAATACCCTTTTGATATGAGATGCTTCACTAATGCTATGTTTTGATGACAGCTAATAAGTCCCAACTTTGTGCCTTGCCGAAGAATAGCTTATCTGCAGCTTTATTGTTTTCCTTGCATTTGCAGGTTTGTTATTCAGAATCCAAACGGGGTCCCACTACTAAAATACAGAGTCTCCACAAGAATTCTCTTCTTCCAGCTCTTATACAGTTGTGACTTAGGGGGAAAAGATGCCAGCTGTCAACCACTGGCTCTCCACGCTGCAAGGAGTGTAATACTGACCAGTCTCACCTCAAGAGATTTCCCTAGTCTGCCCTCCTCACTTCCATTTTCAGAGATTTTTTATTTCACCCTCTTGATAAACAAAAACAGATTTCTGGGGGAAAAAATAGCATAACAACTTTATTTTTTTCCCCAGAAAGCCACTTTCACAGCAGATGGAACTCAGCATGCTATCGCCCAAATCTTCAGCAGACCTGAAATACGAAGAGTCCCTTATACTGAGGGCCATGCATCGTCCCATTCTGCGTCTCTTTAACTGACATCTTGAACCAGTGTACCCTTCCTTAATCTGGCCCCATTATCAGCCTAATAATACCTCTCGATATTCATAAATGCCTAGCAAGACTTTCAGCTATTTTGTACGGAGAAGAAATATCCAGCTAAATTGAGAAGATTACCACATCACCACATACATCAGTGACAGGCTCTGTGCTATTACAGTTGATTTTTGTTGACAGTTGGCTGTAGGCAGTTGTGTTTCAAATGCCTTTTTTCACTGGGAAATTAAACAAAATCCCATGCAAAATGCAGCCCTCCAGTTCAAAAACTGTAAATCCCAAATTAGCATTTCATACTTTAAAAGGTAGCACAGCACAATTTTCCATTGAAAGGTCTGTACAGTTGACACAAATGGGTGCTTCAGACATGACACTAATGCTGCTGGTGCCTTTTAAGAAAGCCACCTTTTCAGATATTATTTTTCCTCTCTCAATAATCTGCATATACTCCAGTTCTTGCCTATAAAAGAATAAAAGGGAGGAGGGAGAGAAGAATCTGACTTACTGCTTTGGATAAATTATGTCCCCAGAAATTTCTAAACAATAGGTTAAATTTAAATGGAATTGGTTAATTAAACCTTCTTAAAAATAATAAAGGAAACCTAGACGTCAAGAGGTTAAGTCACTTCTTCCCCCAAACATTATGAAGAAAAAAGGTACTTTTGTAAGTGAGAAATACGCCCACATCTAGAACATTTCTGATATAGGAGCCTCTCAACTTTACTTTGAAACAGGTTAGAGCCCAATTTAACAAAATTTTAACATGTGGCGGGGGTGGGGGGGGCGCAAAGTCATAGGACTGACATTGAATAGGGTCATTTGATTCTTAAGACTGGAAATCTATTTTCCTTCTTACCCAGGAGACACTTCAGAGTGAAAGAGTTTTAAACAGTGCTGTTCCTTCATCCAAAACAATTGCTATTTAACTGGAAAAGAAAGAAAGAAAGAAAGAAAGAAAGAAAGAAAGAAAGAAAGAAAGAAAGAAAGAAAAGAAAAGAAAAGAAAAGAAAAGAAAAGAAAAGAAAAGAAAAGAAAAGAAAAGAAAGAAAGAAAGAAAGAAAGAAAGAAAGAAAGAAAGAAAGAAAGAAAGACAATAGTTGTCAGTTGGCTATCCAGGACACAAATATATTTAGAGAAAGAAATGTAATGTTTATTTCTGGACTGTGGCACAAGCATAAAATACCAGTCGGGCAATTTCATGCCAATCCTTTTGCAAACATCTCACCAAACAGCTCTTGACTCTTAGCCGTATAAAGTCAAATGTCCAGTAGTCAGAACTACTGCACTAAAGCCAAATGAAGATAAGTAGTCTTGGCCCTGTCCCTTGACCACTTTCAAAATTTGAATGGAACAAATTCCTGCACTCCTAAAAATAAGAGTTTATATCTCATAACTTTACATGATGAAAGGGAAACAACCCCACTCACTTCTGAAAGGTGAGCGTATAAAAAACAAATATCAGACCCCCCAAGTAGTTTAGTGATGGCTAAAAGCATAAGATCGAGTTCATGTGAAGAATGGAAAAGTTCCTTTATCATAGCTGCTGCATATCCTGAACTTCCTCTTGGGTGTTTCTGGTTTTAATGACCCAGATGCAAACTTCATTCCTATTTCGTAGTTCTTTGTTACCCATGTTCTAAAGGAAACTAACCACCTGGCCTATGACTTCTGATAATCCTTGCTTCCACAAAAATTTAGTGCTCATCACATCTGAAGATTAAATAAATGCCTCGGCTCTGCCTTCTCCTTCAATCCAGCCATATAGTTTGTCTCCCTAGAAAGAAACTCAACTCTAAGAAGGTGGGCTCAATAAAAGACAGTCATGCAAACTAATCTATGCTGACAGAAAGCAAATCTGCGGTTGCCTTGGGCTGAGATGGAATGGGAAGTGAATGCAAAGAGACATGAGGGATCTTTTGGAGGTAGCTGGAAATGCCCTGCTCCTTGATTGTGGTGGTGGCTACATGGAATTACATGGGTACAGTTTATTATACATACAGTATACTTCGATCCAGTTGATTCAAAAAGAAAAAAGCAATCAAGACAGAGATGTCCTACTCCCATGAGACAGAATTTTCATACAGAAGCATAGTGGGACACTTAAGAAGAAACCCCATAACAATTTCATAACAAGGAAAATCTAAACACTGTGCAGTTTGTATTCTTAACTGAAGACTAAGCAAAGCCTAAATTATGTTCTTGCCTGGGTGAGAACAAGAAGTGTCCTGATAAAATGGAGATAAGTAATTCCATAATTACATGAGAAATTAACTCTGGATTTGTTACTGTGAGGTCAATTTCCAAACAGAAAAACAAAAATACTTTGTTTTAAAAGAAAAAAAATCCCTACTCTTCTAGGGAATTAAGAGTTGTACTTTTTATTTTAGTTTAGGATCAAGACACCCCAAAGTTCCAGAAAGACTCATCTTCTTTGCTTATTTCTCAAAGACACAGATATCTGTGTGCAATGCTGGAAATTATCATTTGCAGGACAGGGGTTGTGCTCCTGAACAAAAATTCAACATCCCAAAGACAATACAGACGGTTCAGTGGAGGATAGTTCTTCTCCACTGTTAGTCAACAATGGCTTGCGGAGCAGAAGAAGAGATGTGGTGGGATATAGGAGGGTGCTACTTCAAGAAACTGGTGTTACAAGAAAATTCTAAATTATAAAATAAATTATAAATAATTTTTCCCTTTCAAAAGGATTCGGTATACTACAAAACTGGTCTTAGACCAAAACTATGCCTTAAATATAAATCTTCTTCAGTCTACCTAAACTGCTATCTAATTCTGAATTGTTTAGAGAAAACTTTTCAGGAATTTTTCAGTATAAAGTGAGATATGTGTTTGACTATGAACAGGTATTAATGCAGCCCCTAAAATGCATAACATAACTTTATTTTTAAAAATCAGCAGATATCACATAACTGCTCCGGTTTTGGCCTCTGTGACATTCTTAATGAGGCAGGCAATGGGAAATGAAGATTGCCCCATTTTTGAATGGAAAGTTAAATGCAGAGAGCTCAAGTGATTTTCCTGGAGTTACTCATCAAATTAGTAGAAATGGCCCAATAACTGATTTCTTGCTTCCAAATATAGTACTGTTTCACTAGATAAATACTTCTTCCTCCTGCAGTTATATTTGAAAAATATCACATTGCACATTGTCTTTTCTTTTCAAAGAGCTTCTCATATATTATCCATTTACTAATTTATTCACTCAGTAAAGAAACATTTACTAAGAATCTACTAAATGCTAGTCCCCCAAATGAATAGCACATGACTCCTATCTTTTAGGAGTCTTAGATTGTAGCTGGGGTAAAAGACACATACACTCTTTTTAACCCAAGAGCAGCGTCCAATGATATAGCTTAGGCATAAGGTATTAACATAACCTAAAGAAGACTTAGTTAAGCCAGACTGAGGTTGGGAGGAGAAATTAGAGAAGAATTCTTGGAAGATGTGACATCTGAGCTAAGTCATGAAGACCTTGTTAAAGGAGAAGGAAAAAGTGGTAGAGAGGAGTGTGTGTGTGTGTGTGTGTGTGTGTGTGTGTGTGTGAGAGAGAGAGAGAGAGAGAGAGAGAATAATAGGATAAATGAAGATAAAACTTACCAAATCATAACATTTTAAAGGAACTTAGAAAATAGAGTATCTGCATTTGAACAATAAAAAATAAATAAATAAAGCCTCAGGGTTGTGAAGCAACACACATAAGCTCTGTTAGTTGATAGCATTTAGTTATTTCTTGCTTCCACTTAGCTTTTTTCCATTATTCTTCATTGTCAATTCAGGTAAAAATAATAATGAAATTTTTCTTATTTCATGGAAAGATGGCTGGTTATTGGTTATGCTTTGTCTTTAAAAGATGTAAAATAGCATGTAAGAAACATAATTTTTATAATAAAATAAAAAATAAATAAAAGCTAGAGGCTTATAAAAAAAGAAACATAATTTTTGAAAAGATTAATTTCTAGTTGGGAGCATCACCATCCACATCATTTGCATATCACTTTTTTTTCCACATGGTTTTCTACATACTATTTTGAAATAACCCAGGGATTAGAAAGCAAAATTCCTGTCTCCATAGTGCAAATGTGAGAGGGGAGAAAGGCTAAGAGAACAAAAATGACTTGACAAAAACCACAGCAAGTGGCAGAGTGGAGACTTGAATCCAAACTTTCTGAATTCCCACCAAGATCTTTCCACTGTAACTCAGGTACCTCTTTGAAACATGCAAAGGAGAACTTTTAATATTTTTTTGCCTTAATATATCACTGTTCATTGTTTATGACTAATTTCATATGTACATATTATTCCTTAGCTTAAAAATCAGAAGTGTTATTACTCTGAATAACGGACAGAGTTGCATGATGGTAAAGAGACTCAGATACTCAGAACTTTCAAACAGAAGTCACTAATGTTCATGTGAATGCAAAGCCACATAACCATAAGTCACAGTTAAAATATGCAAAAGGTAAAATATTTTTAGAGAACAACAGCTTTTATCCAAACTCATTCCAGACATGTATATTCAATGGCTCCCTTTTTATGACACAGTGGGGGAAAGTCCTTGGCTTATTTTGGTGCCATAAATTCGAAGAAAGAAACAATTTGCCATGTTAGTTTTCAATCACCCAGTGAAATCCAAGTTCCCTTTGACATTGATGCTATTCCCAATTCAACAATGCTAAATTTTAACTATCCTCCCTTTCAATTAGCTAGGTTTCTGTTTGCTTACTTTGTCCGTGGTTATAGCCTTCCCTCATGGACCTAAGATCACTGTTTTCCTTTCTCTTTATGCTCTGTGAGCATCAACTATCATGGGGCATGCGTGTAATTGTCATTCAGTGTGAAAAAGCCAGCTGGAGGTATCACAATCATGTCAATATACCAGTCAGCAAGAAAACCTCCAAGCTGATTGCTTTCTATTTAGATATAATATTACATGGATTGAAAACTGCTGCTTCTACCAACTTCTGAGTGCTATTATCATGTTTTCCATACTCATATACAATCAATTAAAGATATGTGTATATACAAATATTATATATTTATTTTTGTGTATATATATCAATATTACATATTTATAAATATTAAATATCTAATTTATACCAAGGAAAATAAGACTTGTCATATCCATAGAAGATATGTGAAATCAGAAATTATTTAATTACTATAAAAGATGGAGTCTTAGGACTCTAAGAGACTATGAGAGGTTAATTGCATCAGACCAGCTCACTCTCTTTAATAACTGCAGTGAAACCCACCCAATGGAGACTGCTATTTCTTCTCAGCAGAAAATTTTCCAACCTCTCTTTAGGTCTAGCTTGATATTATGTCTGGTGTCCCATGTCTTTCCTGGGTGTCAATGCCTTATTCAATAATCACTTAAGCTCCCTTTTGTTGCTCAAAAACAGTGAAAAATGAAAAAAAAAAAAAAAAAACAGTTCACTATTACCATACAATATTCTCATGTATTCAGAGCTAGTGGCCTTATATAAGTGGAACTGAAAATGTAACAAAATGAAGAAGATTTTAGTTTCTAGATCTCCTCTAGGGAACAGAATTACATGTGGTAAGAAAAATTACTTTGCTAGCCCCTCAGATTATGGTAGAAGGAGCAGTGAATGCTCCAAGAGGCATTTTCCAGTCACAATAAATAGTTGATAAGTTGTCTTCCAAAAAGATACAATCTGGTTAAATTCAGAGGCTAGCTGTGCTGGGAGAGGGCACACATTTGTAGCCACAACTACATTGTTGAGGATGATAGAAAAGGATTGAGAAGCGCCACAATAATCCCCTTCTCTTTCCTTCTGCATAGCACAGTGCCTTTGCTCTAATTAAATGTTGAACAAAGGCACCAAGTTATTATCCTCCCAAGCATGCCTACATGTCTTTGTCCAGCTACTAACTAAGTAGCTGGGAAACTGAATGACTTTGAATAAGGAACCTGAACCTTCCTTGCCTAGTCCTGAACTAAGCTCTTTACATGAATTAGTGGTTTCTAAAAATTTTTAAGCCGAAAACTCTTGATTCAAATGAAAGTTTACCATTAAAAAAAAAATAAAAGTAAGGATGGCAAGGTCAGTGATTATAGGTGAAGATGGGGGAGAGGGTTGGTAAAGAGACTCAAGCCTTCTGAGGTGGCCCTCCATGTAACCCCTGCTGCTCTGGGGTGATGGATTATAAACTTCCAGACTACATGATCTAAAAGCTTACCCCAGGTCTGAAATTGTAGGATTCTCATAAGTCTTTCCCAAAGGATTTTTGGTTAATTTTAGGATGGGAGTGTAATCAGCAAAACAGCAATAGACAGTTCCAGGCTCTCATTGCTCCACACAAATATTAAAAAACAAACAAAAACTGTCAGAATCAACTCTACCAGAACTGTGAAAAACAAAATTTACAGCAACCAAGTGATTGTGGCATCAAGAAAAAGCCAACTTCAAGGTACCAGAAGAACTTTGTGGCATTTTTATCCACCCAAGCCAATCCCCTCCCCAGAATAGTGGTAATATTAAGGCAGCAGCAGTACAGATTCCAACTGTAAGACCCTGGGCTCTGGTTTGGGAGGGAGCAGAGTACAGCTTATTCACAAATTATTGTGTATGTCTGTTTTAACCAAGAGTGATCTGAAGGACTGACAAAAGGTACCCATCTGTTTCACCTAACTAGGAATTCAGAACAGAAGAGCAGTTATCACTGCTCAGAAACACTGAAAGCTAAACTCACAATACTCAGATGCTTGGGACAAAAGCAACAGTCAAAATATACAACAGGCTACCTAAAGCCTGAGAAGAAATGCTGGGAAGAGTTTCTTTAGTAAATTAGAACATGTAAAATCAGTCATGTATGCAGAGAAATTAACAGAATTAACAGAAACCATCTCTGAGGAAGTTCAAGCATTACAATTGAAGATAAATACTTTAAAACAACTGTCTTAAATATACACAATTTAAGGAAAACAATGCCAAAGAACTAAAGGAAATCAGGAAAGTAATGTATAAGAAAAATGAGAATATCAATAAAGAGACAGAAATACTAAAAAGGTACCAAAAATTATCATGCTGAAAATTATAATAGCTGAAATGAAAAATTCACTAAAGGGGTTCAACAAATATTTTAAAAGCCAGAAGTTAAAGGAATTAATAAACTTGAATATAGGACAACCGAAATTACTCACTCTGAGAAAAGAGAGAAAAAAAAAAGTAAACAGAGACTAAGAAACTTGTGGAATACCATCAAAAAACCAACATACACGTTGTCCAAAAGGAGATGAGAGAAAAAAAGGGGTGGTGGGGGACGGAAAGAATATTTGAAGAAATACTGGCTCAAAACTTCCCAAATTTGATGAAAGACATGAATCTATGAATCCATGAAGCTCAACAAATCCTAAATAAGATAAACTCAAGAATATGCACACTAAGGCACATTATAAACTATCAAAAGATAAAGAGAGAATCTTAAAAGTAGTGAGAGAAGCAACTCATTACATACAAGGGATCCTCAATAAGATTAACAGTAGATTTCTCATCACAAATTATGAAGGCCAGAAGACAGCAGAATGACATTCAAAGTGCTGAAATAAAAAAAACATCAATCAAGAATTCTATATTTGGCAAAACTGTCCTTCAGAAATGGGGAATAAATTAAGACATTATCAGCTAAACAAAAGCTCAGAGAGCTCATTACCACTAGCCCTGCCATATAAGAAATACTAAAGGGAGTCCTTTAGGTTAAAATATAGGACACTAAACAGTAACTTTAAGACATATGAGAAATAGAAATCTCTGGCAAAAGTAAATACATGGGAAAATATAAAATCCAGTATTATAGTGTTTTGGTTTCTATTTGTTATTTCATATAGGAGTTAAAAGAAAAAAGCATACAAAGTAATTATAAATCTATATTAATGGGTCCACAATGTATAAAGCTATGATTTCTGACAACATTAAGGGTGGTTGGAAAACAAAGCTATATAGAAGAAGAATTTCTGTATGCTACTGAAGATAAGTTATATAGATTTTAGCTAGATCATTATAAATTTGGGATGTTAAATATAACCTCCATGGTAACCACAAAGAAAACGTATTAAAAATATATCAAAGAAAATGAGAAGGGAACCAAAATGGTTCACTATAAAAATATCAATCAAACACAAAAGAAGACTATAATGGGGAGTATGAGGGACAAAGAAGCATAAAACAAAGATAGCATAAAGTAATTAAGTCCTTTTTTTATCAGTAATTACTTTAAATATAAATAGATTAAATTCTCCAATGAAAAGGCAGAGATTTCAGAATGATTTTTTTTTTGGTAATGATCCAACTATATGCTAAATACAAGAGATTCACTTTAGATGCAAAGACACAAATAGATTAAAGTGAAAGGAGATAAAAAGATAATCCATGCAGACAGTAACCAAGAGAGCTGGGTAGCTATCCTAATATTGGACAAAACAGACTTCAAATAAAAAATTGTCACAAGAGACAAAAAAGGACATTGTATATTAATAAAAATGTTGACTCATGAAGAAGATATAAAAATTATAAACATACACAAAACAACAGAGCTCCCAAAATAGATGACACAAACACTGGCAGAACTGAAGGGAGAAATAAACAGTTATATAATAGTATTTGGATACTTCAATAAACACTTTTAGTAATAGATATAATTTCTAGAGAGAAGATCAACAAGAAAATAGAGAATTTAGGGGCATCTGGGTGGTTCAGATGGTTAAGCACCTGACTGTTGATCTCAGCTTAGGTCATGATCTTAGGGTTGTGAGTTCAAGCCCTGTGTTGAGCTCTGCACTGGGTGGGAAGCGCACTTAAAAATAAAACAGAGAATTTAAACACTACTATAAACCAACTAGATCTGACAGACACATAGAAAACACTCCACTAAACAAAAACAGAACATTCATTTTTCTCAAGTGCACATGAAAAAGTTCCAAGACAGACCATATACTGGACCAGAAAACAAGCTTTAATGAATTTTAAAAGACTGAAATCATACAAAATATCTTGTTATAGTTTTGTAGAAACACTGGAAAATTCGCCAATATGTAGAAATTAAACAATACAGTCTTAAATAACCAATGGGTCAAAGAAGAAATCACAAAAGCAATTAGAAAATAATTAAAGACAACTGAAAACTAAAACAGTATACTATAACTTCTGAAAACTAAAACAGTATACTATAACTTATGAGATGCAGTAAAGGCAGTACTCAGGGGGAAATCTATAGCTATAAATAATTACATTTAAAAAAAGAAGAAGGATCTCAAATCAGTGACCTAACTTTACACCTTAAGGAACTAGAAAAAGAAGAGCAAAGTAAACCCAAAGCTAGGGGAAGTAAAAAGAAACAAACAAAAAAAACAAAAAAACCTATAAGAATAGTATAAATAAAATAGAGAATAGAAAAACAATACAGAGAATCAATGAAATTGAGAGTTGGTTCTTTCAAAGGGCTAACAAAATTAAAAAACTTCTAGCTAGACTGACAAAGGGAAACAGAGAAAGAGATGTAAATAACTAACATCAGAAATGTAAGAAAGGATAAGTTGTTTTTACTGAAATAAAGAGAAATAAGAGAATACTATCAACAACGGTACTTCAACACATTCTGAAACTGTGATAAAATGCACAAATTCTAGAAACACAAATTATCTAAACTGATTCAGGAAGAAATAGAAAATTTCAACAGACCTATAATAACTAAAGAGACTGAAATAGTAAACAAATACCTCCTAACAAAGAAAAGTTCAGGATGAGATAGCTTCACTGTTGAATTCTACTAAACATTCAAAGAATTAACATAAATTCTTCTCAAACTAACTTATTCTCTGAGGCCAGCATAACTTGGATACTAACGCCAGATAAACACAAGCAAAAAAAAAAAAAAATTACACATCAATGCCTTTTATGAATATGAATTATACATCATGACTAAGTGAGATTTAGCCCAGAAATGCAAGGGTGGTTAAATATCAGAAAATCAATACAATCTACCACACTGAGACACTATGGGAGTGGGGATGTGATCATCTCAATCAACAGAAAAGGCATTTGATGCTTTTCTAACACACTTTCTGATAGTAAATTAATTAATTAATTAAACACTCAGAAAACTGAAATAGAGGGAAACTTCCTCATCATGATAAAGGGCATTAATGGAAACCTACAGTTAACATCATACTTAATGGAGAAAGTCTGAAAGCTCCCCCCCTAGGATCAGGAGTAAGACAAGAACACCCATTTTTACCATGGCTAGTCAACAGTACTGGAAGTTCTAGCCAGAACAATTAGGCAAGAAAAAACAAAATAAGTTATCCGCATTAGAAAGGAAGAAGTAAAACTATCTCTGTTTGCAAATGACATGATCCTAATATATAGAAAGTCCCCAAAAAATCCACAAAAAACTACTTTATCTAAACAGATTCAGCTAAGTGCAAAGTACAAACTCAACAAACAAAAATTAGTTGTGAGTCTATACACCTGCAATGAGCAATCTTAAAAGAAATGTAAGAAATAGTTCCATCTACAACAGCATCTAAAGAATAAAATACTTAGAAATATAGTTAACCCAACAGATGAAACACAAATACACTGAAAGCTACAAAACATTTCCAAAATAAATTAAAAGAAACTTAAAGGAATGGAAAGATACCCTATGTTCATGGGTAGGAAGACATAATATTCTGAAGATGACAATTTATCAAAATTCCAATGGTGTTTTTGCAGAAATGGAAAAGCTGATCCCTCAAATTCATATGGAAGTACAAAAGGTCCCAAATAGCCAAAACCATCCTGAAAAAGAACAAAATCAGAGGACTCTAATTTCCTAATTTCAAAACTTACTAGAAAGCTAAAGGAACCAAAGCAGTTTGATACTGATGTAAGTGTAGACTTATACAACATTAAAGTACAATTGAGAATCCACAAATAAACCTATATGTCTATCTAACATTTGAAAGAGGTGCCATGTCCATTCATTAGGGAAAGAACAGTCTTTAACAACTGTGTCAGTACAACTGAATTGACACATGTGAAAGAATGAAGTTGAACCCCCACTTCACATCATATACACAAATTAACTCAAAATGGATCAGTATCTAAATACGAGAGCTAAAACCAAAAAACTCATAGTAAAAAGAAAAAGGGTTAAATCTTCATGGAATTTGGTTTAACAGTGACTTCTTAGATATGACACCAAAAGCATGAGAAACAAAAAGGAAAAATAAATCAGACTTCATCATAATTGAAAACTTTTGTGCATCAAAGGACATTCACCAAGAAAGTGAAAAGCCAACTCACAGAATGGGAGAGAAAATCTGCAAATTTTACATATGATATGACAATTAATAACTAGAATATATAAATAATTCCTATAATTCAGCAACAAAAAGACAAACAGCCCAATCCAAAAACTTGAATAAATACTTCTCCAAAGATGTTATACAAATGGCCAATCCCATGAAAAGATGTTTGATGTCATTAGTCACTAGGGAAATACAAATGAAAACCACAGTGAGTTATGAATTCACACCTACCAGAAAGGCTATAATTTTATAAATGGCAAGTAAGTGTTGGCAAGAATGTGGAGAAAATGGAACCCTCAAACACTGCTGAAGGGAATGTAAGATGGAACAGCTACTGTGAAATCCAACTTGGCAGTTGCTCAAAAACTAAATAAAAAATTACCAAATGACCCAGCAATTCCACTTGTAGGTGTATATACCCCAAATAAATCAAAACACAGACCAAAGAGAATACTTGTGTGTCAATGTTTAGTGAAGCATTATTTATAATAACCCCAAAGTAGAAATAGGTACCTAAGTGTGCACTGATGGGTGAATGGAATAACAAAATGTGACATATACATACAACGGACTACTACTCAATCATAAAAAATAAAGTTCTGATACATGTAACAACATGGATGAACCTGGAATACATGCTAAGTGAATTTAGCCAGGCCCAAAAGCCATATAGTCCATGATTTCACTTACAGTAAATATCCAGAATAGGCAGATTCATAGAGATAGAACATAGATTAGATGTTACCAGAGACTGAAGAGTGGGGGGAAATGGAAGTTGTTGCTTAACTATTACAGACTCCTGCTTGGGCTGAGATGGAGAAAATGGAAATAGCTTTTCACAGACATTGTGATTGTAACTAATGTTAGGGAATGGTACACTTCAAAATAGCTCAAATGGCAAATTTGAGTGTATATACTTTACCACAATAATTCTTATTTTATCTTATCTGGCGACCCACCACAATATATATATTTTTTTAATAAGGTGAGATCAAGAGATGAAGAAGGGCATTATATAATAATCACAGGGTCTATCCATCAGGAAGAGCTAACAATTATAAATGTCTATGTGCCGAATACGGGAGCCCCCAAATACATAAAACAATTACTCATAAACATAAGCTACCTTATTGATAAGAATGTGGTAATTGCAGGGGACTTTAACACTCCCCTTACAGAAATGGATAGATCATCTAGACACACGGTCAATAAAGAAACAAGGGCCCTGAATGATACATTGGATCAGATGGACTTGACAGATATATTTAGAACTCTGCATCCCAAAGCAACAGAATATACTTTTTTCTCGAGTGCACATGGAACATTCTCCAAGATAGATCACATACTGGGTCACAAAACAGCCCTTCATACGTATACGAGAATTGAAATCATACCATGCATACTTTCAGACCACAATGCTATGAAGCTTGAAATCAACCACAGGAAAAAGTCTGGAAAACCTCCAAAAGCATGGAGGTTAAAGAACACCCTACTAACGAATGAGTGGGCCAACCAGGCAATTAGAGAAGAAATTAAAAAATATATGGAAACAAATGAAAATGAAAATACAACAATCCAAACGCTTTGGGATGCAACGAAGGCAGTCCTGAGAGGAAAATACATTGCAATCCAGGCCTATCTCAAGAAACAAGAAAAATCCCAAATACAAAATCTAACAGCATACCTAAAGGAAATAGAAGCAGAATAGCAAAGACAGCCTAAATCCAGCAGAAGAAGAGAAATAATAAAGATCAGAGCAGAAATAAACAATATAGAATCTAAAAAAACTGTAGAGCAGATCAACGAAACCAAGAGTTGGTTTTTTGAAAAAATAAATAAAATTGATAAACCTCTTGCCAGGCTTCTCAAAAAGAAAAGGGGGACGATCCAAATAGATAAAATCATGAATGAAAATGGAATTATTACAACCAATCCCTCAGAGAAACAAGCAATTATTAGGGAATACTATGAAAAATTATATGCCAACAAACTGGACAACCTGGAAGAAATGGACAAATTCCTAAACACCCACACTCTTCCAAAACTCAATCAGGAGGAAATAGAAAGCTTGAACAGACCCATAACCAGCAAAGAAATTGAATCGGTTATCAAAAATCTCCCAACAAATAAGAGTCCAGGACCACACGGCTTCACAGGGGAGTTCTACCAGATGTTTAAAGCAGAGATAATACCTATCCTTCTCAAGCTATTCCAAGAAATAGAAAGGGAAGGAAAACTTCCAGACTCATTCTATGAAGCCAGTATTACTTTGACTCCTAAACCAGACAGAGACCCAGTAAAAAAAGAGAACTACAGGCCAATATCCCTGATGAATATGGATGCAAAAATTCTCAATAAGATACTAGCAAATCGAATTCAACAGCATATAAAAAGAATTATTCACCATGATCAAGTGGGATTCATTCCTGGGATGCAGGGCTGGTTCAACATTCGCAAATCAGTGTGATACATCAATTAATAAAAAGAAAAGATAAGAACCATATGATCCTGTCAATTGATGCAAAAAAGGCCTTTGACAAAATTCAGCAACGTTTCTTAATAAAAACCCTCGAGAAAGTCGGGATAGAAGGAACATACTTAAAGATCATAAAAGCCATTTATGAAAAGCCCACAGTTAACATCATCCTCAATGGGGAAAAACTGAGAGCTTTTTCCCTGAGATCAGGAACACGACAGGGATGTCCACTCTCACTGCTGCTGTTTAACATAGTGTTGGAAGTTCTAGCATCAGCAATCAGACAACAAAAGGAAATCAAAGGCATCAAAATTGGCAAAGATGAAGTTAAGCTTTCACTTTTTGCAGATGACATGATATTATACATGGAAAACCCGACAGACTCCACCAGAAGACTGCTAGAACTGATACATGAATTTAGCAAAGTTGCAGGATACAAAATCAATGTACAGAAATCAGTTGCATTCTTATACACTAATAATGAAGCAACAGAAAGACAAATAAAGAAACTGATCCCATTCACAATTGTACCAAGAAGCATAAAATACCTAGGAATAAATCTAACCAAAGATGTAAAAGATCTGTATGCTGAAAACTATAGAAAGCTTAGGAAGGAAATCGAAGAAGATATAAAGAAATGGAAAAACATTCCGTGCTCATGGATTGGAAGAATAAATATTGTCAAAATGTCAATACTCCCCAAAGCTATCTACACATTCAATGCAATCCCAATCAAAATTGCACCAGCATTCTTCTCAAAACTAGAACAAGCAATCCTAAAAGTGATATGGAACCACAAAAGGCCCCAAATAGCCAAAGTAATTTTGAAGAAGACCAAAGCAGGAGGTATCACAATCCCAGACTTTAGCCTCTACTAAAAAGCTGTAATCATCAAGACAGCATGGTATTGGCACAAAAACAGACACATAGACCAATGGAATAGAATAGAAACCCCAGAACTAGACCCACAGACGTATGGCCAACTAATCTTTGACAAAGCAGGAAAGAATACCCAATGGAAAAAAGACAGTCTCATTAACAAATGGTGCTGGGAGAACTGGACAGCAACATGCAGAAGATTGAAACTAGACCACTTTCTCACACCATTCACAAAAACTCAAAATGGATAAATGACCTGAATGTGAGACAGGAAACCATCAAAACGCTAGAGGAGAAAGCAGGAAAAGAACTCTCTGACCTCAGCCGTAGCAATTTCTTACGTGACACATCCTCAAAGGCAGGGGAATTAAAAGCAAAAATGAACTGCTGGGACCTTATGAAGATAAAAAGCTTCTGCACAGCAAAGGAAACAACCAACAAAACTAAAAGGCAACCAACGGAATGGGAAAAGATATTTGCAAATGACATATCAGACAAAGGGCTAGTATCCAAAATCTATAAAGAGCTCACCAAACTCCACACACGAAAAACAAATAACCCAGTGAAGAAATGGGCAGAAAACATGAATAGACACTTCTCTAAAGAAGACATCTGGATGGCCAACAGGCACATGAAAAGATGCTCAACGTCGCTCCTCATCAGGGAAATACAAATCAAAACCACACTCAGATAACACCTCACGCCAGTCAGAGTGGCCAAAATGAACAAATCAGGAGACTATAGATGCTGGAGAAGATGTGGAGAAACAGGAACCCTCTTGCACTGTTGATGGGAATAAAAACTGGTGCAGCCACTCTGGAAAACAGTGTGGAGGCTCCTCAAAAAATTAAAAATAGACCTACCCTATGACCCAGCAGTAGCACTGCTAGGAATTTACCCAAGGGATACAGGAGTACTGATGCATAGGGGCACTTGTACCCCAAAGTACATAGCAGCACTCTCAACAATAGCCAAATTATGAAAAGAGCCTAAATGTCCATCAACTGATGAATGGATAAAGAAATTCTGGTTTATATACACAATGGAGTACTACATGGCAATGAGAAAGAATGAAATATGGCCCTTTGTAGCAACATGGATGGAACTGGAGAGTGTGATGCTAAGTGAAATAAGCCATACAGAGAAAGACAGATACCATATGGTTTCACTCTTAAATGGATCCTGAGAAACTTAACAGAAACCCATGGGGGATGGGAAGGAAAAAAAAAAAAAGAGGTTAGAGTGGAAGAGAGCCAAAGCATAAGAGACTCTTAAAAACTGAGAACAAACTGAGGGTTGATGGGGGGTGGGAGGGAGGGGAGGGTGGGTGATGGGTATTGAGGAGGGCACCTTTTGGGATGAGCACTGGGTGTTGAATGGAAACCAATTTGACAATAAATTTCATATATTGAAAAATAAAAAAAGGGGAAAAAAACAAAATGAGAATAACATTTATACCTTATGAAATTCTATGAGGATCAAGTGAGTTAATGCCTATAAAGTATACAGGTATGGTATGGTATGTAGTAAGCTCTTAATGGTAACTTGAATTGTTATTGAGTAGAATTCAAGACTAACTTACTTTGTATCTCTATAGTATAATGCATGGTCTTCCCCACTTCTTATTTATGAACTACTTTTTCATGAAGAAGTAGAAAAAGTTGATGATGGTAGAAAATCCAGCAAATAAAGTCCCTGAGAAATCTGTAAAAAAAAAAAAAATAATAAGGTGAGATCTAAGGAGGCTGTTTAACATTTCTTGGTACTCATCTTTATTTCTGTTTACCACCACTGGAAGGTTCGAGGTATCTCTATTTAGCACACCCCAAAATTTAGCAAGGTTCTCTTTTAACTAGCATAAGAAAATAAATGAAAAAGAAACTTGAGATACACACACACATACACACACACATATGCACACACACACACATATGCACACACACACACATATGCACACACATACACGTGTGTGTGTATGTATATATATATATAAAATGAACTACTCTTTTACAATGAAAAATACAATTATTTATCCATAAAGCAACACAGAAATGAATAAAATTAATTTATAAGTATATATACTACACATAAACATATCGCACAAAGGGTATACAATGTTTTTGCTGCAATAAAGTCTCTGTTATTATAATTTTGTGTGGGTTTTTCTGGTCTTCACCACATGTTGTCTGTAATGTTTTCATGCCCCCCCACCCCGTCCTTGTTTATTCTTTGCATATTGTTTATTCCTTGTTTATTCTTTGCTATATGACATCAACACTACTTTGTTGCTTAGAAGCAATGTGCTCCACTTAAAACTCTTTCTTATATCATTTTGAAGCCTATAGCTGCTAAAATGTCTCCTACTTTCTGCTGTCTTCTGTGGGCATTCTCTTCTGGGTTTCTCCATGTGATCAACCTCTGATATTTGCCAACCCCAAGCTACACTTGATTAATCTCTTTTTTTTCTGAGTAAATAGGTCAGTCAGTACAGAGCAAGCTGACTTAAAAACAGTATCGTTTTTCCATAAAAATCTAACATAAGCTAAATAAAGTTATATCATGCAGTACAACAAAACCATCATTAAGAGTATAGAAGTGAACTTTAAAAAAAAAAAATTTAAGTTTTATTTATTTTGAGAGAGAGCAAACCAGTGGGGGAGGGGCAGAGAGAGAGAGGGACAGAGGATCAAAAGTGGGCTCTGTGCTGATAGCAGAGACAGATGTGGGGTTTTAACTCACAAACAGTGAGATCAGGACCTGAGCCAGAGTCAGATGCTTAACTGACTGAGCCACCCAGGCAACTGATTTTTGTCATAGTCTACATATCCATAGTGAGGGAAGAGGAGTGAAAGAGAGAATCATCTGTATGTCTTTGGTTCAGGCTACAAACGATTTTCGCTTTCCAAATATCCATGACATTTAATGGAATGCTTTGGGAGGAGGCAGAGATATCTGAACCAGAAGGTTGCTACCAAGAATAGAAAGAAAGAGAAGAGATGTAAGAGACATTGGTGAGGGGGAAATGACAATATTTACCAACTGATCAGATGTGTGAACTATGGAAGGAGGAGTACTTGGAGTAAACACCCAGATTTCAGACACTGGGAAAAAGGTATCCTGGAGAAAGAAGCCATTTGGTTTCAGTAGAAGAACAGGACGGAGGAAAGGGGAGTTTGAGATTCTGGTGGGATAGAACTTTATGTGGGAGGAGATGCCAAGTAGACAACTGGGATTTAAGAACTGAATCTCAGGAGAGAAGGCAAAGCAAAGAACTCAATGAAGCAACAAATGACATGGAAAAGGAATAATTTTAGAGGTAGTAGGACCTAAAGCATAGCATGAAATGGAAGCACAAGGTGAGGGGCAAGAAAATATTCCAGAGAATGTAAGGTGGGAGGAATTACTTGACTTGGCAGATAAGGGGCCACAGATAATATTTAAGAAAGTAGTTTCCTGGGGCACCTGGGTGGCTCAGTCAGTTGAGCGTCTTACTTCAGCTCAGGTCATGATCTTGCAGTTCCTGAGTTCAAGCCCCGCGTTGGGCTCTGTGCTGACAGCTCAGAGCCTGGAGCCTGCTTCAGATTCTGTGTCTCCCTCTCTCTGCCTCTTCCCCACTCATGCTTTCTCAAAAATGAATAAACGTTAAAAAAAATTAAGAAAAAATTAAAGTAGTTTCCTCATGGTGGTGGTATTGAGAATCACACAGCAATGGCAAGAGGGCCAAAGTATTCCTTCCAAAAGGCTGATGTTGATAAGAAAAACAGCAAGAGGAAAATAGCCTGTGGAGGTGACATGGTAGAATGAGGGTTTCTAGCTCATTAATATTTTTTAAATTTAAAGATGGGGGTAGAAGTCATGGAGGTGAAGTAAATGGAGTCATGAGAAAACCAGGGTCAGACTGATAGGGTAAGGAGCCGCGGTCGAAGGGAGTGACTGAAATCTAGGCCAAAGCTGAAGATGGAGCCTTCGGAAGGAAGAAGGCCACTTCTAAAACAGGAGAAATGGAAACCAAAATCAAAGGACATGGAGAAGAATCACCCAGAATGATTTCCACAGCCTATTAAGTGGGCCCGATGTTCTCTGCTCAAAATGAAAAGACAAGAGGTGGGCTTCAGCATTCAAAGGCAGCACCCTGTCTTGAAAGAGACAGTCAGCAAGACGAGAAGTAAGCACGAGATGACTAAAGGGACTACCAAAACGATAAGCAGATGCCCTCTTTGGAAGTGATGGGAGTTCAGGGGAAGCCTAGATCGCACTGAAGCAAGTGCCAAGACGCTGATGTGTAAAATAAAGGAAGGACAGCGGAGCATTTGCTTATGAGAAAAACAAGGTTCCCAAGGGACAGGCAGAGGGCAGAACAGGAGAGTGAGCCAGGGGCTGCGTAGAATGGCGGGGAAAGAATGAGGCAGAGGTGTCCTGAACCCAGCAGGAAGAGCCATGACTACCTGATTTACCAGCCTGACTCCCCCAAACTGGGTGGAATTTCCTTAAATATGTGGAATTTAGGAAAGACAAGGCTATCTGGTTGCTGATTGGCAAATGATACTTGCCACCTCTTCCCCTAGGCTCAGGAGAGGAATGTGTGGTGCTGAAAGGGACAGATTTTGTTTTCACTCCTGTTGGCTGCCGGCATGGGGCCCAGCAAAAGCAGAGTCACGCAAGTGCAAACTTGCTGCTTTTTAAGCAACGAGCTGGCAGGGAAGAGCTCCTCTCTTTATCATGTATTTATTTATTTATAATTTGTATAGCATCCATATCCAAATGGATCTGAGGCAGTTTGCAATAAAAACACATGTACACATGTCACAAGATACTTAAAATAAAGGTCAGAGAGAGCCTGGAGGAACGAGGATAGATCCTGTTGTAGCATGTTCCTCTACAGGAAAAGTAGCCAGGGAGAGGAGACAGCCTGAGGACACAATAAGACGGCGGTCATTTTTCTAGGGGGCCCTCTCCCATTGCTGTTTTTGTTCATCGCAACCACAAGGGAAAACCTTTCAGCTGGACATATGCCCAACACAGAGCTCTCGGGGAAAGCAGAGTGGGTCTGGTGCTTCAGTGTGAAGATGCAGCCAAGTATTCGTGCGCTGCTCCCGCTGCCCCCAGCCCAGGAGGGAACACTGCGGGGGGGTGTGCATGGCTACCCTGGAGTCAGCAGAGGGGGGCCGATCCACCTCTGTCTCCAGGAGGTGTATCAAATGACACTCCTGAATGCCAAAGTCAGTGTAAGCTAAAGGCAAGAGGTCTGGACTCCAGGGCCTTGCAATCAGCTCCATCTCCCCACTTCTTTACATGCAGCCTCTTCTTCACATGCGTGGAAACCTCACTGAGGCTGGCCTCCGGGTCTGCACAAAAGACCACTGAGTGCCATCCAAGAAGTCCTTGCTTTCCAAGAATCCTAATGGAGCAGCACCACAGTGACCACACACGGGCAGAAAGCGGAGAGATGAGCCATCCAGACCCAACGGTGTCTGGAACCCCATTTTGTACTCCCATACAATGCAGCGATCTTTTGATATAGGACAGAAAGCTGCTCTAAGGAATTTCAGAGAGAGCCCTTCTATTCTCACAGTCTGCACCCCTGCCTGGGCGCACCCGCCCCTACCAAAGCTGACCACAGCCCGAGCATTTGATTAAGGGCTGTGTGGAGTTGGGAGCAGAGGGTAAGTGCTAACAATTTGGCATCCTTTGTGGCACCTACACACTCTCCATCCTGGGCTGTTATTGCAGTTTGCATTTTTTTTTATATAATGGGTGAAGCTTTAGATTGAGGGGTCTCATTCAAAGGATTCTGCATCTCCTTCTAGTAACATCCAGAGGCAGATATATTTATTAGTGTGAAAAAGAAAGAAGGAAAAAAAGAAAAACTAATGAGGCAAATGTGTGGAGTACTGACACTAGAGGAGATGAAAGTGTAAAGACATACGTTAGAAGCTGTGGCCCGGAGCAAGTTGTTACTAATTTAGTTCTTTTCTGGTTGGTTGAAGGAAACAGTTCTCCCATTTGAGCTTGGCACAGCTGAGGCCACCGGAAGGGTTAGAAGTGTCCTAGGAGAATGCGTCTCTAGGAAATGCAAAGATCTAGGTGCCACCAGCATAGAGAAGAGTCAAGTTTGGGCCCACTTATGCTTTTCCTCAC
Source organism: Panthera pardus (assembly GCF_024362965.1). Lineage (NCBI taxonomy): Eukaryota > Metazoa > Chordata > Mammalia > Carnivora > Felidae > Panthera > Panthera pardus. Next base: position 77,341,133 of record NW_026526821.1, read on the forward strand.
TGAGGCCTTTCCCTTGACTGAAGAAAGGAGGCACAAGGGAATTGGCAAAGAGCGGTCGGTATGGACCAGCCTCACCAGCAATGCCTGCCTCTGCCTGTTAACTCTCAGGGTCAAAGAGTTGTTAAGATAGGGTATCACAGTGTCTCTATTAAGGGGGCTAGTTTTCAAGCTTCACATGTCCGTAATATGCCCTATTTCTCCGGCAGGCTGAACATGACACTGATTCTTCATTCTCACAAGGACATAAAAATGGAGGGAAGGGGTGCCAGGGTGGCTCAGTCAGTTAAGCGTCTGACTTTTGGTTTTGGCTCAGGTCATGATCTCACGGCTTTGTGGGTTCAAGCCCCGCAATGGGCTCTGTGCTAGCAATGCAGAGACTACTTGTGATTCTCACCACCCCCCGCCCCTCCCCAACTAGCACTGTCTCTGTCTCTCTCAAAGTAAATAAATAAACTTAAAAAAAATAAATGAAAATGGAGGGACGAACTGACAATCTCAGATGTCCATGGAAATCGCCCACTGACACTATTTTTTCACTAGGGACATGCTTCCTGACTTCCATTATTCTAGGTAATCAGGTACTGACTCTTACTATTTTTGGTACATTAACAGTCTCTCCTAATCTCTCCACCCGCCCTCACCACCACTTGAGTTCAAATACCTTGACATCTGTCTCCATAACTTTTGTCTTTCTCCCTACCCAGCCTGAGAGAGAGGCTTGCCTTCCCTCCATTCTCTGTCATGATCTACAGTAATAGGTTCAAGAGGGTGGAAACTTGGTTCCAGCCTCCCTGATGCTTTGACTCACCCTCGTAAAAAGTTATTGGTGTCAGCGCTGGTCTAGCAATTGCCTCTCCCCCGCCACGCCCCTTGGCTTCTATAATTTCACTTCCCCCTGCTGCACCGTACAATAAACTCTAATGAGCTTTCACATTCCTTCACCAAGCTCCCGCCACCACCAAGTCAAACAAGGAGAGAAAAATAACTTCCTGCAGAAAATCTGCATGGCTATGAAGTTCTAAGCAACTTAACCAACATACATAACTGTCAGCGCCAGTCCACCAAAAAGGGGGAGGAAGGGTGAAAAGAAGGGAGCGAGGAGAAGAACTTAAGAACCTGAGCTGGAAAAAACTTTCAATATTTTGTCCTAGGATTTGTGTTATATATTTCAATATGTAACAAGATTCATAATATATGTGACCTGTTCACAATTTTATAGTTACTTTCACCAGGAAATGAACCAACATTCCTTAACCCCCTACTATGTGGTTGGCCCAGTTGATTATCTTATATTATCTAAGAGTAGAAATACAGGTTTAAAATGATTTCCATCCCCCATACACATTTTTTGAATAATTCCTTCAAATATGTGTGTACCATAAAGACAGACACAAATGCACATTTTTCCACTCTTCCCTTTCTCGTACCTTTCCCTAGCTCATACCCAATTGGTTTCAGTTTAGAATACTCCAATGGCCCACAGGAGGGATAGGTGATCAGCTGGGGGTGTGGAACTACCACATAACCACTGAATGGGACCTCAGGTTTCCTATAGGAACCTGGAAGATATTACTGGGAAGCTGCCAGCCTGGAGCCCACAGTGGAGGCCACACATTTCTTCCTTGGGTCTCATGGACCACAACAATCCCTTGAGCACTCACTATCACTCTGCTGTAGCGACCATTGCAAGTAGAGACAATCTACACAAAAGGGGGAGAAGCTCACATGAATACCAGTGTCAAAGAGAGCAGGGTCAAGCAGGGTTAATGTCCAGGAGAAAAACTAACCAATGAGTCATCAGGGAAGCTAAAAGGGCATCAGGAAAGTTAAGTTTGAAGATGAAAAAGAATCACTGAAAAGCTTTTTACAAACTATTGCTTTGTAAACTCTCACATACTTATTTGCTTCCTCATTTGTCCCCCAGGGGTAATAGCTGAAAAAACTCTGAGACGATTCTTTGAGGGTTTTTGTATTTTCAAAGGGAGAGCTGGGAAGACAGTAAACCCAGGCAAGAGGAAGTAAAGAGCATTCCGAGTAAAAGAATGAGAGATACAGATAGAGATGCAGAAGGCGAGGAGAGGCAAACCAGCAAAGTTATCTCACGGACCACATAGTATTCGAGAAAGCAGGCTCAGAAAGTAAGAATCTTACCCACAGGCACACAGCAGCTAATTCGAAGAGTAAGAGCATGAACATAAGTTTTCTGATTTCAATGCTGACTGTATTGAACGCCACCCTTGTAAGTGGGCCTCCTGGTCTGAAATATATGCTGTAATTAATCCTTTCTTCACCTGGCCACTAGGTTCATCATAGAAAATCACTTTCCCCTAGACATCACCCATTTGGAATTTCAATGGCTCCGAGACCAGACACGTGTAGCTGAGACTCTTAGGTGACCCCCCGGCCACTGTGCATCTGATGTGCACTGTTCACTCATATGGCCCTGGATCTCTTGTGTTTACAAAATTAGCCTTGTTGCTCTATGGCCACCCCCTTTCTTCCCATTCAGTAATAGCATGGGAACACATGAGAATGAGGGTGACACCGCTTACCCAATAATTGCTTACCTGCTTTGCTAGGAAATCACATCCTGATAGGTATCCTTTGCCATCTGATGAAGCCCTTGCTTCAGGTACTTCTGGAAACCTCCAGAGTATCTCAGAGCGTCTGAGCTATTCCTCATGCCTCAGTCTATTAAGCATAGTACTTGTCTTCAGGCTGCCTTACAGCAGTGAGGAGACAGTGGCAAAGCATTCTCTCCACCCTGCACAGCATTCCATTGGAGGAGCCCAAAGGTAATGTTCTTTAGAGTCCCAATGTGTAACATGGATTTATGGCTTTATATCATGTCAGGGCCCAGATATGCATCAAGGGGTGGGATGGGGAGCAGAGTCAAGGAGCAGCCACCAGGAGAACATAAGCTCCTGTCTCATGATGAAGGGTTTGGCACTGGCTTGTGCTCTTTGGGTTCAATGTATTCTCCCTTAGATAGACACTCTTCAGCCCCTTGCAGGTGGATGCCGTGCATACGTCACGGCGTGTTACTCTTTCTGTCCCACCATCTGGCCAAGCTGGCTGAGCCATGTCTAGCTTCGAGCAACGGACAATAGAAGACTTTATGGTACACTAAGATCCCTATCACACATGATTATAAAGATAGGAACTTTCATTTACATACAAAATAAGTCAAACAAAATCTCTAGTAGCTATTTTTTCCTAGAATCAAATCACTCCACTATACTGCATAATGGATTATGACAGGTCAGTATGTTGCAATGCCGCAGGTAAAAGTGGCTGGCCATTAGGAGGAAAGCAAAACTGTCACCTAGCAATGCTGCCCATCCAAACTGGACATGCCCAGCATCATTTGCCATTACTCTTCACTTAGTGGGTATACTTCAGTCCCGTGTTGTAGCGCTGCCCTGGCCGGACTGGTAATTCCGTCATTTCTGCGCCCTTCATATTAGTATCCCCAAGGCCTAAAAACACCCCCAACACATTCTCACCCTGTGACTGTCCAAATGTTAAGGCCCAAATGCTGCTCCACTGGAAGCCATTCCCTGAGGACACTAGCCCACACTCTTCATGTCATCAGTGTAAACCTGATAGTCTATACGGCTCCTTGGGACGGAGACTGTACTGAATGGCAAGCAGTATGCATCATCTGGCTGATTAAAATGCTAAGAATGAAGAAATTACATGGATATGCTGGGCCTTTTTTGTCACTTAAAGTCCAGAGTCAAATTTCATAATTTTGCTTCTTCTTTATAATATTTCCCTTCTGCAGTGAGCAGTACAAAATAAAATCTCTCACAATCAAGGGGCACCCGGGTGGCTCAGTTGGTTAAGCATCCAACTTCGGCTTAGGTCATGATCTCACAGCTCACGAGTTCGAGCCCCGTGTTGGGCTCTGTGCTGGCAGCTCAGACCCTGGAGCCTGCTTCAGATTCTGTGCCTCCCTTCTCTCTGCCCTTCCCCTGCTCACACATCTGTCTCTGTATCTCTCTCTCTCTTAAATATAAAATGAAACACAAATTTTTTTTTGATTTCTCACAATCATATTTATAAAAGAAAAATACTATATTGAAAGTGTTGGGACATTTTATGAATTCTTGTGTCTCTCTGTAGGTACTTTCACATACTCAATACATATTTTTTTAAATAAATTAGGTTACACAGGAAACATAATTAACACTTATGAAGTTAAAGTTGATATAATCCCAGAGTTTATAAAGCTATATATCTCCTATCTGTTGATCTACTTATCTTACCATCTATTTATTTGAAGAAAAATCTAGTAGATTCATGGCTGTAACTATTACCCACTCATGCTCTGAGGTAAAGAAAAGAAATAGAATGTTCTGTAAGGTAACCAGGTTGCCCGAAAGCAAAGCAGATTCTCTGTAATGCCCATTTTCATAGAAATTTATAATGCCACATGAATCCTAGTGGTGTAATAGCCACTACCTCCTCCTTATACTTCACCCTGGAGTTGCTATTGCGTCTTTCTTCTGGGAGAGGTAAATTTGAGGGTAGGAGCCACTATTTACAGTAAAAGGCTGTTACAGCATTTTTCAAGAAACCAAATAAGAAAATGTTATAAGTGGGGGATGTGGTGAAACAAGAAACACTGTACCTTGGGGAACTTCTCAAGGGCTTTCAGAATTGAAGAGTATCCTTGGGGGATAAAAAACTAGATGTGGGACAAAAGTAATGAGACTTTCGTGCACCATTTTGACTAAAAGAGTAAAGGTAGTCAAACGGACTGTGATGTGTTCCAAAGGAATCATCCTCCACACATCGTCCTCCACACATCCTTACTGAGGTCTGATGTCATTCTGGATCCCAGGCATGCTGCTCTGGACCCTACACTTCCTGAACTGAGTTCCAGGTAGACATGAAAACCATCTCGTAGAGCCTCTGCCTTTCCCCAGGATTCCTTTGCCTCTGAGTTAGCTGTGTTCTTACCCATGTTCCTGTTTCCAGATGGACTCTTTCACCTACGTTCGCTACTTTGCATTCTTCAATTACCCATCAATATTTATTGAAGCTGCACTATGAGCAAAGCATAGTGGAGACCTAAGATGGCTGTAACTAGTGAGAATGTATAAGCAAGCGGGGGTGACCCTACGCTATAACACTGCTATTTGGCTTAAAGGGAAAAGCAAGGAGTGGGGAGGGGAAGCAGGGAATGGGAGGGATGATGAGGAAAACAATTTGACTTTTAATCATGAGAAATCACTTAACCTGAGCTACAATTAACAGGGTGATCAGAGGATTCCTGGAGGAGGAAGACAGGTTAGACTTGCAAGAAGAGGAGCACCAAACTGGCCCGTGCCCTCGCCTGACAGTCTGACAGTTCAGCTTAAGCTGCATTTCCCGAATTGTGGCCTGCAGTACATTTTGTGTGATTATGAAGCCGTTACCAAGAAGAGGGAAGGGGAAAGATGGTTGCAAATCAAATAAGATTGGAAATGAGATTGGAAAAACATGTATTCACCTGACTGTTTTCTTTAAGGCACGACCGCATGGTCTTTTTTTTTTTTTTTTTAAGTTTATTTATTTAGTTTGAGAGAGAGAGAGAGAGAGAGAGAGAGAGAGAGAGAGGGTGGGCATGAGGGGGAGGAGCAATGAGAGAGTAAGAGAGAGAAGCCCAAATAGGCTCTGCTCTTTCAGTGCAGAGCCCAGATCCAGGACACATCTTACAAACCTTGAGATCTTGACCTGAGCCCAAATCAGAAGGCTGTTTAACCCACTGAGCCACCCAGGCGCCCCCACATGGTGTTTTTTTTTTTCAACATTTATTTATTTTTGGGACAGAGAGAGACAGAGCATGAACGGGGGAGGGGCAGAGAGAGAGGGAGACACAGAATCGGAAACAGGCTCCAGGCTCCGAGCCATCAGCCCAGAGCCTGACGCGGGGCTCGAACTCACGGACCGCGAGATCGTGACCTGGCTGAAGTTGGACGCCCAACCGACTGCGCCACCCAGGCGCCCCTACATGGTGTTTTAATATGCTAATATTCATTGTGAATTCTTAAGACAGGGGTGTGGGAAACAGCTTTTTTCAAACTCAATGCAAAAAAAAGTTTTCTCAGTGAAGTACTTCACAAGACTGGTGTTCAAGAAGTCACATTGTGGGCAATGTTGCTGGGACACCGGAAGTGACTTACACAGGACAGACAAGATAGGCAGGTCATGCCCTTTGGGCCTTCTCCTATGATCAAAGGAAAAAACTCTTGGATCACCGTCCAAGACTCCTCTGACATCATCCTTGCTCTGCCACCCAATGTGAAGTTTACCTTCTAACGTAAAACAGCAAGAGCAATGTTTCTGCTGACCAACGATGCTTCAGTTGTAGCAGCAGGGAGGAGAGGCCGACACACAGAACCTTCTGGGACCTTCACAGAGCACTGCTTACTAGTTAACCTCTTGGGGGCAGGCGGGAGTGCCGGAGTTGCTGTCCCTAGTCATTAATATAGCTGGGGAAATAGCTGTTCCCAACACCATAGGGATAATAAGAAAACCTGCTGAAGATTAGTTCTTTTAATTCAAGGTATACCATCAGACCCAAATGCTGCACAGTTCCTGTGCTGTCTCCAAATTAAGTGACTGGAGGCAATTTTCATTCTATTTTAAATTTTGTCTTTTCTACCACTAACACAGGACATCCCTCCCTGCTCCATTACCAGGGATGGTGCCCGTTTTTGACTTTGATTTCCTAGTCAGCTTTTCAAGGCATCATGTTCACGCAAGTGGACTCAAGGCCCTCAGAACTAGGTCAGGCGTTTGCTGGAGGTCATTACAAGGCTACAAAATAGAGCATGCTTAATTCTGTTATTTCTGAAGATTTTTTTCTTCTCTCTCATGTGCATAGAAGACAATCAGTACTTAATTAAATTTTGGAACTGTTGCTGACAACTTCAGACTGTCAAAGATGCATGTGACCTCCCCTCACCCAAGTCACCCGAGAGGTTTAGACAAAAGTATGTAAAAGGAACGAAGACATGAGAAACTATAACAATTGTTGCACTTCTATTTTAGACACCGATGCTTAAAATGGTCCAGCAAGAAAGTCCTTAGTACACAGAATTCACAGATGGAAGGGCCCAGTCAGGACTTCAGTCTTTTCATTTTGGACACAGGCTGAATGACTTCACTAGGGTAACGGATAACACAGTGACATTCCAATAAATGCTCGGCTTAGAATCTAATTAGCAGGAGCATTAGCTAACATTAGACAGTGAGGAGATTCTGTGGTGGCCCACAGAGATTCTGTGGTGGCCAGGTCCTGTCCTCCAAGATGAGGCACTCAGTTCCCCAGTGGCTGGGTATGTGCTAAGTGATAGCTGAGCATTCCTTCTGAGAGTCCCTGGCTGAAGATAAACTCATCCAGCTTAGGCCCTGTTCCTGAAGCAGCCCAAATCCAATGCAGGCTATAAAAAACTTGCCCCCTGAACCAAATGGGAGACACCTCAGCAGGACCATCCCAGCTCCAGAACTTTCTAATGGATCAGATGAGGCCTCTGTGGACACAGCACTGTGGTCCAGCTGCAAGTTGGGACCAGCCCTGCTCTCCTCACTTCTTACAGGTCTTATTCCTGGAACACTTGCCAATCAGCTTCTTTCATGCTCATCTCTGTCTCAGCCTGCTTCCCAGAGAACACCACTGGTGACAGAATTCAAAGCCCCAGAGTATCTCTGCTGCCCCTAGTCCAGAGTAGCCAGGCATCTCAGAGTAGACAACTGGGGTTTGGGTTTGTTTGTTTGTAATCTTGTTAAAGTTTTCTGATGGTAGAATTTGCGAAGGGAGATAGAATACGGCGTGAAGAATTTAGAAAATGCCAAGAAGCAATTCCCCTGGCCAGAGCTGCCAGTTCAACGGACTTTTCACTCTTCTTCCCTCCTGAATGGCAACACGGAAATACGAAGCTGGCACAAGAAAGAGAGGATAATGTCTCCTTATGGAAAGTTTCTTTTCAGTAAGTAAGAAGGAGTCTATCAAAGTGAGCCACATCAACAATCAAATTTGGACTGAAGCCACCTTATTAATGAAGGAGAAGGGACAATTTTTAATCTGCCTGGGATCACTTATCAATTGATTTCATGTGATTTACTGTGGGTTTTATTCAACAAGAACTACGAGCTGTTTCTGTGCCTGCAGAGACCCAATATTTTTATTGTGTGGCATTTGTCCCTGACTCTGCCCTACTGCATCCTGACATTAAGACATGTTCAGACACTGGCCAATATCGTTTCATTCTATCTTGGCATTGTTACCTTATCTCCATAAACTCACACTGGCTATGTCATTAAGTCATAAAAAGACGTGAATTCATCACATTTAAGTAATGGGGGAATTAGCATCACATGTAAAAAAATATAAATATGAAAAACTTCTGCATAGGTTCTGCGAACCTAGGCATTTGGAGAGGTGGAAAGTAAAAAAAAAGTCAAATGCTGGGAATTCCAGGGATTGTGGCATTGGTTTGTATGGAGTTGTTATTTAAACCAACCAGTGGCTAGTGCTATTATTTTAGAATAAAGATAAACTCGATGTAAGAACCAAGCAACTAAACAGGGCATTCCCTTCTTGTGGAGTCATTAAAGAAACTCAGATATACATCGTAAGGATGTTGCAGGACACAGAATACCAACAATAGCAGCTACTTGTTCAAAGGGGTGGCTCTCCCAAGCTCGGGAGAACTGAGAGATGCCTTCATCCACAGAGGAAATACATATTTCTGCGTGACATAACAGGATTAATGAGGTCATTTAAAAATGAAGCCCCTATTCCTCTGCTGTTTCTTAACATTATTTTTATGCAAGTGATACTTGAATGAATTTTGATTATTTTAAAAAGCATATGTAGTTATAGTTATTAGGCACTCATACCCCTGCCTGTACAGTCTGATCCCATTTTCCTTACCACAAAAGTTATCAGTTTGGCATGTATCTTTCAAGGCTTTCTCTATGTATTTATATACCTAGGTTTTATTTTTGTCTTATTTTAACATAAATAAGAATCGTATTGAATGGACTAGTCTGCATTTACTTTTTTAAAAAAAAACAACAAAAAAAAGTGTTTTGGTGATCTTTCTAGGTCTTCTGTTTCCTCCCACTGATAGCCATTTGCATGACTTTACTTCTTACTTATTATCAACAACATGAAATTAATTGTCCATGTTTCTTTGTATACATTAGCAAGCATTTTCCCCCCTGAGGCATAAACTTAAAATAGGACTTGATGGGAGACAAGGTACACAAATACTACATTCTGACAGATACTACCAAATGAGCATGTCAAAAGTTCATGTCAATTGAATATGGACTGGTTTTATCAAATCTTCTCCCATTCCTCCCCAGAGAAAACCTAGATTACTATATTAGTTTATCTTTTTAATCTGTTAATACAGTAAGTCTAATCAAGACATTTCCAAATATTGCATATCTTTCCATGCTCAGAATAAGCCTTAGCAGGTAAGGATGCAGAGAGAGTGGGGGAGGGGCAGAGAGCAAAGGAGAGAGAGAATCCCAAGCGGCCTCCGCACCGTCAGCAGAGCCCAACATGGGGCTTGATTCCATGGCTGTGACGTCATGATCGGAAGCTCAACCAACCGAGCCACCCAGGCACCCCCTTCATGTTGTTGCTTTGTTATTTTATGTAGGTTTTTTTACATCTATAGTAGAATCAATAGTATAGTGTGTATTATATCATTTTATTCTTGTGTGCCATGCTTGTAAGCCTGGTAAAATCATTTTGAATATCATTTTAAACGCCCTGAAAGAGTTTATAAAGCACAGGGAATTATCTGTTCCTTACATCTTTGGTAGAATATACTCTAAAACTTTCTGAGTCTAAATGCTTTTGTTTTGTTTGTTTGTTTGTTTGTTTTTTTTTTTTTTGCTTTTTAATTACATAGAAACCAGTTTTTTTAATATTTATTTTTTTATTTTGGGGGGGGGGCACGCAGAGAGGGAGAGAGAGAATCCCAAGCAGGCTCCATACTGTCAGGGCACAGTCCAACGTGGGGCTCAATCTCACAAACCAGGAGATCATAACCTGAGCCAAACTCAAGAGTCCCATGCTTAACCAACTAGAACCAAAACTCTGACATCTTTTTTAATCATTTATCATTTTTGGTCTATTAAAAATGTCTAATTTTTATTTGGTCAATTTCATTGGGTTATTTCTAGAAAATCATCCATTTCATCTAAATTTCCTAATTTATAGAAATAATATCGTACATAAATCCTTTCACATTTCTGGAATGCCCTGCAGCTTCAGACACTAGAAAAGGACAGGAAAAAGATTCTCCCTTGGAGCTTATGGAGGTAGCATGACCCTGTCTACACTGTGATTCTGGTCCAGTGAAACTGTTAAGATTTTTGAGCTCCAGGAACGTAAGAAGACAAATGTGTGCTGTTTTAAGTCTCCCAGTGTGTGGTAACTTGTTAGAGCAGCCCCCGGAAACTAATGTAGGTGCTCACTAGGAATGCTCACAGACACTCCAGCTCTCTATCCAAGTCCATGTGAGGACCATTCTTGTGTCTCACCGAAGTTCAGAGTGACCATGGGACTCACACTCACCAATAAAATGTGACCCGAAAAGACATGTGCTAGCTCTGAGTGGCAGATTTGAGAGTTAGTACAAAACTTACCACATTCCCTTTTTCCTTCCTTGGTGATCAAGACTTGGTACCTGAGCAACTGTGATGAGCAGAATCCCCTGAAAACCTATGTTAAACATGTATCAGGATGGAGAAGTCGACCTTTGTTGTATCAAGGCTCCAAGATTTGGGGAGTGTTTGCCACTGAAGTGTAACCTCACCTACCCTGACAAACACAGATTATGAACTTGGTGCACATTTCACAGAATCATGATGCCTCCTGTCTGTACACCTGACCACGCTCTCCTGTTTCCCTTCACACTCCAAACATTCCTGTATCTCCCACAATTGTGGACGGACTATGGGCACATTGTGAAACTATGGACCAGATGGCTGAGGCAGGTATCCTAAGAAAAACTGAAAGCGAACTGCCACATCCTTCTTACACCCTTCAGGTCCCACCATTTTCTTTTCATTAGACAATGGTCTTTGTCTGTCACCCTCATATAAATCTCTCTCTGTCCCTCTACAATGGGCCTGAGTGATGCCAGTCTTCACATGCTGACATCACATGAAAAGAGGATCCAAAGTATCCAGACTTCCATATCAGAGTCACATTCACTATCCAATTATAGACTGGTATGTTCGCATTTCCCCTTGACCTCGACTTACACAGCACCTGTTTATCATCATTACTTGCTTGCTTCTCAAACCCAAAGATTTGCTTTTCTCCTGGAACATCCCAAAGAGGCTATCCTAACTCTCACCTCTAGCCCTGAGCATGGTAGATTAGGATTTACAGTGATTTGGTTCTCTTTAGAAGGGATGAAGGGAGAGTATTCTGCAGCTGAGAATGCTGCAGCTGACCTTACAAAGAGTGCAACTCAGACCTCCATCTGTACCACAGACACCATCCTGAAAGTGTACCTGCTCTTACAGAGGGCTACATTACCCTTACAGGGGGGCTGCACTGTGCCACATGATACAAACATCTTTCTCTCCTGAAGCTACGATCTGAGATGGCCTTAGAAAGCCATGGAAAATGTCAAAAACAAGACATGCAACATGTTAGCAAAACCCTGCTTCATATTAAAGCCCTGTCTTTATTGGTGCAGAGATCTGCTAAAAGCTGTTATTTGAAATATCTGTAGATAGTTTGGATCTGTGAATAATTGCTATCTGCACATCTCAAATTCTTTACAGTTTTCTGTTAGACATATCTGCATGAGGCTATAAATAGTGAAGCAATGTCGCTCACTGTATAATACAGTCTCTCTGCTTTTTACAACTCATCATGAACTTCTATGTAATTTATTTTTTATTGAAGAATTCCAATTAATGGCTTCCTGGTGATTTTAAAGCCTCAAATTATCAGTCTCTGAAAACAAAGCAGAGAACATAATTATCATAAACTGAGAATTTTTCATTTTGAAGCTTATCTGTTTGTGCTAAGTATCTTGTCTGTAAGTAATTAGTGCCTTTATTTTTTTTCAGTAAAAATAATGACCATTCTATGCTACACATCCAAATTTTGTTAACTACTAGATGTACTGTATGTATTATATTCGAAAATGGACCACCTTGGACTAGTTTTAAAGTATTTCATCAAATGATAATAGCAACAACAAAATACATCTGTTTGTCAGAATAAATTATGTGGCATGTATTTAAAAAACCTATTATATCCTTTTGCTTTCTTTCTAAGAATAAAAGCTTCACAAAAATATGTACTTGCCATTTATTACCAGGGCTGCATAACAAGAAAAGACCCGTTTTATCTTCCATTTATAATTCCTAACTGCTAATCAAATTGATCAGCCAATAGCTTGGTTGTAGAGGGTCTTTCATAAGACCATTTCAAAATGTTTTACTAGAGATAAAACAAAATTCAATGAAATTAGACCAATTTGAATGACAATGTGAGCCAAACATTCCTTTAAGTATTCTGAAAACTCTAGTTTCCCTTATTAAAACACACACACACACACACACACACACCACAATACATAGGGTTCTACGGATGAAACAGGACCTGCCTGCCATATCCTGGAGACACATGGCTACTCAGGCCCAAATACCATCTGAGAGCAGTTTCCCCATTAAGCTAGGAACGGACTTGAGTCAATGTTAGGGTCGGTTTGCTTCCTCTTAAAAAACAAACAAACAAACAAAAAAAACCCCAAACAAACAAACAAATTTGTTTCCAATTTATAAAACTAATATGCTCCTAAAAAAAAAAAGAAAAGAAAAGAAAAAAAAACTTGAAAAATGCAGACATACGTGATGTAAAGTGTCTTCTTACTCACTTTCCATATACAAAGTGCTCATTTTCCCACTTTTAATATTTTATCACGCCCATTCAGTAAAAAAAAAAAAAAAAAGAAATCTACATACACAGATTTTTTTAAAGGATGAAATATATAAAGTTGTATCATGTTTACTTTATCTAATATAAACATTTCTCCGTGACATAAAATATTCTTTCAAAATATAATTTTAAACAGCTGCATCTTTCATAATACTCCTGCATATCATAATTTAACTATTTCCTTATGTTGGACATTTATGTCATTTTGAAACTTTTTTCTCTGATAAATAATGGTGTGGTAAATAGACCTATACATAATTTTTTTGAATACTTCTCTTATTATTTCCTTTGGATAAAATATTAAAGGACTAGTATCAAGTCATAGGTTTAAAAATTTTGAAGCTCTTTGTTAATGTTAAAAATCCACTGTGTGGAAAGACCGTGACACTTTCTAATCCTATATCACTGAGTGAGCAAGCACTTTGCCTACGCTCATCACCATAGTGAGTAATATAACACCTCTGCTTACATTTCTGCTGACTTAATGATAAAATGTGGGAATTTGTAAATTTTTTGTATATTTTTGATGAGTCATAAGGTACAATACACTTAATATACTTATTACTTATTCTCCCCCTCTCTCTATATATATATATATTTACATGTTGTTTAATCACTTCATATTTTAAAATTTATTCTCTTTATAAATGATTAGTGACTTATTTTAGTGTAAAGGAAGAAGTAATGTTTTAAGCTTACATTTCCAAATTGTAAAGCAATTTTCCTAATGCCATTTACTGATCAATCAGTAAAGTGATCAATCACTTCCTTCTCTGGAGATTTGTGATTTTTTATGTATCACATGCCACATTTTCATAGATTTGTCTAGCCCGTGGCTACCTACTTTACTCCACACATCTATCTGCTACACTATTTTGATTACTTTCGTAGTAGAATTCACCATCAAAAAGAGAATTCTCATCTTTTTACTCTTCCTTTACGAGATATATTGCATAATGTTCTACTATTTTTTCTTTTCCCATATTAATTTTACAGTCGTAAATTTGTTACATTAAATAAAATAATATTCTTGAAACTACACTAGATTAATAAAATTTGGGGGAAAACTGACGTCTTTATAATAATCAGCCTTCCCATGCACTAACAAATTGTATCTACACACCAATTATATAATGTCTCTTAGCACAATTTTCCGGTGTAATTCAGTCTCCCCCTTTACCCTGGTCTCTACTGAATTCTCAGTGTTTGGCAAACCCCTGACCCACAGAACTCACACAATTATTATTCATGGACTGAAGCTACTAATTTGTCGGTTCACACCCTCAGTCTACCACATCTTGCTCTGCCATGTGGAATAAGTGCCTTCACGTCTCACCATCTCAGTTTCCTCAACTGTGAAACGGTGAAGCAACAGCATCAACTAGTAAAGGTATCATGGGAATTAGTCAGGATTAACTCATCAACATAAAAGAACTTACATACCTTAAGCCTCAATAAATATTATTGAATAGCATAGTTATCTGGGAAGCACGTTAAAGGAGGAATCAATAGAACTGCAGCCAGAGCTGGAAGCATAGGAAAAATGCAGAACCAATCACGACGCCAACGTTTTAAGGCTGACTCCTACAGAAAAGTTAAAAAATAACGATCGGTTGTGAGCGCAAAGTATTTGTCTTTGGATCCTGTAAGGACCAGAACAGACTCAGAAGCAAGGCCTGTACACCCGGGGGATGTTTGGAAGGCTGGGAAAGAGTCTGACGTGACCAGAGTCCAGGATGATCCCCAGGCCAAAGGGAGCTGTTCTACAAGCGCAGGCAGCAACAACCGCAAGGCGAATGGAAGGAACACAACAGAGAAGTATCTCTGGAAAGAGAAAATATGTTAAACTCATCCTCGGCTCAAATATAAACCATATTTACCCCACAAAGTGGGAAATTAAGGAAATTATCCAAATAATTCATATTCTTTTCCAAAAACAGCTTGGCCTGCGCTGGTTTGAACACAGTATACTTAGATATTTGAGCCCAACTGCCCAGCTGGGTAATAGTTTCCGTTCTCTACTTCAGTGTTCTGTAGACCCAGCCACAGTGTTTTAAAAAAGCCAAGGACTAACTTTAGCCACTGGTCCTGCTTTTCAATAAAGCCTTATTTTAACAGAAACACTGTGTCTCTCTTCCAAGTCCCCACCTTTTTTAGGCAGCTTGCCAGCTGAAGGCAAAAAGAGAATTCTAGCACATTGTCCCCAAATTCCAGGCAGATCACAAAAATAAACTGTCCCAGAATGTATTCCTTTTAAGAAAAATTGCTTATTCAAGGCTTGCTTTTCGTGTTTGCCTCCCTTCTTCCTTTTCCAGACACTTTTTTCTTCTAACATCATGCTGTAAAGTCGCCATCTGTCTCAAACACATACATACACAAAAGGGAAATCCACTTAGAATGAGTACTGGAAAGAAGAAAAATAAGTTGGTTACAAGTGGGTGTTCTGCAGCACATGACTTTTCCAACCCAGTGGCCAAAATCTGAATTACCTCCCAGTCAATAGTCTTCCAGTTTGGCTTTCGAGACAAGAGTAAAAATAAATGTATACATTTTTAAGATTTACCGCTGCACAATATTCCCAGGGGAACACTTGATTTTTACAATTCCTGTGATATAGGGATGGTCATGAATCAGATTTTATAAAGAAGAACACTAAAACCCAGAAAGGCAAATCACTGCGGAAGATCACAGGTTGGCCGAGAATTGCAAAGTGTGCATCTGCGGATGCCTTGCGTCAGAATCACCTGGGACGCTTGTTCAAGTGCATCTCTTTACAACAAAGATTGGATCGTATCATTCTTCTGCTAAAAAAAAAAAAAAAAAAAACACTTGATAGTTGCCCATTCAATTAGGAAGAAATCCACATTCCAATTTCACACTCCTCACCACAGACACAGGATATGCACATGCCCCTCTCCACCCTCATGGGCTGGTGTTTTTCCCTCATCCACTCTCTGCCTCCCTCACCCTTCTTGGTGGTCCTTGCTCACACAAAGGATGTTCCTGTCTTGTAGTCTTTGCACAAGCTCCCCCGCTCTGTTTTTTCCCTCAAATCTCCAAATGACAGGTTCTTCCTCTCTATTTGGGTCTTTGAAAGCCATCTCTGTCCATACCAGCAACTGCAGTCCCACACAGCATGTATCTATTTATTATACCTTATTTTTCATCTCATTTATCAATCTCTGGATTTAACTTCTTTATGATGTTCTTATCAATTACTTCCCTGCCCACTCAAACACACACACACAGACACATATGTTTGACTCAAAGCTTCACGGAGTCAGTAACTTGTCTTCAGAAACTGTCGTCAATAAAATGCAGCTTACTCGGCACTATCTCAGACATATGCAGTTCCTATCTAGGAGCAGGAGTGTGGAGATCTGAATTTTAAATACTTTCTTAGATTCTTTCAAAGCACTTTAATGTTTCGAAGGTCCAGATGATCAACATTTTAGCCAGGGCTGGACAGATACCCTTGACTTCCAGTGACATGCTTTCCACTACACCAAGCTGCAGTTTTCAAATGGCTGGTCTATTTCAAACAGCTACTTTAGCAGGAAAGTCGTTTGGAGATTCCTGCTGGGCTTTCACTGCAGATGCAGATTAACTGGTACCTTAAACTTCTTTCCCAAAATTCAATATTTCTGTCTCTGGTGTAGGCTTGGGCTTTGACGGGAAGCCTCAGAATTATTTACGCAGATCAAGGGAGAGAACATTCTACAAAGAGCTGGGTCTCATTCTCAGTTGACTCACTGGCTGCTTATGGGACCTTGGGCAATTTTATTAATTTCTCTGGGTCTCATTTTCCCCATCTGCAGAGTGAGGGTGTTGAGTTAGATTATCTCCGCAGTTCCTTTGCATTCAAATATTTTATGATGCCAAATCATTCCAATTAATGTAAAAATAGCCCTTGCAGTTGTATTCAGTATTGTGAAAGGGCTCTGAACAGCCCAGCATTAATGCCCAGGCCAACCACAATCGCCCAACCCCTCTCTAATTCTTAGCATCTTGTCTTGTGTCAGAAAGACAAGAAAATATCCCATTCATATTGGGGGGGGAAACGCATTTGTGCTGCCTCCATCTGATTCCATTCAGATGTCAGTAAGACATGTTTTGATTGGGCACCTGGTAGGATGCACAACAGTTCTGTTTGCTAGAAAATTCTAACATCTGTCAATGGTCCAAATAGAATGTTCCTCTGCCCTTCATCTTACACACACACACACACACACACACACACACACGCACACACACACATGCACACACATACACACACATTTTAGAAAAACCTAAATGGAATCCCTAATTAATCTTCTGAGGGACTTTAAAGCCAGAGAGTCAAGCTTCATGTTTTCACTTGAAAATAAGGGTGGAATAAAATCATCCTGATGTTTCTAAAGGAAAGAGGAGGGCTGTCTTTATTTGCCAGAACTGGCACAAGGCAGACTCTGATGTTCAATGCCAGGAAGTTCTTTAAAATAGAAGCCAACTGGTGTACAATGGATGGGGAAATGTTTAGGGCAAGGAGAGGGGTGACATGGTGCTAATGGAAGGTGCACGAGAAGCTGATGAATGAGTTAAACTATGACTGGGCTATCACATTCGGGAAGCAGGCAGGATAGATCATTTTGGTTATAGACACAAGGGAGAAGAGGTTGGAAAAATAGGAAAATAAAAAGCACTGAGATAGAATTTTTCTTAAGTAAACTTTTAGAAATCTGGTTCTCCATGTTGGCTGTGATTCTTTTTTAGTCTTCAGTCCTTACAACATATTCTACCCATGGTACATGAGATCGCTCCAATTTAGAAGGAAAACATATCACCTAATAAATTACCAGTCCACTTCCCTTTCAGTGTCACTCTACATTTAAATTTTAGATAATTTATATGTATGAATGCAAACGTAAGATTCATGAGGTGTGAGTATAAGCACACTACCTGACTTCTAAAGCCTCACACACAAATCAGTCTTTTCAAGGTTCACTTCTTACGTAAACAATAACCAAAGGAACCATGTTCTATGGTAAAATATATGAATTATCAAGTGCTTTATATAGGTGCTTCTGTTTATCTTCTGATGCCTGTGGATCTTGGCTGGGAGAAAGAAGAGTTGCCATAAATTTGATAAGGCCACACCACCTAATGAGGAAGAGCAAGCCTTATTTGTTCAACAAACAAGCAATGGTGTTGGGAAAAAGACCTGGATCTCACTTTCCCCAACCTACAAATGTGTTCTCTCTCATAAAACTTTACCAAGTTGTTGACAGTTAGCCACAACACAGATACAAGTTTCCATTGAGACACTGTGCACTTTTCAATTTCAACAACTCACACGTAGATGTGATCAAAAGAGTCTGTGCATGCCATTTAAAAGGCCGACAGTATTACACAACAGTGTAAAATGTTATCCAGTAAAAAATGACTCTGAAAGATGAGAAAGGGAATTATTATACCCAATGGATAGCAGCATTTCGTAACCTATATCAGCTAAGACAAGGAAATCCATTGCTCATTACCAGACAGTAGGAGATCATCCTCCATCAGTCCCATAGGGTAAACTACTAATGTTTAAAATGTAAAAGCAAAAACTGCACAAAGTTCTCATAATTTCAGAGTATTCTTAGCCAAGGCCTTTAAAGCCAAGGAAGTTGCCTTCTGTGGAAGCTACTTGTTATCAATGCTGTGTTAATGGACCTTGCTAATTCACTGGGTCTTCTTAAAAACCATGTCTTCATGGACATGAAGGAGGGCTTCCTTCCATTCAAGGAGCCAGAGGGCTCTAATTTCTGATAGTTGTTCCTTGTGATTTGGTAATGCCAAGGGAGGTGAGAGAAGATGGGTAGTAAACAGATCCAGAATTTTCTAGGAAGACAGTCTAAACAAGACTCTAAGAAAAGTCACTGAAAATGTCAGCCCAGCCAACAGAGAAAGGTTCAGGGAGCAGCAAAGGCATGCCATATACTTTTTCATCTATTCAATCTGACCCTGGGCCCACTGCCATAATCTTTTTTAAGGTTAGTGGTGGGAAGGTTGTTGCCCGAATGTTTGCAGAGGTCTCCTAACATCCTCTGCTGAAGAACCTTAAACCTCAGGTACTATTTCAGAGGAAATGGACAGCACAAAAAGACAGAAAATTAGCCACAGAAGTCCCTGGATCTAAGTAAGTTCCACTAGCCTTTCTGAAATCACTTCAAGGCTGCGGTAGTCGGAGGCTGCTAAGGGGGTGGATGGAGAGGGGGAGAGAGGGAGAGAGAGGGGGAGAGAGGGAGAGAGAGAGGGAGAGAGAGAGGGAGAGAGAGAGGGAGGGAGGGAGAGAGAGAGAGAGAGAGAGAGAGGGAGAGAGAGAGAGAGAGAGAATTTTTCTCCAACATGGACCTCTGCCCAAATATTTTAATAGGTACAGCACAGAAAGAAGGAAGAAGGAAAATGTTTTTTAACTATTTAGCTAAGCAATTTAAAAATTCTTTACAAAAAATAATAAAAAGAAAGATTTTAACAAAATTGCAGCTATAGCAGGTCTGTGAGGGTAACTTAGTAAAAGACTCAGTGGATGGCTGCAAACCTCTAATGGAAAGTTGTATAAGTGGCTGAGGCCAAAGTAGGCATTAATTACAATGAAAAATCAGTTTAGAGTAGGCCACAACTAAATTGGAAGCCGGTCCTCTAGGTAAAACAAAGAAAGTGAACAGCAGCCTCAGATTTGATTACATGGCAATACAAGAAAAATGTGCTGTATGTTGTCTATTATTAAAGCTGCTTTGGGGCCCTGTGTTGGGTGCCTCAGGGATTTTAATAAAAAATTAGTAATAGGTCTGCTGCCCTGGCTCACTGTGGCTTTTTGGAGTATTTGTGGGTTCAGGGCTGGTCCTGCAGTGCAAATTAAGTCATTTCAGACAAGCAGTCTCAGAAAGTGTTATGTGATAGCAAAGTTCAAATACTGTACTTTGGCTCTAAAAGGACACGGCCCCCCACTAGAGGCTGATTCGGAGTTTCAAAGAAATAATAAAATTTCATCATAAGGAGGAGGAGGGGAAAATGAAAAGCAAGGGGAAAAAAAGAAGCAACTGGTTGTTTTTGTGTGTCTTTGATTGTTCTTGCCAAATACTAGTCTTGGTATATAAACTATATGAGTGCATAAAATACTGCCAACGAGTGAGTTAATGGCAGAGAAGGCAACTGTTAACCTGGGATTTTTCTTTCTTTCTTTTTTTTTTTGTCTTACAAATGTTAACTCTATAACTCTTTTTATATTGATGTAGTGATATTAATAATATTGTCTTTATTACTAATATCACCACTGGGTCCATGGCACGACCATATATATCCTAGCCATGAAACATTAACAAAAGTTCACCCTGATTAAGAAATCAAGCCTATAAATCTACATTCTTTCAAAGATGAAAATGTCTGGGGCAAATTATTTTCTACAAGACAGTTACATGAAAAAAGATTTTTCCCAGTTTTTCCTAGGTTTACTATAGACCTGATGGCTGGCATTTGTTATCAAAGACAAACAGTCCCTGGTCTTAGAATCCTGATAAATGCTGTACAGGTTCAATAAACTGAGATTGCTTGGATAGGGGGCACATTTCCCACCTTTACCCTTGCCCAAATATGTGGATAAGCTTAACAGGGAGACAGAATGAAGTGTTGATGTATGATGGATACAAAAAGCATGTACCTGTGTGAGCATGAGTGTACATGCCTGTGGGTGTGGTAGTGGAGGCAGGGGCCTTTAAGTCAGAAAGAAAATAAACTTTCATCTATATAATTTAAAAACTGTTTGTCATAAGAATTTTTTAAGTTTAATAAATAAGGGAAATCCCAATCCATGCCCATGCAGAATATCCCTTGACCAGAATCAAACATTATCCAGTTTTAGGACTTGTCTCATCTGTGGGCACAGGATCTGGTGGCCTAACTCAATGGATTTCAAGAAGTTCCAGGAAATCCCAATTGTCCCCAAATACCTTCTTCCCCTCCTTGTTGACCAATACCTGAACTTAGAGCTACTCCTTTAGGTTAAAGCATTGGCTGCTATTAAAAAGCAGATTTTCCTGCAAAATCTTTTTGCTCTTGGAGTACACGAGGAAACAGAAAACACAGGTAAAGGACAAGGGACCTTCGAAGTAGGTAACTGGTCTGAGAAGACTGGAAATAAACTTTATTGAAGTCAAGACTTCTCTAAGGGTCATCTCTCAGAGCCTCAATAGCCATCTTCTATTGAGAACAGATATAAGTAGATGGAGAAGGTGCCTTTCAAATGGGAAAGGACCATGATTTCAGACCACAGTGGTCACACAGACTTAAAAGGCAATCATACAAACCATAAGAGACTCTTAAATACAGAAAACAAACTGAGGGTTGCTGGAGGGGTGTTGGGTGGGGGGAAGGGCTAAATGGGTGATGGGCATTAAGGAGGGCACTTATGGGATAAGCACTGGGTATCATATGTAAGTGATGAATTGCTAAATTCTATTATTGAAATCATTATTACATTATATGTTAACTAACTTGGACTTATAAATAAATAAATAAATAAATAAATAAATAAATAAATAAATAAATAAAATCTTTTTAAAAAAGCAACCATGCTTCTCCATTCAGACTTATGAAAAGTATCTGTTAAGCATTTACAAGTGTTAAACATTGTTCAAACTTCTGTGAAACCCCAGAAGTGCAAAAGATAGTCCCCTTGTCATCATCCCCAGGTTCCCAATGGTGTGAGTCTCATATAATTCTCCCAAACTGCTGAAAAAGTGGGGCCAAAAACCAAACAAAGGACAAGAGAGGATAAATGTATGGGCAACACCAAAAAGATGCTAAGAGGGTCACAGTTTCATTCAAGCACAAAAAGATATGATAATACTGACATACATTCAAAGTTGTCATCTGGAAGATGCCAACAGGTGGCTTCAGTTCTTCCAGCACTTTGGTTGGGGTGATCATATCATATTTCTCTTCTGATTATATTAAAAAAGCAAAAACCCCAGTGGCAGTGATTAATGTGTTGTACTCCAACAACAATAGCAGTTTCAAAACAAACTATGCAGTATCATCTTGTACTGATAATGCATTACATCGTCTTAAATATTTTCAAAGTAGGGTACTCAGTTTTTCAGAAGTTACATAATCGTGATAAGGATATTTCAAATGTATGTCTGGTTCAATAACAAGCAGGCTACTGAGTTATGAAATCCATATATATTTGGAATATATATATATATATATATATATATATATATATATATATATATCCAGGAATCTCAGAATGGAAAATATCACATATTGAGATTTAAAGCAATGATAGACTATTTCTGTTTATATATATACATATATATGTGTATATATATAAAGGCTATTTTTAAAGCTGGTCCTTTCAAAGTGAAATTTGTTCCATAATTCCTTCTACACAGAGGACCTTAAAAAGCAAAACTTTCCAAACTGGATATGTTTCTCTAGTGCTTGTGACTCCTTCCTTAGACCTGTGCCATCTGTACAAAACCTTCATGCAAGGATGTGCCTAAGTTCACAGGTGCTCAGTTTTTAAATAACAAGTGTACATATTCCCATATTATGCAATCATTGTTATGTAGAAGTCAAAAATACTTACTGAAATTTAAACTTAATTTACTGACTCTATCCCTGACTCCAGATGAGTCTGGAGAAAAATACATTTTCTACCCAAGTGAAAATGACAGAAACTTCTAACATAACTCTCTCCCTCCAAAAGTTCTAAGTGTAAAGCTGTAAAATTTAAGTGTTTAATATGTCCTGTGGGGAGGGGTAGATGTACAGAATTCAAGTCCTTGAACCTTCAACCAGCCCCAAAAGGCAAAGACAGTTAGGTCTTATTCAGAACTGAATTCCTATTACTCATGACAGTATCTAGCACTGTCAATAAATAAATATCTGCTGACTGGCTGATGGCAATGTCAGAAATGTCCTGGTAACACTCACTAAACATGAAAAGATGCCCATTCCTAGCACTTACAAACCTCAGGGTGTATATAAGGCAATCTTTATATGTCAAGTTTCCTTTCCGCGACAACAGTCTTTGGAGTCAATGTGGTTGTGTGTGTGTGTGTGTGTGTGTGTGTGTGTGTGTGTGTTTATCCTTCAGTTTGGCTTTTAGGAATAAAGCCCTCTCTTCAAGACATTCATCATCTACCAGTTGAGAAAGACAACCCAATAACAATACAGTGTCATAGCACCACAGTGTGAGTGGCAACCAAGTCTAATAGAAGCACTGGAAGCACAATGTTCTCTTCATGCTTCCTGGGCTGAAAACTAAGGCCCATCTCCAATTGAAGTTGCCAATCAGGAGTCATAGGACACTTTTATAAACAGTTTCAGAAAAGGGGTTAACAAGACGCCAAGAGCACAAGATTGAAAAGTAAAAAGATTACACTTGTGAGTTATGAATAGTCATATGTTCAAAAAACCATTGTCAAGAAGGAAGGAATTTGGAGAGAATGGGCAGTTACATGAGGAAGATGTGTGGCCACTCAAGTTGAAGATGCAAGAAAGAGACAGAATACCTGATGGAGCCAAGGTCCAGGATGCAGGATACAGTCTCCAGGTTATTAGTCTTGGAAGGAGTTGCTATATCTTCTTCTAAACCAATAGGGAAGGAGTAAGAAAGGACAAAGATACAAATAAACTTAGGACTCAATGGAAAAGGAAGTTGAGAGCACTGCTACCTGATAAGAATAATAGCTACAATTCTTTGAACATATCGTGTCATTGAGTTTTCTTGACAAATCCTATGAAGTTGGTAAATTTTTCAAAATAAAAAAAATGAAAGTTTTTCAAGGACTAAGTCAAGGGTCAAAGTCATACAGATGGTAATTGGTGAAGCCAAAAGTGTAATGTAGCAAAGTCCAGAGTCCCTTATTCTTCCACCATACCACACCAACTTCCATGAGCTTGCTTTTCTTTCTGATAGTAGCAGTCAGATTGCCCACTAAAAGAAAGAGGCCTAGGGACAGAACTGTAGTTTAAAGAAAAAATAAAACATCAGAAAGAAAGGGAAAGGGATGCATTTGCCATTAAAAAGTTATTTTCATCAGCTTTAAAATTTTAACTAAGGTTGGATATCATAAATTTTTATCAATCAGAAAAATCACAAGATTTCCTCAGCATTGTGTGGGAAGGGGTGATAAATTCATTAATAAGCTGAATGTATGAGATAGGACGTAGTTGAAATGATTGACTGCTGTGCCCAAGTCAAATGGGAAGACGTGATTATAAAAGGGAGGTGAAGAATAGGTACAAAGATGAAAAAACCTTGAGAAAGTAAAAAGAGATGAAGGCATGATGGATGAACTACAGATGGTACCCACAAAGGAAAAGCTCAGACTAACAGGTTAAAGTGGATGAACAGTGACATCATAATCCAAGCCACTGAGATGAATTGCTAAAGGACTGAAGGAGGTAAGAGGCAGTGGGAAAAAAGAATACCAAGGAAACAAAATCACTACCATGTTGGTACATTACCAAAATGGAGTTTGGGTAGACCTAGGATAATGCAAGAGACTAGTTAGGTGGGAAAACCTAAAATCCTAATGGAAATGAAAAACATTACTTGAAGATCTGTAAGTACACATGGGAAAGATACATGGATGGATGGACGGATGGATGGATAGATGGATGGATGGATAGATGGATAGATGGATGGATGGATGGATGGATGGATGGATGGATGGGCAAAGAATAAGTATGTACTTCAGAAAAGGAGATTTATTGAACAAAAAAGTGCATTGTCTTAAAATACCAAAATGAATGCACCAATTATGCCACAATTTATTTGTTTCACATGTGAGACATATGTTTCACATATCCTCTTAGAGAATAGTAGTTTGGGGACAACCAAAATTAAAAAGTATCCCACATAAACACAACAACAAAGTACAGTAATAGTAGTTTTCTTTAGATAGTTGTACTATATGATTTTTGTGTGATATTTATTTCTCCTTTGTACTTTCCTATACAGCCCAAATATTCTGCAGTGAATGTATATTACTTGCAATATGAAATATTATGATGTGTTTTAAAGAAAGATGTATCACACTACAGCAAAAAAGACACTACATGCTTTAGGTCTTGTTGGAAGACTTGGAACTTTTTTAATAAACATATATATATGACTTGGGGAACCTGGATGGCTCAGTCAGTTGAGCGTCCAACTCTTGATTTCGGCTCAGGCCACGACCTCATGGTTGATGAGATCGCACCCCATGTCAGGCTCTGCATTGACATCATAGAACCTATTTGGGATTCTCTCTTTCCTCTCTCTCTGCCCCTCCCCTGCTTGCACTCTCACTCTCTCAAAATAAATAAACTTTTAAATATATATATATATATATATATATATGTATATATGTGTGTGTGTGTGTGTGTGTATATATATATATATGTAAGACCTATATACGTGTATATATAAATATAAACACATATATGTATATATAATATGCACACATGTGTACATATATCTTGCTCTGTACATACATACACACACAGTAGACATATTTTTTCTTTATATGCACATGCATGTATATGTGCATGTGTATGTGTGTACTTAGGTTTAAACGTGGATATAAAGGACGCAAACACACATTACCATTTAGGAAAGGAGAAAATACTAACTATACTACTGACACTACTATATATTAATACTACTATAACAATAACAAAAAATTCTACCCTGAAAAATGAGGTAAGTATCAGAATTTCTCTCTCATTCTGTGGGTGGTCAGCTTTTGTTAAAGAATAAATACGTCCATATTGTCTGATGGTGTTAATGAGTAGCTAGATCCATATAAGCTTTCTAAATGTAACTATTCTATTTTCCTCTCTTTTGATCCACACGCTACAGGCTGGGACTCTATTTTCTTCTGTCTTTTGTAGGGGATTTTGGACCGCGGCACCCAATCCACTGACTCTCCTGCACACTTCTCTCTGGAAAGGCATTTTCAGGGACATGAGGGTATAAAGGATTCAGACACAGAATGAGGCCTCTCCTTACGGCAACAATTATGCGACAGATTCCACTTGGTTTCAAAAACCAGGCTATAGAAGGGAAAAGGAAGTCCCCTTTTGTTTGCAGGAGGGTTCCTGAAAATGTACCCTGAAAGATTGTTCAGTCCCGCTCAGGATGCCCAGGCCCACAATGGGAGCCCTGATTGGTTCTACTTTTCTATCTTTAAAGAAGAGGTAGCATTGTTTCTTCCACAAAGACTCTTCTGCGTGTGCTAATATCAACAAGCACTTTACTCAAGGCATGTTTTCTAAGTCAATAATTGACATCACATATATGATTTTAAACCAAAGTAAATAATTTTGAACAGTAATACACTGAGGAGCTGGAAACATGGACAGGGAACCCAACACACACTTTTAAGAAGTTTAGGATCAACATTAAACAGGGGTCACAATATGCCACCAACCCCATTCCCTCATATGTTAACCTACAGAAAATAAGCATTTTCAAATCTTTTCAGAACTGTTCTCACGAGGTTTTCTAGGATTGTTTCTTCCCAAGTCACACAAAAGGAGGGAACAAACTGAAAGAACAACTTCTTCGGAGAGCCACCTCTAAGTACATTTTCTTGTCTTGCTTGTCCACCCTTCCACACACTCCATTTGTTCACAGATACCCCGGGAAAAAAGCTTTGCAAAATCATTTATTTGAAACCCTAATTATTTTTTCCTGTATCATTATTCAGTTGAACCAAAGTGTCTGCTTTTATTACTGCCCCAACTACTACTGATGAACAAAAAGAGGGCTTGAATTTCATGAGTCTGTGAGATTTTCACCTTTCTTAAATGTATACTAAAGACCTCCTTAGTCAATATTTTCACAGACAGTTGTAATTAATCCAGGTTTTACTTAAGCTAACAAATGATTCTCCTTCACAATAAGCAGTGCAAGCTGATTCACGAATTTGCTAATGTCCTCCAGGTTGCTGACAGAGCCCACAGCTGCACAGTAAAGGGGTGTGGTGTAATAAGAAATGTATTTATTTGGTCTTTGTCCAGGGTTCCTGGCACAAAGCTCCTAAACCCCTTTCCTGGGTGACAGGAGTATTTTTTGTTACTCCTAAGGAGCCCCTTTTGAGCACACCTAAGTTTATGCTAATGAAGTGACCTAGGGCGGGGCCCTGAGATGGTGTCCGATCTGGCTGGTCCCAAGAGACCCAGTGATTAGAGTTGGAACTTCCAGCCCTACCCACCAATCTCTGGAAAGAGAAAGGGAGGGCTGGAAATTAAAGTTCTATAAAAACTCTCAAGTAATCAGATACGATTGGCTTTTAGGTTGGTTATAGCACCCACGTGCCTGGAGGGTGGCATACTCCAGTTCCATGGGGGCACAACCTCCTGTGCCAGAACCCTTCCGAACCTCACCTCATGTAACCCCTTCATCTGGCCATTCTTCTGTATGCTTCATAACATCCTTTATACTGGTAAATGTAAGTAAATGTTTCTCTGAGTTCTGTCAGCGACTTCAGTGAATTATTCCAATGTAGGAGCCGAGCTGTGGGAACCTCTGATTTATAGCCAGCTGCTTAGAAGTGCAGGTAACAATCTGGCCTTGCCATTGGTGTCTTAAGGAGGGGGCAGTCTTGGGGGACTGAGCCCTCGACCTGTGGGATCTGATACTATCTCCAGGTAGACAGTGTCAGAACAGAGTCAAGTTTTACACCCAGTCAGTATATGCTGAGAACTGGAGAACTGCTTGGCATGGATTTTTCCACACATGGGAAGGGGAAATCATGACAAACAATCAGACTCCCCTTTCTACTTTTTAAAGTAAAAATTTCAGCATTTCTAAGGGTGCCAGGAATCACGGTGCTGGGGGTGGTAGGTAACTGCAGGGTTGTTGAGGTGTTGAGGATACATTTCATTGAGAAAGTGAGTTCTGAAAAATGACTCGGAGGTGAGGGAGTTGAGTGTACTAAGGTGCAGAGCATTCTTACTATGTGTTTATGGGAAAATTTCTGGGGCACTGTTGCTCGAATGGAATGATTAAGGGAAGGAAAAGTAAGAGATAAAGTCAGAACCTCGTGGGCCTTTGTAACAAACTTCCAACATGACCAGCTTAAAAGGACCAATTTGGCTGCCAATTTAGGAGTAGATCAAATGGGGCAGAAACCTGTTAAACCTGCTACTGGAATCATGGAGGCATGAGATGATGATGGCTCAGACCAAGGTATCAGTGGAGGTGACTGAGTTGTAGTTCCATTTTGAATGTATTTTCAAGGTAGAGCCAACAGTATTTTCTGGTAGCTTGGTTGTGGTAAGAGAGGAGACAAGAATAATTACAAAGTTTCTGACCTTAGCCTTGGAAAGTTGCAGCTGACATCCACAGAGATTGGAAAAACTGTGAATAAGGCTATCGGGGTGGGGGAGGAGGATTATGAATTCCTTTCTGGATATGTTGGGTTTAAGATGTGTATTTGATATGCTAGTGTAGAGTAGAGGTCTTACGAGCAGTCGGATATAAGAGTTAAACGTTTCAGAGATAGAGGTCCAGGATAGAGAGATTCAAATAAAGAATAGCAAGGTTTCAACTTTTTTTCTTTTTAACCACTCTAATAGTTTGGAAATTTTATGTCTATAATTAGTATGTCAGCACCCCAATTTCTTTATGCTAAGATATTTGGAGAGGAAGGAGGTGGGGTGGGGGACAGCAGAAGGAAGGAAGGAAGGAAGGAAGGAAGGAAGGAAGGAAGGAAGGAAGGAAGGAAGGCAGGCAGGCAGGTTATTGGGCACTTTACAAGCTGAGAGTGTGCCATTTCCCTAGGCTCAACCTGCTTCAGATAGAGGGCAAACTCCTGATCAGTTTAAGTCAAATCCTAAAAACCCTTAATCCTATTTTCCCACAGATACACATCTTTCAGTGTTTCTAAGTCATTCCCAGTAGATTTTCCATTAGAAATGGCTCATAACATTTTAACTTGAAGTTCATCAACCTCCAACCTTTCAAATAATTAAATATTTAAATGCTCAGGAAAATCGGCATTTGTGAAGCAAGCATTGTTTTGCAATGCAAATTATCACCCTTAATTTCTCTGCTGGTAAAATAAGAGTTCCAGGGATTGGTTTTGCTCATGGTGCATGTAAGATAGAATACCTTCCCCCACATTCTGGGTTCTGGGGTGCCCCCCTGTCAGAAGGCACCTCCCACAGAAAAATCACAAGACAGAAAGTGAAGAAGAAGGAAAGAGGAAAGGCAACCCAATCTTAATGGTCTCGGGTACATTTTCCAAGCTGACTACGGGCGCTTTGCTTTACTAGCAACTGCTCTATAAAAGCAGAACCAGCCTCAGGCCTTCTGAGCGGGTCTGAAGCTCTGGCAATGCCAGCATCAGGCAGGCGTAGCTCACAGGTGAGCCTCTACTGCACAAGAACCTCTTGCACCTGCCCAGCAAGAAGCAAGAAAGGCAGGCCCCTGCCCGCCCCAACTAACCCCTACCTTTGGGTAATCAGGATGGTCACATCTGCCAGAAGCAGGGTTAACCCAAGGGGCTCTATCTGTATCCACCTTTTTTCACCCTGAAACTCTCTCCATTTACTAACAGAGAAAGAGAGAGAACTTTCTTCCCCCGCCCAGATCTAGTTTTGAGGACTTAAATACATGCTTGAGAGCAAGTGTGGACAATCAAGAAAAAGAAAAGGGAGTAAGAAACTTCAGCACCCAGATTCAACAGAGCCTTGTCTCCTCTGCTGTCTCCATCTGCATTAAATTGGTCATGACCTTCCAGGTGTCTTTAAGGTTGAAGTGTTTGCTGGACCATTTCGAGCTGAGCCAGCCTGTCCACGTGGCCCTCCTGACATCAAGAGGCAGGCTTTTAAAAGAACAGAGGCACCTTGTCAGGGCTCTGGGGTCACTAATAGCCTGACTTGGGCCCTCCAATAGGTCATGTTCGGCTTCCTCATCCAACACAAAGGGACCGAGAGGGAGCTGGGGAGGGGCGGGGGATAATTATCATTCTGGTGTTTTTTTCCTCAGGCCCCGAGTTATGCTCCATGTCACTGTGTTAATGTGCCTGCAACCAGGGAGACACATAATGCTCCTCTCAGCCCTGTTTATTAGCAAGATCCATTTGCAAAAGGCCCTTCTTTTGTGCCACAATATGAATGTGCTTTGATGGCAAATAATTACGGGCAGTCCTTTTGACATGAAGATCCACAGGCTGCCCTAGTTAAGCCAGTAATTAGCCTGTCCTCCTTTTTTTTATATTATTATTGAGAAACTACAAATTATCCTCATATGTGCACCGGCCATTGCTTTTTCTCCTTTCTATTCTCCCACTCTCCCCTGCTCGGTCTCTCCTGCTTGCTTGCTCGCTCTTTTCCCTCTCCCTCTCCTTCGTCTCTCTCAGCACTTTGGATAAGCGGAATGCAGCTGCACAAAAGCAAGATAAAGCTCGACCATCAAGATGATGAACAATCTGGATGAAGAGCCTTCGAGATGAACACAAAAGCTGGAGAAGTGCAGTTGATGTAGGCCTGGACAGCTGAAGAATGCTGTGGTCTAAGGATGAATAGCCCTCATTTGTGAATATACAGATTTTCCACAATGAATAAAAACTGAGTGGAGGTCACAATAAATAAACTTTTTCCCCCCTTCTTCTCCGATAATAATTCAGGTTCCCGGCACCAAACAGCTGTAAATTGAAGGTTGTGCTTAGTTTTCTCAACTCTCAAAGGGGATAATTAAGCTAAGATCACATTGTTTGATATATTAGTGTAATGATGAGCTACTATATTCTGCTTGTTTCGAGTTATTTTAGTTTTTCTTTCCCGTTATCTTTTTTTTTTAATTACATTTCAAATACATTTTAAATGTAAGAAAAACAGTTCTGAAACAGAGTTTGCCCTGTGTTTGGATCTATTTGAAATGTATTCATATAACATTTAATTAAAGCGGCAACATCCCCCTTTAGAAAATGTGTGGAGGTAGAAATATCTATATTATCTGACTAGTTCTGACATAATCTTGCCAAAAGGCTGACTCTTTTTCCTTATTGGTGCAAGATAATTAGACCATCATTAACCTCCTGAAGCATAACTGTCAGTATTTCTTGGTGTTATAAAATCAGGATTTGGGAAGATTTTCATAATTTTGCTTAAGATCACCAAGAAGGCAAAGATCAGTTCTGAAACATGCTCAGCTTAGAAGATTTCTGAAAACCAGAATCTGCAAGCCTACACATTATAAAGCACCTCAGCCCAAGGGAAATGCTACAAACGGTATCCCTTTGCTCTTCATAACACCTTCTCCTATTTGTGAAGTCTTGACAATAAAAAGGCCCAAATGCTGTTTTGTGTTTTATTAATGTAGGTTAGGTTGTCATTTTCTTCCAATAATTTTTGATTTGAAAATGTACTGAAAAATCTGAATATCTGTATCAAATAAAAAAAAAGAAACAGCACATTTTTAGAAACCTTTTTTTTTTCTTTCTTGGGGGATATTCTTGATTTCAAAAGCAGCCATTTATTGCTAAGGGTCTGGTATTTTGTTGTTCATTTGATCGGTTAGTTAACTGATCATTTGTCCTAGGAACTTCTCTATCCTTTCCCATTAGTCCCAACCCAGAGCGTGTTCTATCACATCCCAATTCAGGAAAGTGTGTGGATTTGAACCAGGTATGGAAAACTATTTACGAGCAGGAGCACAGAGTATGGAAAGGATGGAGAACCCACCCTTGACTCCACTGTGATCTCAGTCTCATGAAAGAGGAGGAACTTCTTAAAGGTCCTAACCCTGGAGACCTCCAACTCAAGGCTAGCCCATCCGTTGCATCATGGGGCACCACCCTTCCCCAGGACTCCCCCAGTCTACTCAGAGGGAAGCCAGGGAAAGTGAAGAATTAAATGCCGTGTCTGCATATGCAACATGAGAAAGCACAAGAGAGAGAAAATAAGTCTGGAGCAATCCAGAACAGAAGAATCCAAGCCCACTCACAGAGCGTACCTGAGAGAGAATCCTCAGACTCGTGAAGTTTGTTTCTGCTTTGCTGCATGAATAAACCAGCCAGAGACAAAGAAAGATCAGGCAGCGGGCCTCAAACAAAGGCAGTCACTGCTACTTCTATTTGCTGCCATCTTAGGCCTGTCTTTTTTTTTTTTTTTTTTTTTTTTTTTTTTTTTTCAACGTTTTTTATTTATTTTTGGGACAGAGAGAGACAGAGCATGAACGGGGGAGGGGCAGAGAGAGAGGGAGACACAGAATCGGAAACAGGCTCCAGGCTCCGAGCCATCAGCCCAGAGCCTGACGCGGGGCTCGAACTCACGGACCGCGAGATCGTGACCTGGCTGAAGTCGGACGCTTAACCGACTGCGCCACCCAGGCGCCCCTTAGGCCTGTCTTTTAAAGGACCATCACATCTACTTGGAGATGTTATACAGGTTTAGGCCAAGGAAGCTTAGTTTAGGAGTTCACCTGGGTCAAATGTGAAATAGCTTAATAAACTCTTAAGTGCTGGGAGCAGGCCAGGTCTGGTATGATGTGCAGGCCTGTCTAAAAATTCAGCTAATTAGCATTTCTCTCACCTTTCTCCTTAAGACTTATTAATTCTTCCTACAATTTATTGAATACCTGCTATATCGTTGGCACTATTCTGGCTCTAGAATCTAGCAGAGAAACAAAACAGGCCACGTTCCTTCCTTCATGGAACTTACAGTTCCGTGGGAGGAGAGAGAAAGTAAGTAAACAAATAAATAACACATAGCATAGCATACCAGGTAGTGACAAACGGTACAAAGAAGTATTAAAGTAGGAGGATGTGGAGGAAGCAGATGTATTTTACATAGTCTGGTCAGGGAAAGCCTACCGAAGAAGGTAACATTTGACCTGAACAAAGTGAAAGAAGGAGACACATAAAAGCCATGCAAAGTTTGGGGGAGACTTTTCCAGGTAAAATGAGCCCTAGGTCAAAGGCCCTGGGCAAAAGGATATTTGGTGTGTGCCCCACCAACAAGAAGGGGGGCGTAGATGAGGAGAGAGAATGGACAGAGGGCTATGTCACCATGATGCTGAAAGAAACCATGGTAGTTTGCTCACTCTGGACTTTCAGCTAATATGTTTCTATAATAAATTTTACCTATAATACAAGGTAATGAAAGGAATATTCCAAGATGACAGTGGACTGACTCCCTGTAGTATCATGTTATGAAATATTATGTGTTGACTAGCAAAAATATGGTATAATTAAAAACTCCTGTTGCAAACACAAACAACTCTCTCCCCTCCAAAAAAGAGAAAAGCAAATAGGCAAAAGGTTGGGACACTTCACCAAAGGCGATACATTCATTGAAAAGAAACACACGAAAAGTTGGTCAACGTCATTCGCCATTAGGAAAATGTAAATTAAAACTGTGAGATACCACTACCCAGCTATTAGAATTGATCCAATTAAAAAAAAAATGACAGTACAAAATCCTGACAAAGATATGGAGCCACTGGAACTTTTACATATTTCTGCTTAGGAATGCAAAATAGTAAAACCACTCTGGAGTATAATTTGACAGGTTTTTATAAAGTTAAAAATATACTTACCATATGACCCAGCAGTTCCTCACTCAAGGGAATCCCACACCCATTTCTTCACATGAACACACTGAAACCTTGTGCACAAATATTTAGAGCACTTTCATTTATAGGCACTAAAAGCTGGACACCACCCAAATGTCCATAATGTGGTGAATGGACAAATATATCATGGTGCATTCATACTGGAATACTCGATAATAAAAAGGAATGATAAGAAACAATATGGATGAAATGCAAAAGTATTTTGCTAGGTGACATGAGCCAGGCTGGAAGGGACACATACTGTGTGATTCTATTTATATGGCGTTCTCGAAAGGGCAAAATTATAAGATCAGTAATCAGATCAGAGGCTTCCAGGGGCTGGTGAATCAGAGGAGGTAAATTGGCTACAAAGAGGCATGAGAAAACTTTGTGGAATAATGGAAATATTCTCACTTCATTGTAGTGAAGGTTACACATTGCATAAGTTTCTCAAAATTCATAGAACATACACCTAAAAAGGATCAATTTTATTACATTTAAATTATGTTTCAAAAAATGCCTACTGCAATATTGACACATTCTCAGGTGAGAACAGTAATCTAAAGATGATAAATTTGTAAAAGTTAATTGTAGGGCTATCTTCCCTACTGAAGGCATAATTAATTTGTTAAGTAAGCTAGCCTCACTGATAGGCTAATCTCAGTGTTGTACGGGAAAGCAATGTTTTCATGGGGCTGCGGGCAGAGAAAAAAAAAAAAACAGATTGAGGCCCTCTGAGCAGGACCATGCATTTCAAAAGTAGCTCTACTCCATCTCTCCCATTTTGCAAATATAGACATCTGGATATTTTATCACACTGGGGCGAGGCAGGGCCCTCCACTCCCTCACACAGTCTCTGGGACAATCTAGTGAGCTTGCAAATATGCAGTCTCTTTGCTCTGGTTTCTCCTTATCCACCCAACAAAGCAAAGACCCATAATCAATCCAGAAATTTATTAAATACCTATTATTTTGCAATACACTTGAACAGATACACAGACGTGGTGCCCACTCCTAAAAGCACAAAATTCAATTGGGGAGGGGGAGTACGTTTATGAAAAGAAACTAAAAATGTGAAACAGTATACAGAAAGTGTCACTTAACGGGTGCAGGCAATTGCTGTTAGTCAAAGCAGAAGGCTTGCACCCAAGAAAATAATATCATAACTCACTGAAAGTCTATCATCCTCCAAGCTCTTTATGTGCATCATCCTATTTAATTTTCATAACAGTTCTGAGATTTGAGTTTGTAACCTACTTACAAATGAGGAACTGGAACCTCAGAGGCTAGGAGTAACTTGCTTGCGGCCCCTCAGCCATGGATGAGCCAGGATGTGAACTCAGATTAATCTGATTGCAAAGCCTGTGAGTTTTCCACTGTGAATTAGTTGAGAACCAGTCATGAAAGTGGTTGAATTTCAGCTGAACTTTATAGGGTGTTGAATTCTACACAGGCAACAATGAGATCAAGTGTGATGGAAAATCCAAGAATTGTTCACAGAGAAATGAAAGCAACAGAAATACAATGTCTACTTTGCAAATATTGTTAGATTGCATCCAGTATGGGTGAGCTCTCAAATATTTTATCATACGTTTAGTGAGTAAACAGTTCTGTCCTTTTTATTTATATCTAGCCTCTAAATCAGGTCAAAACATTTCAAAAATAGAGACCTCTTTTGCTGAAATGAATTTTCCATGTTAGGAATTTTCTTCAGGGAGGTGGTAGTGGAGAATTCATTCAAGTTGGCTTAGGTGAGTTATTCCCTACTATGAACCTCCCAGCCAGCTTTAAGAAGACGGAGAAATGCAATAAGACCCACCACAAACCACAAATAAAAATACTCACACTCTTTTATCCCTGAGTTATAGCTTTAAGATTAGACATTTAAAATCAGGATTATCTAATGCAACCGAGGTCTTTTTTTGAAGGGTCACACTTCTTGTTTTGTACAAACAGGCCTTCTTCTACACACCCACCGTGCCCACCCCCATCCCAGTCTCCTGATGCTCAGATAGCATTCAGGTAGGCAGTGAAAATTTCTGAAGAAGGCATATATTGAATCCTAGTGAAAAATAATAACAAAAATGGGCAACTTTTTAGAGTAATCCCTTTTTAAATAAATGGTCAGATAATAGGGTGCCTGGGGGCTCAGTCGGTTAAGCGCCTGACTTCGGCTCAGGTCATGATCTCATGGTTCGTGGGTTCGAGCCCCCCATTGAGCTCTGTGCTGACAGCTCAAAGCCTGGAGCTTGCTTCAAATTCTGTGACTCCCTCTCTCTTTGCCCCTCCCCTGCTCATGCTCTATGTCTCTCTGTCTCTCAAAAAATAAATAAACGTTAAAAAAATTTTTTTAATAAAAAAATAAAAAAATGGTCAGATAGTAAATATTTTCAGCTTTGTGGGCCATAAGACCTCTGTTGCAACTACTCAACTCTGGGCTGTACCACAAAAGCAGCCATGGACAACACTTAAATGAAAGGGTATGGCTGTGTTCCAGTTAAACTTCATTTACAAAAGCAGGTATCTCCTGTTATAGGACAGAGTAGGCAGCCTTGCTGCTGACCTGTTATATAGGTCAACACTCAGGACCTCAGGAATTGTGCGCTGCAATCCACAAAAAATGTTGCCCACCATTTCAACTCACAGACCAGACACGCTGCCCACCCATTCTTGTCCACTATGCCCTCCACTCTGAGTTTGGTCTTTTTACTTGTCCAGCACTGAAACTGCTCATGGATTTCCATTAGCAGTTGTGGCAAAGGCAGTGGATTTATTAACTCTTTTTCTTCACTCAATATCCTCATTTATAACAAGGTGTTTTCTGGAGAACACAGAGCAAGATCAATAACCAGAATGGGGAGACGCACGATGTTAGTTACTCGGTTCTCTTTATTCCCCCCACTTCATTTATGATTGTTTCCTCTCTCCCTCTCACCCTCCCTCTTTCTCCTTCTCTCTCCCTCTCTCCTTCTCTACGCTTGGATTTTCATTTAGCTCTGATCCAAAACAAAGTACATTTTGTTGGCTCCATATTAAATACATGGTTCAGTTGATTATAGTCGGGTTAAGGCAGAATGACTTTCAATTTATTATGAATAGGCAGGAAGGCAAGATTAAATCTACAAAGAAGGCTGTCCTCTCCATTCAAACCCCAAGACTCACCAAAGACATCGTCAATCAGTAACTGATTTTAAAATCCTCTTAAAAATGTTTTACTAGTTCACTTTACTTGGCATTTTTATCACTATGTATATCGGTAAAGTAGTGATATAATTAGTAAAGCTATTAATGTTTCTTATGCTTAGTATTACAAATGCTATAAATCTAGCTTATAGCAAAGTAAATAATGATGATAACACTGTCAAGCATGTGTATAATTGCTGGATGGCTTTGTGTAAACCAAAGTATTAGTTTAATCTGGGTCACTCAGCCACCCTCTCTTGAACCATTCATGGAGCCCAGATGGCACCATGGAGTGAGAACGTCACAATTCCCCTTACATTTCCCAACACAGGATAGCCCAAGCCTCCTGACTGGTCCTAGATATGCTGCTTCAGTGGAAAAAGAGGTTCCTTTTATTCGGGCAGAATAGACATAATGAAATTCTACACCTGTTCTATTGCTAAACTAAGGTTCTCAAAGCCCCTGAACTCCCCATTATGAATATCTGGACACTTGTTGGGCTATTAAAAATTTCCACTCTACAAGAAGGAATGTTCTAACCAACAGAGAACCCTTAGCAGGATTTCCTTAAACAAAAGTCCCACAAATCTGAGGTCAGAACCCTTTTCTTAGGGTGATGACAACTCCATTTGCTTTGCTATCTGGCTTATAGCCCACCACCTAGGGACACACAGAAGACGGAATGTAATCTTATCTACAAGTTCTTCCTAGCATTCCTGTTTTCAGTAAGCAGAAAGGATTAAAATGAAGTGCCCTGCACACTGGTCCTGAGTAATGGGCCTTCAAAAACCAAAGTATTAGACAAATATATCAGCTATGAGATAGAATACCAAGGGCTAGTTCCACAGTATCAGCATTTCCAACTTTCATTCTAAAGTGACTGGATGATAAGAGGGCACGATTCGAATTTTGAATACAGGGTGAGAAGATGTTTTTAATAAAACTGTTTTTACTATGTAGCTATATATCATTTCTTACCAAAATGCAAAACAAAGCCCAGGTCTTTTTTCTCCCTCTTTCCCAAACATCCATAATGATAGATTTCCATTGTATTTTTTCATTCCCATGAATGAATTTTTCAAGCCAAACTTTTCTTGCTGCTGCTGTTGTTGATGGCGCCAAAAGGTTTCAGGGAATCTTTCTTTGCTCAGAAAGCAGCTTGCAGACCCAGACAGAGAAGGAAAGGAAGTTGTTTGGGTGAATAATGAGACCCGAGCCAGAGCCTCCCATGGTGGCAGGCATGAGGCCAGATGAATAGGATTGCACTTTGTGTGTTCAAAAGGCAGTCTCTTTTTCTGTTATCCTTGGCCTGTTTCACTGGCCCGCTAACCAGTGGACGCACATTATCATTCATTAGCATTTTTATGGCACTTTATATCTGCAGTGCACATTACAATTTGTATTTGTTAACCTCACAACATTCCTATGAGATCATCACCACTGATTCACTCGGACAGAGCAGCCCATGCTCAAAGGGCTATGAACGAATGAACAAAATTAAGAAGAGGAAAATTACACAGTTTGATATGTGATTGTAACATGGACAGAAAGAAAGGAGGCTTAGGTGAAGGATGTGCCTGTGTGTCTGTCTGGCAACTTCCATGGTTTCACTTGTCTCTCAGATCTATCTCCTACAAGTTAATGCAAACCCTTCAAGAACCTCATCACTGGCAGACTCATTACCTGATGGGTTTTGTTTATATTGTGTGATGACTTCTCCTGTTATTTTCCAAGAACTGGTCCCTCTACGTTTCGACATATATCTCTGTCGTGTACGGTGAAGAATACGTATTTACATTCCGTGATCTTTTGCATTTTATAGATCTCAAAACCTCTCTCTGGTTTGGCTTTTCTGGAACAAAGTCTCCTTCTAGAACTCTGCATAGTCTCGTATTATGCCCCTTTGGTAGCCTTAGTCAACTTTTCCAAGTTTTCTTCTATTGCATGTACTACATTGATAATGTGAATGTCAGATTTGGACACTTAACCCTTTTTTAGAAGTCCATAATTATTCCTCCTGTTCCCAATGATTAACAGGAAAGGCCCAACAGGTGAAAGGATGATGGTAGATTCCAGAGCAAAATTAACGGTTGAACAATGCAGAGAGCTCTCAGTAGATCTGTATCAACTGGACAATCACCCTGACCTCAAAGGAGGAGCTCAATTTCTAAAAACTGTCAGATAATAACTTCCTGCTTGTCTCATACGTCTTTCTCAAAGGACCTGTGGAGAAGGAGGACATACCATAGGGAGTGGATCAGATAGAAACCAGCCCAGGAATGTCCTTGCAAATGTATAATACCCTCACAGAGTTACCAGACCTTCCAGCAGAGGTATGCACAGACGCAGCATTCAAAGCTGCCAACCTCATCTAAATGGCTGGCCCAGATTCAGGAAGATTCCCTCAGTTACAACGTGATTTATTGAATGCCTACTACATGCATTTCTTTTTTCCTTTTGAAATAATTTCAGATTCCCAAATGTTATAAAATTGACAGGAATTTATACATACCCTTCACTTAGATTCCTCAACTATTGACATCTTACATAACCATTAAGCAATTACCCAAATCAGGAATTAGCACTGAAACAATGTTATCATCAAATCTAAAGATTATATTCAAACATTGCCAAATATCCTATTAAAGTCCCCTGTTTTTCTTTCTGGTCCAGTATTCCATCCTAGATCACACACTGCATTTAGACAGTTCCTCAATCTGTCTGTTGTCTTTCATGACCTTGATAGTTTTGAAAAGTACAGGTCAGTTATTTTTTTTAATGTCTCTCAACTTGGGTTTGCCTAATGCTTCTGCATGATTAAATTCAGGTTGTGTATTTTTGGCAAGAATATCATAAATACGGTATTGTGTCCTTTTCAGTGCATCATATCAGGAGGCACATGATTTAGATTTGGCCAATTACTACTAAATCATAAATGTTAGTAATGATGTTAGTTTGATCACTTGATAAAAGTGGTATTTGTCATGTTTGTAATTTATAGGTAGGTACCTTGAGGAGATGGTAAGCACCTCGAGACAGTAAGGATCTTATTTTTCATCATACATTCACGCACTAATATTAGCATCCTTTGCATATTTTATACACTGGCATTTTGCTAAGCATTTTTCATGCATTTATTTCACTTACTCCTCATATCCAAATAGATACTATTATTAGCCTAATTTTATCATTGAGGAATCGAAGGTCAGAGTCATTAAGCAATGTTATCCAAGAACTATAACTACTAAGTGATAGAGCCAGTTTTGGACCTAAGTCTAATTCACTTACCCTTACAAACAAGGTGAGAGGCATACCAGCATCTAAAATGTCCATTATTTGTGGCCCTTGGGCTAACTTATTTTGCTACCATGAGTATATCACTACCGAGAAGCATAAAAGTATACCTATCAATGCTATAATTCGTGATATCCCAGGCCAAGAAAGTAAGTGGGGAGGATGCTATGGAAGGGACACAAAGATATTATACTCAATTCAGCTGGAATTGGCACAGTATTCTTTTTTCTTCTTTTTAGTTTTTTCTTTTAATTTGAGCAAAACCCTTTAATTGGCATTGTATAAAGCAAGTTGATAGGAATGGCCCAAACTTTCAGGAGTTTAACACTTAAATAAATCAAGACCAGGGGATTATGACATAAGGCACAGATGAACAAACTGTAAGAAGGAGTTAGGGAACTGTGAGACAGTTGTGTCCCGAGGCCCAGACAAACAAAGTCTTGAGAGAGATCTTAGACATTCAATGTTTAATAAATATAAAGCCATCAGAAAACTCTATTCTCATTAAATAATACCAGTTTACACTATTTTTTGAGTTCACAAGTTCTTTGAGAACAGAGACTATGTCTATCTTGTTCCTCAGTGCATCCCCCAAACCTAGCATAGTACCTGACTCACAGAGTTCAATAAATATTGAACTGAAAGTGCTGGTCAAAGTATCATGTTTCAAAGTGTGTTCTTGGCAGAATATATGGTGATAATGAGGTTTCTAAAGAAAATTGGGGAGGTCTGAGTGGCAGCTCACTGTGATAAATATATTTCTAAAAATGGATTTTTTGGGCCCATTACCAATAAACATTTCATCTTGCCTTGATCCTATACACTGCCATGTAGCCTATCTTGAAGAGAAAGGAGTCGGCCAGGGTGACACATTCTGTTGTTGTTGCTCTGTTTTGGGTAAAGTTACTTAACGCTCTTTATGAGCCATCAGCACTAACACAGAAACAAGTATACTACCTCCTTGAAGCATTTCCTTCACTGTCACCTCCCCACCATATTAGTCACATTCTCCCAATTATACCTTATAGGACCTGCCTCAAACTAGCAGAGATAAAAGAGACGATTGGCCCACATAACTGGCTTCAGACACAGCTAGCTACAGAACTTCAAATGATGTCACCAAAAGATGTCTGTCTCCCTTGCCATCTCTCAGCTCTGCTTATCTCTGTTCAGCTCAAACTGCCTCTTCTCCACACCATGTAAGAAGAGCTGTTAGCAGCCCCTCTCCCACACATTTCCAGCCTGGCAAACCCAATGGAAAGAATGAGTCTTCCCTACAGCTGTCAAGAGAGTTTCAGGAGTACAACTGGCCAGATCGAGTCAGGTGTCCATGCTGGAACCAATCAACATAGCCAAAGCAGTGAGATATTCTGATGAGCCAGGCCTCAGTCACATGCACGACACCATCGTGGGGCAGCCCAGCTGAATCAACCACACAGAATGGATTTTTCCCACAGTGACAAGAATTTTGTCGCCAGAAAGTGAATGGAGAGAAGTAATCACCAACAGTTAAAATGCTAGATGTTCACTACAGTCGACACTTAACCGTATCTGAGAATCAAGTGCCCTTGCTCTCATCAGCCTGTCTTGACCTGTCTTGGCACCATAAATACTTTCTTTTCTGACCTCCAGTGGTGTTAACTCTCTAGTCATGTACTTCCCATATGGCTCAATAACTAGATGTGGCATCTCTAATAAAATGACAAGCTCTTGGAGGACAGAAATCTTGTCTTCCTTGTCCTAGGCAATGCTCCTTTGATTCTTACACAGTACACATAACACACACCTCACAACGACTGCTAAAGTTTTAAACCAGAAACTTCTGTTATCATGTCAGCTCTTCTCAGGCCTCCCCGTTGACGGTCTAAAATGTAGTACCATTTGGGCTTCTTCACATAGTGGGCACCCAAACTCAGAGAAGTATAGCAGCCAAGAGTCTCTGTTTTGAACCATGACAAAGAGACCCCTGCACGAACCTCGGACCAAGATTATGCCCAGCCCCCAAAAGTCCTTATTTCAAAAGTTAGCAAGGACTTTCCAAACTAGAAAGCTTAGAAGAAATTCTAAATGAGATTTTAGCTCCTGCCACTGATAGAAGAGGAGCTGCCATGTGACAAGTGAAAAAAAGAGACAAAAATCCCTTGGTCCTGTAATGCCAGCCCCACTTCTGCCTCCTACACCAGCAGTTGGCTTCCACGGGCCCGTTGACCTTGTGCTGGGAAGCCGGTCACGTGCAGCTCAATTTATCAGACATCACCTGCCTGGGTGCATGCTTCTGACTTTTGTCTGTGTTTCTATTACACAAATGCCACAAATTCTGTCTTTGCAAGATTGAATTGAAGATTGAGCTGCCTGAAAATCCAAAGAGGGGAGCCTCTGCTTCCCCTCTGCTCCAGCTGGAGCCCCAGGGCCGGTCTCTAGCACATCCCTAACTGCATATGGTTCCCTGGAGCAGATCTGGAGATTTATGTTTATCCAAGTTCTCATGCCCGCTGGCCTTCTGAATCAAAGGTGGAGTTATAAACCAAAGAAATTTACTGCAAGACTCTAGTATGCGCTTGTGAAGCTGAAGCATTTCGCTCCTTTTTAATAAGGTTAAAAATAGTTACAAGTGGAGCATTGGAATAAGGGCTTGAAAGAGCTCTGTGGTGCATCTGTGACTTAGGCCTGGCCGACATTTACAGCCCTGCCTATTAAAAAGCCCAGGCCATAGCTGCTTCTGCTCCTCACCCGCACCAGGCACACTAACAATGCAGCCCGTGGGCTACTCGATGTTTTCCGCCTGGCGTCTGTATCCCAGAACAATTGATGCGGGCCAGCCAGGCTCTGCTTACAATTAGGGGGGAGGTCATTTGAACTACCTGTTGACTTATTTCACATTAAGGACAGCCAGCTGATGCAGAAAAGCTTTGGCAAAAGAAGAGGACAAAACCTCACCCAGGGTTCAACTTTGAGATGGCAGAAAATCAACCCACCAAAGAGGCAAGTCCATGCCTACTACCATTGCTGTTTTGGGCTGAACAAAAAGAGGAAAGCAAATTAAACCCATAAAGCCTAATACCAGGAAGGAGAAACTGAGTTAGGGATAAGACCCCGATCGTCAATCCCCTGCCCATGTCAAAGTCACACTCCATCCACCTACTGAGCAAACCTGTGCACTTCTGAGTAGAAAGAGGCAGCAAAAGCCCCATGCCTCCTGCCGCAATCTGAACGGTAATGTGATTATAAAACCTCAGATCAAAGGATCGAAAGGATCCTGGCCAAATGCCAGGAAGAGTCATGGCTCCTGACAGAACTAAATCAGGTCCAATCTGGATCTGAGAATAATAAAGCAATTAACCACGAAGTGACAGAAGCTGAATTTCACAGTAAAAGCAGTGCTAACCAGCCATTTAGCATCATGAGAACAAGACCTCTTTCTTCAGCCACCTGCGGTCACCACCCCACCCCCTGCTCTATAACTCCCACCCCCCTTGCAACTCGTTGAAAGCAAAAGATTAAGCCCAGGCCTGCACTAACAGGCAGACAGGGGTGGGGGCAGTGGACAGACCCCTCATTCAGAGGCCTCCAGAGGACACGTTGGCTTGGCTCAGGGAAAAAAAAAAAAAAGAGCTTACTAACTACTCAGAACTTTCAAAACAAGG
Organism: Panthera pardus; assembly: GCF_024362965.1. Lineage (NCBI taxonomy): Eukaryota > Metazoa > Chordata > Mammalia > Carnivora > Felidae > Panthera > Panthera pardus. The sequence continues at coordinate 77,384,814 of NW_026526821.1, forward strand.
CTCTGGCTACTTAGTTAATTGGCAGAGATGAAAGGCAAGGATATGATGAGAAACGGTGCTATCAGAAATTAAGGAGAAAAAATCTGAACAACAGTCTTGGCCTCTATCACTAAAGAATCTCAGAAGACAACCTCCCCCCCACCACCCCAAACAAAAAACAAAACCAAACAAAATCCCCAACTGCCCGCGTTTTTGAAAATCACACTTAGGCACACAGGTCTACACTGATATAACCTTGAAGGTCTGACCATGCTTGCTTGTTTTACCCCCAAATATGCACATGTGCATGCACACAGAGTATTGCTAAAATTCATATTTTAGAAGTGGGTTCTGTCTTTCCCACCTGCTGTGGCCAGGTAGTGGAACATATGTTCTGCCAGGCCACCCACTGATAAGAGCCACCTTCCTTAACAGCCACAATGAACAGATTGGGGATAGAATTTTAAAATTACGTAACTTGTTTGTGAGTCCTTTGGTCAATTAGTTTACACACTGAGCTTTATTTCTATCTTTCCCTTTCCAGGAGAATCCTAGAAGAGGAGACAAGAAAATATATAAGAAGAGTTCCTCAGCGCTCTAGACATATTTCTCACATTTATAAGTGTGTACATATATAATAATGAAATTATTTAGCTCTAGATTACCACGATTATATTATTAACATCTTTGAACACTTAACATGGTCTATCACTCTAATAGGTTCCTATGAGTTCACTGTTATCTTGAAAAAGCAAAGAAAAAATAATTTCGATTCTCCTCTTTAGAGAGAAGTACATGCATAAATCCATTTGAAGGGTTAGAGAAACAAAATCAATTGGGAAACCTATCTGATAATTTCTGGGGGCAAGAGAAGCAGGCAAAAGGGGAGGCAAGCTTTAATTCAGTACATGCCCTTTCTAAGGTACATTCCCAACACTGTAATCCAATCTTTGGTCAATCCACACATAATCCAATTCTCTCAGCAGCATGGAAGGGCCAAGGTCTCCCATCAAGTTGGGATTCTTCTTTGGAAAGATGTTTATTTTATCAAGGAAAACAGTTTTTAGGCACTGTGGGAAGGCTCTTCTATGAAACAGGCCCATCAGTCAGGTTAAATAAAAGAAGACCTGAAATGAAGAAATCACCTTTCTTTTCTAATGAATATCTGTGAACGTGAATAGAGGCAAGCTGGTGCACTTCAAGTTTCCCCCTCTGTGAAAATAAAAAGTACGTACATGTACACACACATGCATACTCCGTTAACCTGTTATTTTTGTGGTTGTATTCTAAATCAGATGAGAGTGCTGGTTTATAATGGAAACACTGACAGACCCATAACTAGACCGGCATTAGCAGGCACCACCACAATAACCATTTAAGCTCCTTTTTTCTTAGAAATGACTGGCCCCACCAATGAGAACACAGTAAACACGGCTGGCATCTTAATGACCTTTGAGCATTAGCAGATGGCCTTTTTATGATCACAGATTAGCAGTACATGGTCGTTTGTTAATGACCGATAACAGGTGCCAGTGGTCCCTTACACTCCTTTTTGTGCTTGTTCTTTACCTTCCCTGAGTAAACAAGGGTTAGTCTCTCAGTGAACTCACTTTCTCTGTGCCATCCTTTGTTTCTCTTTTGGCTGCAACACGGCCCATTCACCCCAACCCAAAGGAGACACAAGGATGCAACCCCTTCAATGTCTCAATCTCCCTCTCCTTCTGTCTCTCTCTGAAAACATCCTCCCCTTGATATTAGTCCCTAAGTCTTGCAGTTTTTGAACCACAGGAGTCCAGAAACAAAGGAAAAGCTATGGTAAACTAGGCTTATTTATAGGAGGTGCCTGGTACTATGGATATATGCCCCCCAAAAAAACACAGCTAACGCTTCACCCATACTTAATCAAATGAATCAGCCAGAGTCGGTAAAGCCATCTCAAGACTTCCTTTCTGCCATTTACAGATCCAAGTGATTTCATCTGGAAGGAAAGATCTTTCCCCTGCACTGCACCCCACCCACACCCCTCACCTCACCTTCAGGACCACTTCCCTGTCTCTGCCTACCTGTCCACCCATATTTGGGACAATATCCCCCCTGGCCTAGTTGATTCCAGCACCGGAGGGCACCAGGAGGCAGAGTAGTTACCAAATTGGTTCTTCTGTGTTCATCTCTGACTGGCTCTGGGCCCCTGGGGTGCAGTTGGCCCTAGTGAGCTGAACAAGCTCACCTTCAAGCAGGAGCAGCAGCAGAACTCAGGGCACTTATAGAACACGTGAACTGGGATGCCTCGGACCTGCAGGCTGAAAGCTCTCTTCTCCCAAAACCCAGATGCTGGAGGCAGGGCCAGTGAAGGCAGAACTCCGCTCATGCCCTCCTGCACTGTGGATCTAGAAAGGACTGCATTTTGGAGTGAGAAGTACCTCAAAACCAAAGTTGAATGTACATCATTGGAAAACAAATTGTTTTCCTAAGAAGACACGTTTTTGTTTTTGTTTTTCTATCTTTCCCAAAATGTTACAAGATATGTGTCTATTACAGCTGCCTTACAAAATACAGCTCCGGAAATTACAGGCATCTTATTCTTTAAATAAATTAGAGATCCCCCCAAATGGACAGATTTGTTACAGCATGAATGGAATTATGGACATTTTAAGGATTTTTTTTTTTTTGGATGGGTTAGGGACTTAATCTGTATTTTGATGGGATTGTTCATAAAAAAATCCTATTTTCAGCTTTGAAAAGCTATATGTTCTCAAGTGAATATTCTGTCTGTGGGGATATTTGTTGCTGTTTTGGGGCTGATCACTTGCAGCGGAGGAAGAGGATTAAATGATTTTATAGAGATTAAATCACAAAGTCAAATTTAAAAGTAGCCACTTCTCTGGCTTATACAGGAAAAAGCATGACTCAACCAGAGTCCCATAGTCTCTGGTCCGTCCTTTGCCTTTTCAAATGAGGGCGCATGGAGTCTTACTGATCTCCTGAGAGTGAGGGCTCTCTCAACTCCTGGCCAAGTTTCAAGATCAGGTCTTTTCTCAAGGCTTCGTCTTTGCCCCAGACCCTCACGCTTTGGCTTAGAGGTGTAAAACCAATTAAAAAAAGAAATTAATCCCAAGGTGTTGAATTTCAAGATCTGTTGGGCAAGGTTTTGTGGGTTTTGTGTTTTGTTTTTTTGTGGGTTTTTTTTAGTTTCAAAAGTGAGAGAACAAAAAAGAAAAAGAAGAAAGAGAGCTCACATTTAGCCCACTGGGAACACTGCTACAAAGAAGAACAAATGTTTGTGGAGACCCATAAACTTGGCCCCCTCCATGCCTGGGTACTGCCTACAAAACAGTATTCCTTCTCTTGACCACATACAGTATAAGGAAAGAAGTGCATATCAGTTGAAAGTGAGGCTCAAAGAGTACCCCAATACCTGGGCCTGTTATTTGGAGAAAATGCACAGTGACATCTCCCCATGCCCAACAGTTCTTTGGCAACCAAACAGACACAGACCATTTCGATTTGGCCTGCTGTCGGAAAGGCCCGATTTAATATACACAATCCCTTCCTGGCCCTAGTCAAATCCAGACCCCTGTATTGCATAGTCAGAAATATAAAATGAAAAATTCATCGCTAATTAGACTGTTAAATTAAACTGCTTTCACTTTATTTTATGAGAGACATAAAGTACATAAAGAGAAGACACAAAGTTGTACCGATGACCTTTAGAGGCAACTTGCGGCCAGCCTCAATGCTCTCTGAACCATCTGCCTGAAAACTCCTGGAGTTGCTAACACCTTCTATTCCCTCTCTACCACTTCTAAACCTGAAGGATTTATTTTTAACAGTCCCTCACCCACATAATGACTTTAAAATTCCTTAGGTTCATACCTTAAAATATAGCTGAGAATTAAGAAATAATATCAATTAATAGTTGAAGCTCAGAGGCCCTAACAGAGTTAGCTAACCACTTCCTTCTGGAAGGCTATCCTATGAACACAGGGGAATCTAACCACCCTAAGATTTCCATGCTGTAGTGCAGGGGTCAGCACACTATGGGCTACAGGCCAAATCCAGCCCACTGCCTGTCTTCAGACAGCCACAAGCTAAGAATAGTTTTTATATTTTTAAATGGGTTGAAAAATCAAAAGAATTCAATTTATTGACACATGTAAGTTTTATGACATTCAAATTTCAGTTCCCATAAATAAAGTTTTATTGGAACACAGACACACTCATTACGTTTTATCTGCGGCTGTCTTCACACTACGATGGCTGGACTGAGGAGTTGCAACAGAGACTACGTGGTCTTTAAAAGCCTAAAATATTTATCATCTGGCCCTTTGCAAAAGATTGTTGCTAAGCAGGGCTTCGTGAGTGGCTTTGCTATATGCACAGACAAGGGGAAACTGGATGCTGCTTGTTTCACTGAGAAACTGAATGTCAGGGAAAGAAAGTGTAGAACAGTTAGTTATGTAAAAGGGAACAATCATGTTAATCTAACAGTGCAAGAGAGATCCTAACAGCCCCCCAAAGCTAGGACACTGGAGTAAATCAGGCCCCACATCTGACATTATCTTATTTTGCATTATTATATAAGTTGTTAACTTTGATGCCTTTATATATTTGTATAGGAGAGCCCAGTGCCTGTTAGGTTTCCCAGCTCATTTGCTATCGTCAGACGTTCCACTGTGTGTGCCGCATCAATGACGCCTCAATTGTAGTGCCTCTGAGAAAGGTTGGCTACCCATCGGTTACATGGATTTTATCTTCCATGATACTTCTCTTCCCAAGATTTTTTTTAAGGTCTGCATTATGCTCTAGAACAAGTCACATTCACGAGGCGCATTTTCTGTCTTGAGCCAGTGAAAGAAAATGTGAGCCTCTACAAGCCCACCTGGACTGTGTTTGCCAACAGCCTTCTTGAGAACCATGGCCAGTCCAGATCTCTGCCTCCAAAATGGACTGCCTGTATTAAATGTTTATTTTACATTTCTATCCCTGTTTTCTTGTTTCTCTCTTTTCCTCCTTTCTTTCCTTCCTTTCTCGCCCTCTCCCACTAAGCACAGATTTTGGAGTCTGGTAGACCCAAGTTCCAATCCCAACATTGGATTTACCTCATCAAGGAACAGCATACATCTACAAGATCTCAGTCACAGTGTGACATATTAGAAAGTGCTCATTGGCATATCTGGCACACAGTTGGCATTCAATATATTCTGGCTGAATTGCTCCAAAATCTAAACCAGAAAGAACAGAATGCAAATGATATTTTTTAAAAAGTACTGGGGGAGATGCAAAATGGAGGATAAAGTGAGTCAGGAGAACGGCTTTGGGATAATGATGTGGCTTCCTAGAGGAAGTCTGGAGTGTGAACTGATGGAAATAAAGCAGAGGAGCATTACTGATAGGACTAGCATAATGGATCAGAGCAGTAATGTTGAGGGGCCAGACAAAGGCAGTGGTGCAGTCGAAGGAGCTAGACTTTGATATCAGACAGGCCTGGGTGAGACTATGATTCCTTCACTTACTAGCTACACGAATGGGAAAGTATCTTAGCCTCTCTAATTAACATTAACAAAAGAATAATAAAACCTACTGTACACCATTACTGGCACATACAAATGTCAAGAATTTTAGCAATTGCTCAAGTATTAGTTAATGCTAGAGCACTGCAGTTGTATGTACTGTTCAAGAGTCTTGAGTTAAATATGGAAGCTTTTACTTCCTTTACAGCTAAAGGATGCTGTGAATCCAGCATCCTTCATGAGGAAGAACTGCCATGTAAATATTAGTGATCTTTAGGGTTTTGTCCTTGACGTTCCTCTCATCTCATGGTTGATCAACTCTCCGTGGGTGCTATCAGGTGGTCCAATCTATACTGAAGCTCTACAAAAGGTGAGTTACTCAAACACCTGGGAGTTGTCAATGCCTCCTGTTCATCCTTCACCAATCCCCTCCCTACCTTCCCTGACAGAATTCTTCTGTCAATTCTACCTCCTTAATAGCTTTTCTATTTCCCTCCTTTTCTACATCCTCACTGTCCCCGAGCTCAAGTCTTCATCACGTACATAGATTCTCTGTCTCTGTCCTGCCCAGCTGCAGTTCATTCTCCAAGCTTCAGGAAAAGCAGTCTTCGTCAAAAACAAATTTGGCCATACTACTTTCCCACTTAAAATCCTTCCATGGGGGCCACCTGGGTGGCTTAGTTGGGTTAAGCGTCTGACTTCAGCTCGGGTCATGATCTCACGGTTTGTGGGTTCAAGCCCCACGTCAGGCTCTGTGCTGACAGCTCAGAGCCTGGAGCCTGCTTCAGATTCTGTGTCTCCCTCTCTCTGCTCCTCCCCCACTCATGCTCTGTCTCTGTCTCTCAAAAAATAAACGTTTAAAAAAATTAAACCAGAAATCCTTCAATGGCTTTCCACTATCCTCAGAGGAAATTTAAACTTTAGTGTGATGAGCAAGAAATTCCATGGTCTTGTCCTTTTCGAAGTTAAACTGGCTTTTCACACATGTGCATAAGGTGTGCACACACATACACACACACAGCTTACTGATCTGCTTCCAGTTCCCCAAATATGCCTTCTTCTCTTTCTTGCCTTTTGTCTTGCTACTTCTCTAAGACACTCTGCTTTATCCTTCTTAACCTGGCTAACACTTAGGCATCCTTCAGAACTCAGCATGGATGCCACCTGCTCTAGAGAAACTGTCCCTAACATCCACCCCTTTCCCACATCAGGATGGGTACCCCAATTAGGAATATCCATCTATTTTGTATACATTGTACTCAATCAGGTATTCATCTATCTTCTTCCTCATCTACACTAGCCAATTTATCATGGACAGAAGCCATGTCTTCATCATTGTTTCTCTAAAAAATAAGTGCATAAATAGAATATGTAGAGGGCCCCATAAGTGATGGGTGGATAGGTGGGTGGATGGTTGATGGTTGGATGGTTGGATAATGAGAGTTCAGAGACAGGAAGGAATCTGTTCTAGAGCAGTCAGCTGAGGCGTTTTTGAGGTCTTGAGAGTCTGTTTAGAGGTGAATTACAGTAAAAACGACAGAGGTTAAAATTTTGAGGAATGACATAAAAAAGTGGGAGCAAGAATCACTGACAAATGACATAAATAGAAGTTGGAGAGGTGCTGGAATGGTTCTTGCGTATGACTGGCGGCCAGGTAAACAGGTGCAGGCCTCTGCACAGCAGAGGACATTTTAAGGAACATGCATACTCACTGATCTGTTCACCGGTTGAGGGAATAATCATAAGAGTGAGAACAGAATCAATCGAAATATACAGGAATGCTTCAGTAACTTACGATGTATCCACATGATAGACTATTATTCAGCCATTTACATATTATAATGACAAAGAATATATGTCAACATTTGTAAAAGCTGCTTATAAAATCAATGTTCAAAAGAGACCTAGGAAAATCATGATAGTGCCCTGTTACAGAAATCAAGGGGAGAGAAACTGCCAGGAAGTGGGGGCATGAGTGTAGTTAGAAGCCAGGGAGGACAAGGAGGACAGGGACAGGTGATCAGAGCACAGAGGACTTTGGGTATCCCCTACCCTAGACTGCCCCAAGTCTGTTTCATGGTAGTACCTATGGATGTGCCCTTCTCCAAACTCACCTGCCATATTCATGCCCAGTACAGTGCCTGGGCACGAATGCTCAGTACTCTGCCCACCATGCCATAATGTCCTCCATTTTATTGGGGACTTCCCAGCCACATTTACTAATGCTCTCTCCCTATATCTGAGATGGGGTTATCATCGCTGTCATTTCACAAAATCCCAGAGGGGTTCAGTAATTTGTTTCCTTTAGTCACATAGCGCTGTCCCCACCGCCCACCCCACCCCTGATCCAGGGTTCTGGCCCATGTCTCATCATCTGAGCTATTCTTTTTACCTATTTAGTAAGTGTGGTTAATTATCTGATGTGTATACAATTACTGTTGTCTCTGCATTGCCCCTATATATGTCAGGTATGCTATTTCCAGGTGTGTGCCCCTAGAAGGCAGAAGCTGTGGCTTTTTAAAAACTTTTTCGATAGTGCCAAGCTGAGTGTCACTGGCTATCAACTGTGTGAAGATGACAATGCCTCTGGTAATGACAGTAGAGATGACTCCCTTTATTCATGCTCTCTTTCACATCTCCAGCTGGGATGCACTAGCCCTTTGAAAGCCAGTTCTAAGAGACTGGGGAAGACTGAAGGCCGTGAATCATGGACTAGAGAAGGGCACCCCGTGGTCCTCCCTCCAACAAAGGGGACAGGAGACAGGCAGTGCTGTACCACACAGGACTCTCAGTAAGAGGGCTCAGATGTTTAGCTGAACGAAAAGGCATTATAAAAATACAGGTCACAGGAGCTCCTGGGTGGCTCAGGTGGTTAAATGTCCAATTCTTGATTTCAGCTCAGGTCATACTCTCACAGTTCGTGGTATCAAGCCCTGCATTGGACTCTGGGTTGACAGCACAGAGCTGGGAGACTGCTTGGGATTCTCTCTCTGCCCCTCCCCTGCTCACTCACACATGTGTGGTCTCCCTCTCTCTCTCAATAAATAAATACACTTTTAAAAAATAACAATACATGTCATAGAATAGAGGGTGAAAACTCTCAGACTCCTGGGAAGAAAATTTCTTCAATGGACTGTGTGGTATAATAAAAAGTAAATATTTGTTTTTGTTTTAGGTGGTTCCTTGTGCCTTGCACAGAGCTCCTAAAACCCTTGAGATCTCTGGAGTTACAATGTGTCTTTTATATGCCAGTGAAATGATTCTTGGTGAGGCCTCCAGATAGATTCAGGATGAGGGATGATCATGAGAAAGACAGGTCCTTCAGCCCTACCCCCTGACCTCTGGGGATGAGAGAGAAGCTAAAGGTTGAGTCAATCATGAATGGCCAGTGACTTGACCAGTCATGCCTATGAGATGGAACCTACATAAAATCCCTAAATGGTAGAATCTGGAGAGCTTATGGGTTGTTGAAGACACCGAGGTGCCAGGAGAATTGCACACTTGTAGAATGAAGCTCCACGAAGCTTGCCCCCCATACTTTGCCCTATGCATCTCTTCCAGCTGGCTATTCCTGTATCTTTATAATAAGCCAGGAATAGGAAGCAAAGCACCTTCCTGAGTTCCATGAGTCATTCTAGGGAATTCCTGAACCTGAGAGAGGCAAGTGGGTCATGGGAATTTCTGAATTTATAGCCAGTTGGTCAGAAGTAATGGGATTTGGGATTGGTGTCAGAAGGTCGGGAGTGAGGACAACCTGTGGGGTCTGTGCTAATCACAGATTGTATGAGAACTCAACTGAATTGTTGGACATCCAACTGGTGCAGAAGATTTGGATAATTTGCTATTGATGTGGAACTCCCCACATACACATTTGGTGTCAGAAGTGCTACAAATAAAAATACCTCAGGTAGTATGGAGGGTGGGAGGGTCAGAACAGTAGAATGGCCAGTATCTTGGAGAGCCAGCAGTTCCTATATTTCTACTTCACGGGCAGAAAGGTAGGCACAGGGAAGGTGAGTGAACATCTCATAGTCACACCACGGCAGGCCCAGCTGGCATCTAGATATCACTATTTCTTTTTTTTTTTTTTAATTTTTTTTAACATTTATTTATTTTTGAGACAGAGAGAGACAGAGAATGAATGGGGGAGGGTCGGAGAGAGAGGGAGACACAGAATCTGAAACAGGCCCCGGGCTCTGAGCTGTCAGCACAGAGCCCGACGCGGGACTCGAACTCGCAGACCGCGAGATCATGACCTGAGCTGAAGTCGGCCGCTTTACCGACTGAGCCACCCAGGCGCCCCAAGATATCACTATTTCCTATGAATAATTTCTGCCCTGCCCCATGCTATAGACCAGGACTGATGCACCCAGAGAGAAAATGGGCACTTGCCCCACGGTCGTTTCCAGGGATTGAGGAAGAAGACTCAGTTTCCCCACTGAGGCTACTCAGGGAGGTTTTTATGGTATTCACAAAGTCCTCACGAAGTCAGTTTAATCCTAGGCACTCTTCTTTTTTAATTTTTTTAATGTTTATTTATTTTTGAGAGAGAGAGACAGAGAGAGACAGAATCCAAATGGGGGAGGGGCAGAGAGTGAGGGAGACACAGAATCCCAAGCAGGCTCCAGGCTCTGAGCTGTCTGTACAGAGTCTGACATGGGGCTCAAACTCACAAACTGCAAGATCATGACCTGAGCTGAAGTTGGATACTTAACCGACTGAGCCACCCAGGCACCTCTATACTCATATTCTTAAAAGTAAATATTCCCTTGTGTATATATACCACATCTTTTATCATTCATCAGTTGATGGACATTTGGGCTCTTTCCATAATTGGCTTTTATTGGGCTGCTATAAACATTGGGGTGCATGTGCCCCCTCAAATCAGCATTTTGTACCCTTTGTATAAATACCTAGTAGTGCAATTGTTGGGTCGTAGGGTAGTTCTATTTCTTTTTCAATGTTTATTTATTTTTGAGGGATGGGGGCAAAGAGAGAGGAAGACGCAGAATCTGAGAGACGCAGATTCCAAAGAAGACTCCAGGCTCTGAGCTGGCAGTGCAGAACCCGAGGCAGGGCTTGAACTCACGAACTGTGAGATCATGACCTGAGCTGAAGTTGGATGCTTAACCAACTGAGCCACCCAGGTGCCCCCAGGCACTCTTCTCAACCACACATCATCATGTAATATCAGAGTAAAATTCCCAATATGATAAATGAAATAATTAAAACCTACCAAGAATGAAAAAGAATTGTGAATGTGGAAGTTACCATGGAAGGAGACTTATGCTTCCAAATAGTTAGAAGGGTGGAAGAGGTTTTACATGAAATTTGCTACAAGGCACAGCCACCTTGACACTGGTGCTACTTTGCAAATTTGGTTCTCCAGAGTGAATCTTACTTGGATTCACTTTCTTTTTATGGAGCTGGATCACTCTGGTGCCTCTCTTGGCATGGTTTCTCAGTGTGTGTCTCTTGTAAGCAGCCTACTGTAATATAGCAGACTTCATTTTAGTGAGAGTCCTGGAACCAAACACTCAGATGTTGCTTGTCATCTGAAGCAGTACTATTTCTTTTTTCTTTTTTTTGGTCTATAAATTTTTTAAAGTTTATTTATTTTTGAGAGAAAGAGTGTGTGTGTGTGTGTGTGTGTGTGTGTGTGTGTGTGTGTGTGTGTGCGCGCGCATGTGAGTGGGGGAAGGGCAGAGAAAGAGGGAAACACAGAATCCAAAGCAGGCTCCAGGCTCTGAGCTGTCAGCACAGAACCCAATTGGGGGCTCGAACTCACAAACTACAAGATCGTGAGCTGAACCAAAGTCAGACACTTAACTGACTGAGCCACCCAGGTGCCCCAACAGTACTATTTCTTTTTTTTTTTTTTTTAATTTTTTTTTAATGTTTATTTATTTTTGAGAGAGAGACAGAGCACGAGCAGGGGAGGAACAGAGAGAGAAAGAGACAGAATCTGAAACAGGCTCCAGGCTCTGAGCAGTCAGCACAGAGCCCGACGCGGGGCTCGAACTCACAAACCATGAGATCATGACCTGAGCCGAAGCCAGACGCTCAACCGACTGAGCCACCCAGGCGCCCCCCAACAGTACTATTTCTAAACAAGGTGATACTTTACCACTTTCAGGACATCCCAAATTCCCCTTTCAGACAAAATTTAAACTTGTCAGGATTACCAAAGTAAAGAAGTACCAAGGAACCAATTCCTATATGGCTCTGTATGTTGACAACATAATGTCTACATCCTGAACCTAGTATCCAAATACATTAAGGGGCCACTCTAGGTCTGACTTTTGTGGGTTATTATGCTTTTCATTGGTAGCACATGACTGCTTGAAAATCCAATGAGAACATGTTATTTCCATGTGGTTGAGAACTGAGTGGTTGTCCACATGCACTCACCAGATGACCTCAGTTAAGCTGCTGGGTTTCTGTGAACCTCAGTTTCCTTTTTGATATACTGAATGTTCCCATACCTGCATGCCACAGGATTCCTAAAGAATCAAATGGGGAAACATTGGAGAATGCATTTTATAAAACACCACGGGAATGCTTTGGATGCTTATCGTCATCATCATCATCACCTTATTTCTAAGCAGGGTGTTTCTCACTCTAATATAATTTTTTCTTCTGAAACATCACTGTTTTAAAATAAACTGATATCCCTCTACGGCCCAAGAATTAAAGTTGACAGGTGATCTAAAGTTGAAAAACTATAGTTTAGTTCTCCAAAGTGCATGTTGAGTGTTTTTTGTTTTGTTTTTTTTTTCCCTTGGAAGAGTAATGTCAGAAAAAAATGTCAGCACACTAACATTTTTTGTTACATATTATTTTAAATAGTGTTAGTTTCCCAGGGTCTACATTTTTCTCCCCTTCCTCATTAATGGTAGGCACTGGGAATCTACAATAGTACTTTCTAGTCACTGAACTGTCAGAATATCTTTCACTAACATATATGCCATTGGATTATCTTTTGATACACATAAGCCAACTCGTGAATTCAGTAGGCGGGTGGTGAATTCATGCAAGACACCAGAGGTTTCTTTCTTCCCTCTATTTTTTGTTTTTATTTTATGTCCTTTTCTCCCTCCTTTACTTATCCTTTACTGTTTTCTTTTGATGTCCATAATTCCAGATATTTAATTTTCATGAATTATATTATTCTTTAAACCATTATTTAGCATTAATTAAAAATAGGCTTTGTATTATAAGAGTCTTACCAACTGAGTCCCAGGAGTAGCCAATGCTGTGCACTGCTTGAGAAATAACTTCTAAGTCTTGAGGTTCTCTTTTCCTATGTAACTATGTAAAAACTATCTCTGGTAAATACAACATAGTAATAATGGTCTACCTTCAAAAATGTTAAGGGCAGGGGCACATGGGGGGCTCAGGTGGCTGAGAGTTCAACTCTTGATTTTGGCACAGGTCATGATCCCAGGGTTGTGGAGTTGAGCCCCACGTCCAGCTCCACCTGAGCATGGAGCCTGCTTAAGATTCTCTCTCTCCCTCTGCCCCTCTCCCCAGCTCATTCACATGCGCTCTCTCTCTCTCTCTCTCTCTCTAAGACAATAAAAAATTTTTTTAATGTTAAAGGCAAGAAAATAATTTTATTAGGATATCTATTCCAACAATAGAGAATATATTTTAAATTTTACTCATCTAGTGGGGCATTTTGACCTTTGCCAGGTATTTACTGAGCTCTTGTTACATGTGAGGCATTGTTCTAGCACCAGGGCCAAGAGTAGGGCAAGGCAAATGAGGTACCCAGGGTGTAAAAGAGGCACTCGCTTGCATGACCCTGAGAGTGCATGTCTCCTAGTCCCAGCCTAATAGGCACCGAGACATCAGGACAAAAAGACACAGTGTGACCCTCATGGAATCATCCACAAAGGAGGACAGACACTAAATAAATAAAATCCATACAAAGTAACAAAAGAAGTAATAGGGGCAGGTGCAAAGTATTGTGCTTGGTGAAATGACAGTATGAACTGATTTAAACGTGAACAAGATAGAGTGTAATGGAAACCAATTATGAGATTCTGTGATTTTTTTAAAGGTCTGAAATAAAATGGAGAATGTCAGGAGAATGAAGATAGCATTATGTTTCCAAGCATCCAGACTGAGTCGATGAGGTGGAATATATAAAGGGGGTGGCTGTATCTGATGCTGGGTTTTGGTGCTGGCACCTCAGAGACCCACAAGGTAGATCTAAAGGAGAGGGGGTTGGTAACCCTTCCAAATCAGTCCTCAACACATCAAGGGAGGCCTGCTGTCCAGTTGCTACTGCTGATTTCCAAGCCTGCCATTACATTAGGAACCACATTTCAACAAACCCAAGAGTCTGCAACGTGGCACCTTCCATTCTTCCATCCCCCTGAACTGTATCCTGAACCTCAGAAAATTACCGCTCTGCTTTCCGTAATGAGAAAGTAGGAACATAAAAGGACAGTGTTGCATTTCCTTTATTAAAAATGTGAGAGAAAAAAGGAAACACTGTGGTTATTATTGTGGATGTTTCCAAAGAGGTAACTAAAATTTTACGGTGGCCTTGTTAGTCACTCTGTAAATCTGCTGACAGCATCTCTGTTTTAAAATCTCTTCTGCATCTCAGCAGTACAATGAAGCACACATTGGAAATTCTGATGATTTCAAACTTCAGACTTTTTTTAAAGTAATAACTTTAATTCAGTTCTTTCTGGCATAAACTTTTTCATCCCATTATGTCAAAAATTGTATTATCCATCCATTTGTCTGTCAGAACGTCTCCCTGTGGGGCGATAGACTCCTGGCTTCTCCACTCTAAACCTCCCCATTACATCCTGCTATCAAGAGTCACAATCTTCCACGAGAGTCTCTGGTGACTTTTGACAATGTTTTACAGAGAACTAGACCAGGAAGCTCAGAGTTAAAGGAAATCTTCCATTTTAGCAATGAATATGTAATAGGCATTACACTGTGCAGTATTCCAAAAAATGTAAGGTTCATTAAGTCTTTCTAAAGCAGGGACTTCCGTGTAGCTTTGAAGGAACCTGTCTTCACAATGGCATTAGCAAATGGCACTTTGGGGCAGAGAATATTAATATTGCACATTAAGGAACAAATTTGTTTAAATGCTGTATAGCTATATGTAGATGCTCATGATCCAGAAATAAATAAAAAGTGAATTGTTGTCTAACTTTGTATGTAAATTGCCTTTTGCTTATACACATAAGAATGCTTTTTGCTCCTAAATTCCTTCATATTAACAAGCAGGAGTGTAACTAATATATAAACTAAAGTCATTCTCTTTAATGAGAATGCTAAATATTTTAAAGAAATGCACGGCTGTGAAATATTGTCAAGGGCATTTTTATACTTAAGTTTAAGAACGCTTATGACTTAACTGTTGAATTATTTAACATATTCAGCCTGGAAGCACTATTTATGTATGTTTTTTAATGTTCTTACTTATGTTGGCTTTTCTTTGCTAAGGATTTAGGACCTTTGATTTCTGTTTATAAAATTTACATTTTTAATCTCCTATTTCTGTGTATTTCCCATTTGACAGTGGCAACAATATCTAGGCTGGAAGGGGAGAAAAAAGGAAAAATCTCATGGAGTTTGAAACAAGGGTTGTACATGAGAGAAACACAAGTCACACTGCTAAAGGAATGAAGTCAACTTTGGGATCCAAAAATAAAGGTTCTGTTCAATGAACCACCTGTATAACTAAAATAATGGGTATAGAAAAATGCACCTGGTTTCCAAGCTTTTTCCAAGGAAGCATATGAATGGGGACGGGGAGCTGAGTTATCCTGTGCAATAATGTAATTCCATACAATCAGAATTTGCTACTTTGAGTTGTCAGCTTCTATTTTTCACCTATGTATTGTTTTGCAATTATTGCCTGGCCACAGATTTATCAGAGTAACATAAAGACACGCTTTCTCTCGTTTTTCTTCAATTAACCTTGATTTATATTTCTTAAATGGTGAAGGATTCCTCAAACATTTTGGAAGGATTCTGAGTAGAACTCCCATCAATGCCATTCAGAAAATGGAAACTGACAATCAAAGGTAGTGTGAGGGCAGGTTTTATTTGAGCTATTCCCATTAAATTCTACTCATGTGGTTAATAATATAAAAATTGTCCAGGTGACTTGGGATGGAAATGTACCTAGAATCTGCTAGAAGTGTGATTCCATATGAACTACAATTGGGGGTACAAGTGGGCAATTTTTAAGACTGGTACATTTTTGTCCAGTGATGTTTTCCTTTGTAAATTATATATATATATATATATATACATATATATGTGTGTGTGTATATATATATATATATGTATGTATATATGTGTGTGTGTGTATATATATGTTATATATATATTTATATATTTAATATATTTATATTAAAATATTTATATATATTTATATATATTATATTTATATATTTATATATATAACATATATATGATATATATATTGTGTACATATAATTTATATATACAAAATAAACTATGGTATATATACATATATATATATCCCAATATTACTCATCCTATTGGGCCAAAATTTTTCTTCTGCACTAAGTCAAAAACATACAATAATGAGGCCTCTGAGGGATGGGACCTCAGTCATGCAGTTGGGGGAAGAACCGAAGGCTTCCACAGCTTGTTTAAACCATTAGAGGTCTTTCTGACATTGATTTTCACTTTCATTTACCCTGTATTCTCTAACATATGTTCCACGGAGGTTATTAAGTTTACTTTAAAGAAGGTACCCCAATTAAGTGAGCTTTGGAGATGCTGGATTAAACAAAATTCAGTAAGATTTCTCAGAGCCTTAAATATATAACTCTGCTTTGTGAATCCTCAAGAGAGAAAGGTAATAGCTACTATTTTCCAAACATTTTGACCAGGAATCTCCTTTTCACTGTTGTTTTCCCAGAGCACCTCCAGGTGAGTGTTCCACAGAGTACACTTTGGGAAACCATGACTGTTGTCAGTAAACACTTACTGAACCTAGCCTACGGGACAAGTTCTGTGCTGGGAGTTCACTGTTTCCGAGAAACACGTTTCATTATCGACCACACTGTAGGAAGAGACTGTGCCAAATTTATGTTTATGGACCTAATTGTCATGTGTCTGGTGCTCAATAGTGTCTAGTGCTTAATAAGCAGGTGTTGAATGAATGAATGAAACAATCTGAAGATTTATACCGAAGTGCCCTTGTGCAGATTATTATATCATTTTTTAGGTTTATTTCATATTCTAAGGAGGAGATTCTAATATAATGTTTCCTAAGTTTCACTATCACCCAGCCTCCCTAAAATTCTGCTCAGGGGAAGAACCTAAAGGAAGAGAAGTAATTTAATTTCATGAAAGATTAAAGAGATAAAAATTCATGTGCTTATACATAATGACCATGCTACTGACTCACCATTACAGCTGTGGGGAGGATTTGTACTATTAATAATGTTTTTCTTTGTTTTATAGTCTCTACTCACCTCCGCAAAACAAAACAGAACAAAAAACCTAAACGTGCACATAACACACACATCCACAGACATACAATATCAACTCCATCACAGAAAGGCATAAATAGAGCCTAGCTAAGACTAAGAGTTATATAATTTATTAGATTACAGAGATTTACTCTGTGCAAGGCTAACTGACCTTTTATTATTGAGTGACATACAACATTATGTTAATTTCAGGTATACAATGTAATGATTTAATACTTGTATATATGCAAAATGATCATTACAATATGTCTAGTTAACATACATACATAGTTATAAGCATTTTTTTCTTGTGATGAGAACTTTTAAGATCTATTCTCTTAGCAGCTTTCAGATATGCTATACTATTTTTCAATTGTATTATTAATTGGAGTCGCCATACTGTACGTTACATTCCCATGACTTCTTTATTTTAAGCGAACTGGTCTTATAAGGACTTCATACATAGGATGCCTTAGGTAGATATGTATCAGATATTATCACCATACTTCAAAACTGACATTCTCAATCATTTTTAAAGTCTCTAAACCTTCTTTTCTTACATATCTAGATGGCATATGCTTATAAAAGATATTAATTTAAATTAATTGTGTTTGAGGACTATATTAAGAATTCCAGAAAGAAAAAAAAAGAATTCTGAGGGCTGCCTGGATGCCTCAGTTGTTTAAGCTTCTGACTTTGTCTCAGGTCAAAATCTCACAGTTTGTGTGTTCGAGCCCCGTGTTTGGCTCTGTGCTGATAGCTCAGAGCCTGGAGCCTGTTTCAGATTCTGTGTCTCCCTCTCTCTCTGCCCCTTTCCTGCTTGTGCTCTCTCTCTGTCTCAAAAATAAATAAACATTAAAAAAAATCTGAGACAGCTCAAGTATCCAGATATGCTACTGACCAGAATTATCAATGAGTATACTAATAAATAGTGACTAAAGTCCCTAATGAACTACACACCATGGCCATGAAGATATTTATGTGAATAGGGACATTTCTTTCTGTATACTGCACTTTTCCCTCAAGGGAAGGAGACTCTCTAGATAGAGGTACCTGAGTTGCCTTATTAACTTGACCCTATATCCAAAATGTCATATCTTAAAAAACAAAAAGAAACCAGGATCAAAAATCCATATGCTCCTATAGAAGTGTTCAGCAAAAAATAGCACTCTGACTTCATGTGAGTACAAACAGCAACTGGGCATACAAATCCAAAATTCAGTGGGTACATACAGATGGGTCATGCTATTTCTAGCCCTCCACGGCAGAGCACTTCCCACCATCATCCCAGGACCTAATGAACTAAGCAGTTCACCTAGAACAGACATATGCCACTAAGTCACCTCTGAGGCACACATCAAAGTTCCAGAAGTGATGCCACAGCCAGAATGATCAAGCAGGTATTTTTCTAGAGTCGGCCATAAGGTTGAGTCTGGGGGATTAGCTAACGCATGAAAGGTCCCCTAAGCACGCAGGTCTATAAACAACTGTTATAACAAGGAAGAGTTGCCAAAGGAGTTCTGATACTAGAACAGGAACTTTTCCTTCCCATTCACTGAGCTGTAAGCAACCCAACAGCAGAAACGGTCGAGGTCTGTTAAATCTCACCACCAAGTAACTCTGTGTCTAGCCATGGTGGTAACTCAATAAATGTTAGAGAACTGGATTAAACCTCTTGTTATTTAATTTCTCACTCTGATTCTGGTTAAGGCAGAGGTAGAGGAGCTATAACTACCTCCGCCCGTTGGGTTTCTCTAGCTACAGAAAATGTTCAGAATTCAAAGACTAAATAGAAAGTCCTGGTGATACTCCTGAAAACAGCCCCATAGTTCCTGCAGTGACCTTCTTCCCTTGACTTTCCTCATCAGCTGGGGTCTAGTCACTATCACAATTCATCCTTTTTTCTATAACCCAGAATTTTCTACTAACCAGTAAATCAATGTAACGTACCCTCAGGTCAGTGACATTCACAATGGTGCTACTGAGATACCCTGTGATTCCAAGGAACTTTCTGAATAAAGAAATAATCAAAATCACTGTGCTTTAGTTGTAGGGATAAATGTTTTCTTGGCAATAATAGGATCAACTGATGACGGGATAGATTCATCCTAGAATGACTGAAAGGTAACAACTGGTTAGACCAGTGGCTTCAAGCAACTTTTAGGTACATTTCTAGGAGCAGGTAAGGGGGAAAACGTAGCCAGAAGACACCAGACATTATCAAGGACCTACAGTGGAGCAGTGGCAGAGCAAAGTTATTTGCCATGCAGAGCTTGGTGGCCAACAAAGCTGGGAAATGAACTGGTAGCAGGTTGATGTCAGGAATGCAGCAGAGAGAACAGGTGGAGAGCCCAGAAGGTAGGTGAAATACAATTATTCTAGCAGCAAAGTATAGAACACAGTCTGGACAAGAAAGTCTTCATTTATAGGGAATTCTTGCAACAAGAAGTGAAATGCAGACACCCAGGTTTCCAACAGAGCTAGAAAAGTCCATTGAGGCAACTGAGGTAGTAATAAACGGTCCTTAGTTACCAGTACAAAAATATACCACAAGAGCTTGATTTAAAATCTAAGGACAAAAGCTCATCAGCGGTTGCCCAGGAGCAGGGTAAATGGGGATTAACAAGGGGCACAAAGGAACTTTTGAGGGCAAGAGATGTGTTCGTTATTTTGGTTGTGGTGATGGTTTCATGGGTATATCAATATTATCAAAACCTATTAAATCACATGCTTTAAATGTGCTGTTATGGTTTGCCAGTTAAACGTCAATAAAACTCTTTATTTATTTTTATTTTATAGAGAGTGTGTGTGCAAGAGCAGGGGAGGGGAGGGAGGGAGGGAGAGAGAGGGACAGAGAATCTTAAGCAGGCTCCGTGCCCAGTGCAGAGCCCAATGTGGGGTTCAGTCTCACAACCCTGGGATCATGGCCTGAGCTGAAATCAAGAGTCAGGCGCTTAACTGACTAAGCCGTCCAGGCACCCAGGCCTCAACGACACTCTTAATGAAAAACAAAAAAGGGAAAAATGGGAAAAAACAAAAGCAAGACTAAACCCAAGTCTAGAGTCAATGTTCAAGGCCAAAGCATGAGGAACAGCAAAGCTGAAGACGCTAAACTACTGACATGAGGATGTAGCGGATCCTTTGTCTGCTGTGGCCAAATGGAGGAAAGGTGAGTCACAGAGATGTGACTTACCTACCAGTGTGTGCACTTATTTTGCCTGGCACTGGTACACAATTCTGATTAGACGAAAGGGTCCCACAGTGCAGATGTACAAAAGGTCTGCTGACCAGGGAGGGTCCAGTGAGCTGTTTTCAGGCGGCTTACAAAACAACATTTATTCGGTTGGTGCACTTACCCTGGTGGACACAGGCAACTGTGCCCATTGTTAATTAGGGTCTGGTCTGCATTTCTGATGGTCCTTGGAAACTGATTTGTTGGCACACCGAGAACAGCCTATCTCTCACCAGTGGACTCGTGCAAGTCAAGCTCAAGAGACCTGTGGTGTAAAACCTAAGTGCTCATTTAATTACCTATAAGACAAGTGTTACTCTCCTTCAGACCTAAATCCTTGGGTCTGGCTGCCCAGGAGTTTTCTGTGCAAGGCCAGAGCCTCATGATAAAATGAACTTTCATCAGAAGTTTAAGTGAATCAGAAAAAGGGGGATCTGTTGTACGGCTGGTGTCTTAGATGGCATCACCTGACATAGCCATCTTGACCACAGCACAGCATTACCAGGCTGAGGTTCTCTCTCCCCTATGTGAGCCAGCATTTGCTACTGGAATCCTCCCCTTTTTCTACTTTTATATCTGATCAGCCCCTTCTCTGGTAATTATATTATTTGTGTAGATTTGCCACAATAGTGCCTCAGCTTGCAGCCAAGTATTTCTGAACATGAAAGTCATCCCATCACTGTAAAGAGATTTCACTTATCTGTGCTCTGGCACAATATATGTTGACTTTACAGCTTGATCCTCAGGAGGAATTCTTTTTGTCTATTTGTATGTCCCTGGATAGACATCTGTAACTCCCAAGGAGTGACAATAGTATACATCAATTAGTTCGTTCAAAAATTAAGTATTGTAAAGCATTAGAAACACATAACCACATATAGTACCTGTCAAAACTCTCCAACAACCAAAACACTGTTTACCTGAATCATTCAGTTATCCAATCCTGCTGGCAAAAGTTTTTACCCTACTGTTGGAAAATGAGACCTTTCTAATGGGTGCAGATCAATCTGCCTGGCCAGCAAGCACAGCAGATCTTCTTCTTCATTACAGATGCAAATCAGAACGGAGATACTCCCATCTCCTTGGTGAAAATTCACAGGACACAAAAAAGGTGCTGGGCTCGGTGACATCAGTACTCAGAAACATGGTTTCAGGAGCCTGTGAAAATTAGGGATATGTGTCCTCTCTGGCCTCTTTGATTATTTGATCACAATGGGTTAGAAATTATAGGACATGAGACAGTGTCCAGTCAAGGGATATCCGTCTCCCCCAAATCTCTGTGCTAAGCAATATCGAGTTATTACCCACTCCAGGTGAGGAGTCTTCAGTCAGAGCAACCTTGAACCCCAAGCCGCAGGGGGGTGGCTCACCTAGAAATGGGGTAGCAACAGAACGGCTCTGACCACTGCCTGTAGTGAATCCCTTAGAAGAAAAATCTCAGGACTTTCCAGCCAAGGGAAGTGAAGAGGGAAGGAAATAATCTGATTCATTCTAATACCTTCCCTGGGGCAGGGACTGGGCCTTGTGGTAACATCCAGTCACAACTTCTGTGCTCTTCATTGGAAACATGCATTTCTCCCTAGTTCATCTATCAAGGTATTTACAGCAAAAGAGCAATCAGTCAGACTTTTATACAAAGAGATGGAGAGGATTTGTAGCCGTCACACATTCCTCTCCCTGTATTTGGAGGGTGAGGGGCACACGTGTCTCTAAAACACCTTAGCTGAAAATGATAGAAAGTCACAAATCTGCCAATCTCCTTTACTTCTCCTGACAAGTGTGAGGTGTCTCAGGTCCTGTTTAAAGATTAGACCTGAGGACTGCCACAGAAAATATTGTCATATGGACCTTGAGGCTGCCGTTGTCCATAAAGGGAAGGGCCAGGCCACACGCTGAAAGCTGGCACTTACACATATGGGAGGCAATTAATTAGTTGGACAATTTGTTCTCTTTGGCTCTGACGATCAAGTTGGGAATTAAGTGACCACAGTGGTCCGAGAATCAGGGAATGGGGGACATAATTCCCAGAATGACAAAATTGCAGGCTTTTGTAGTTAAAAGGAACATTAGGGAACCTCTAATCCAGTGATTTGTAAGCCCTTTTTAAAACGGGAACTTTATTTTCATTTTCTAAACAAAATTTTACACAGAAACGCTACACATAAAATCATATAATAATGAAACAGATCAGATGTAAGCAGATACCTAGGGCTCTGAAGAAAAGCAGCTTGAAAACCACTGGTGAGTGACATCCCCTCATTTCACACATGGAGGGACTGAGATGCCTTCTCCAGAGTCACACATTTCTTGAGTGGCAAGAAACTGGTCTTCTAACCCCTAGTCTAGCACTTGCCCTTTTGAAGCAAAGCTGTCCTTCCAAAAGAGACCCCATGGAATTGAGGGAAACCAGTGCCTACTGTCCCTAGTCACATCAGTACCCAAGTAGTAGTAGCTGGAAGCACAGTATGAGTGGTAGCCATCGCGGTACTGATGGAGGTAGAAACAGCAGCAGCAGGGGCAAGTCATATTCATAGATGATGTGAAAGGTTTCACATTCTATCATTTGCTAGTCAGAGCAATGATGCAAGGTAGATAGGGAAGAATATCATTATCCTCATTTTACAGATGAGGAAACAGGTCTAGAAAGGTTAAGTGACGTACCTCCTCAAGGTTGTTCATACTTAGTAGCAGAGCTGGGTCATCAAGCTCCAAATCCTATGCTCTTGTCCCTGACTCTACAATGTTGTCCTTCTATTTCAAGCACCAAACTTTTCTGACTCCCTTCATTTCAAAAAAAAAAAAAAAAAAAAAAAGCTGATGTGAAAATCCAGCTCATCTAAGAAAGGAGCCGTTCTGCTTGGAATCATACCAGCAGTTGGAACCTGAACAGATTCAGATCCTCCCCAATGAGGACCGTCGTGGGCTGGTTGAGGAGAAGTGTCTGCCAAAGCACGGAATTGCAAAAGTCATCTGTGTAGACTTTAAATATTTTAGTTTAGCTGAAAACTCCTCAAAGTACATTATCGGTCAATCTTCTGATGTAGACCTAAACCTTGTCTTTGCATCAGCTGTTGGGGGTTCAACTCGTCGTTCTTACAAAAACCACACCCCTAGCATCCATCAGTTACAATCTCTGATTTCAGTCTCTTTCAAATGGAATGAGAACTAGACACTTGTAAAGCCATCTGAATGTAAAATGCTCTTACTTTTTATGATCTTCCTCCAATCCTCTGCAGATGTCTTACACATGCCTAATTCAACAGCACATTTTTTTTTTTAGTGTCTTGCTTTCATCGAGTAGCCCCAAAGTGTGCATTTCAATAGCAGAGGAACAACTCCCTTCTTTTTGCAGTAATATTTCATCAATTACTAGATATTTAACTAAATCACACAATAACAAGAACAATCTGTGTAAGCCCATTGGAAAACAAACACACCAGGCTACGCGTTAGCAAATAGCTCCACTGATGGTGGCAGAGAGGCAACGGTTTGGTGAAAAGTAGCCTTCCTGGCCATACACATCCAGCAGGCCGTGCACACTGTCTGGATGGTTTATCATTGAGAGAAGGCAGTGTTCACGCCCACAAACTGTTGGGCAGAGCTCTGTCCAAAGAGCTTAACCTAAATTCAGAAGAAAATGACCTTGGTTATGTTACTTCCGAGGATGTGCTGGGAAGTTTCTTTGATATGCCGGTATCTCAAAAAAGAAAAAAATTTTAAAAGTCTACTCTTCTTCATCCATTGCACCTATAATTAATACAGGATGCTTCCCCTTGAACAGATCCTTGAAGAAATGTCACTGCCCAGACCATGAGTATGAGGAGTACAGACCCTGATTCAGAAATGTAACATGTGATGCCTTTCTTAAGCATTCTGAGTCTGGTCAGTTATATGGCTCTCAACTTATGGAGGGCTGTATGTGATATGGGAGTTGTAAATGTAAATGCATTTAGAAAACAAATGTAAAATGTGACATGTTTTAAATTGGGTACTCTTATCATCACTTCATCCTTCCCGACAGTGCCCTTCCTCTCTCTGCACCACGCACACCTCTCCCAAGAATCCCTTCCAGCCCTGGACCATCGCTGTTCACACACTTAGACTTCCTAGGACTTTAGGGGCTGCAAGATCCACACCGACGCTGTGGCTTAAGACTCACAAGGCTGATCAACCTTAGGATGTCCTAAAAGGGACCCCAAACTTCGGTGGGTACCCGGCATCAGAAACTGTAGAGAAAAGAGAAAATGTGAACTGGTAGCTGTAGTCCACACAAATCCTCTATTACCCTCGAGATGGTCCACTTGCAAAATGGCAATATTTTTGTGTGCTGCCCTCAAAGTCCCCGCTCAGAGAATGCTGGTAGTAAAGCTGTATTTCTGCGTTGAGGGCTTTCTGAAGAACGCATTTAGGTGGGAGCTAGCCTTTTCTTCCAGAAACAGCGAGGGCTATCCATCAATCTACCAGCAAGCCGCTCGTCAGGTTCACTCGACAGAGGGTTAGGGCAGCAAGCCCCACAATAATGTGGAAACAGAAATATTACAAAGTAAAGGCTTATAAAATAATAAAAATTCTACTTACTCCAGATACCTCCCTGTGCCTTTGGCAAAATACCTTAAGCATTCCACATACGGCGGGCATTGTCTTTATAAGATGGCACCTCATAAAATGGTATTAAATATCACCAACGGGGCTTCATATTTCATCCGGCAGGGTTTAGGCCAGGCATGTTCTATATCACACATTATTAGAATGACATCTGCTTTGCAAGTTGTGTACCCAGGAGCCTACCCGGATCACTCATTTCAGCACTCATTCTCGAGGCTTCTGTGCCTTCATAATGCCTAATATGTTTAACTCATTTTGAACAGAAGTCTAAAGGCTGCCACGGCCCTCTGGCCAAAACTGTAGCTGTCAGACAATGGTGCCAGCTATCATACATTCCTCATTTATCATTAGTGGTGATGCAGTTGTACAGAAAAACGTACCCACTGTACTGAGAGCCTGTCAATTGTTCCCCCCTATAAAACTCCTCTTCTCAAATAGGGACATTTCTCTGCGGAGGCCTTGCCATTACATTTCGCTCCTTTTCCCACAACACTGAATTTATAATGCAAAGAAAATGGGGAACATATATTCATCCAAATGGCCTCTCTGCTACGAGACGAATAAGGAGATCAGCAATGGCAGCGTCGGTGCAGGACCGCACACGTGCCATTGGGGGAAATTAATAGAATCAGCCCAGAAAGAGTGAGCAGGAAAAAAGAGAGAGGGAAAAATCACCCACAGGTTTTGTGCTGAGGTTGGACCTTGAATAATAAAGGCATGCATCTGAGAGTTGCAATTCTCTTCAGAATCACTGCTCTGCCACCAGAGTAGGATGTGGGTGCTACAAGCCTGCCCCCGTGAATTTGGAGGTGAATTTCTCCAACTTTCTGCTCCTCATTTGATTCCCGACAATGATTCCTCAGGTCTCCTTTTCCCCACCTGTAAACTGCGTGTCTGAAATCGGCTTCCAGCCCCCAGAGGCCACCCAGGTTTTTCACCAATGTTTACAGCATGCTCGTGGAGGGTCTTTATATTTTAAAAAACAGTCAGATGGTGCTCCTGATTATCGTTATTGTTGAGATTGTGATTCCTATCAGGACTGTGAAGCTCTGACCTCACCGCTCTTGTTCTCCCTCTACCCACACGGCTGCCTCTTCCCACTCACACATTTTGGCCACCCCTCTTGTATTTCTGCGGGGAGAAAAATGGACGCAATTAAATGTATTTGAGATGCCTCTAGGTTTGTGCTGGTGTCTTCAAAGAGAGAGCGTTAAAGTGGTTATAGTAATGATAAGGCATCCTTGTTGACTTCAAAGGGAGAAGCCTGGCAAATGGATTTATTCCCATGCTATTTTTGTCAGAGCAGTTATTATCCCATTTTAGCGATGGGAAAACAGAGTGTCTTGCCTAAGGACACGGATAGGAATCAGTTCTAGAAAGAGCATGAAAAGCATCGCCACAGGCTTCTGAATCTTGCCCCAGTTCAGACCATTTTCCCTGCAGCAGCAACAACAAACCTCATCCTCAGAGACAGCAAACCTTGGGGCAGGTAAATGCAGCAGGAAAGAAATCATCAATTTGACACACCCTGTAAGGTCACCAAATGAGACATGGGAAAATGAAGGGGTAAAGACTTGTCCTCTACTGCCCTTTCTTCTCCAGAACCCAATCCTGTCTTTATCAGAGGTATAACCTGCCCCCAGGGCTAGGTGGATGGACTGGGACAGCTTGTGGCACTAATGACCAGCCCTTGGCCGAACAAACTTTTAACAATTTCCCTTCCATCCACCCCTTGAGGTTTTCCACTCGTTCCTGGATGGGGAAAGTAGTCAAGACCTTCAAAGGCCCAGACAAGCCCTGTGGCTAAGGACTTTCACTGAATATTCTTTAAGACATACCTTGGCTCGCTTTCTACAATCTTTTACACAAAGTGTAAAATCTTTACACAAAGTGTGCCCTACATTTTCTAGGCTCTAGGCCAGGGGTCTCCAATCTATTTTTTTTCTCATTTCCACAACGCTGTTTCTCCAGTTCCAGAACTTTCTTCCTCTTCTCTCCCAGTTGTTTCCAGGAGCTCACACATCTTTGGCTGAACAACCTCTTCTCTGCCCCAGTGTTTTTTCTCTAAAACCACCCTTTACTACAAAATACGTGCCTTGGAAACGCATGATGATTAACTGTCCTGCTGGTTATAGTCTCAAAATATAGTCTCTGAGTTCCCTAATCTTCTTTAATTTTCTCTTCCTTTCCTCTAAATCACCTTTCACCTTGTTTCACCCACTTGCTCACAGTGATCCAAGGTTATGTATTCAGAGCATGTTCTCCGTCCGATCCTCACAGGGAATTTATGGTTTCTAGTGGAGCTGTTCTACTGAAGACTTGATCAACTTTAATATTTTTCTTATATCCTTTGGCACTGTTCATTCCAAGTCAAGGCAGGAAACTTAGCACTGCCGCTGGATTAGAGATGAATGGGTCAATTCAATTCAATTCAAAAAGTGCTACAGTGCCATGTAATTCATTAAGCACTAGAGATATATAAGACATCGTTCCTCTCCTTAAGGGGCTTATAGTTTAGCTGGAGAGATACAAAGGATGCCTGTGAACTTGATATATAATACTGCAGGGCAATAAAACCATAACAGTCTAAGAAAACGATAAGAACAATAAAAGGTCAGAAGACTGGACTATGCAGACAAGAATGAAAAGGAAGCACTTTGTGGAGAACATGAGTCGTGTTCTGAACTGGAAGGAACTGGAGGATCCGAATGATTAGACAGGGTGATGGAGGACCTTTCAACTGGGAGTGACAGTAGGATGAGAGCCCACGAATGAGGTCACTGCCTTTAAGTCATGTGAAGAAACAGAAGAGATTAACCCTGGCTTAGTCAAGCTTTGTAGCTCATTACCTCAGTCATGGCTTGGAAGGACTTTCTATCTTCTTCTTTTCCTGAAACCGTCATCGTCATTGGTTCAGCCACAAGAAATTGAAGAAACAAGCAGCACATGGATTTCCACTGGGCTGGTGGCTCTGGGGAAACAAGAACACATTTTCACCAGGGTAATCAGCTTGCCAGAGTAATCATGACTCTGTAGTTAATTCTACAAATTGTCAGAGAGCAATGAAGGATGAAGGCGAGCACTCTTGGACTCTCCTGATAGCAGAAACAACATGGCGTCTTCTTCATATATGCCAGCCACTCTCTTTCTGATCTATGGGTTTTCTAAGTGAAGCCATGCCCCTACAACATTGTCATAGCAAGGCTTAGAGTAGATGCTGGAAATTCCTGCGTGAATGTCCAATATCAACAAAATTGTGAACTATTTCATTTTTACAACTGCTACCTCCCTAAGTTGTCCCACCCACTGCACCATCTCCACCACCCAGAGCTTTGGTCTAAGATGTTTGTGCCAGGAAGACAAAGAAACAAATATATGTTGAAAGACTATGTACGTTTTACCAGGGGATTATTTCTAAATTCGCAATTCAGAATAGCAATGCATCTTTAATGGCGGTATTTCAGACACTATAACAAGTTGACAAAATAGTTGTTTCTTGCTTGCTGGGAAGGTCGGTGGGGAAGACTTTGACTTGCCCCTAAATCATCCTATGTGAGTCATCTTACTCTGCCTAATTTTATGTTCACTGTCTACCTCAGCATCAGTCTTTACCCAGAGAGATAAAGACCTAGAAAAGTCTAAGTTCCATGAGGACAAGGACTTTATTTGATCATTACGTCCTGAAATCCTAAAGCTATCAGACAGCCTACATTTAGCAACTCACTGACCAGCCTCCCTAGGTGCTCCAGCTTGGGCTATTTGGATAGTGCTTTAAACCAGCCCTGAGAAATATAAATTACAGACTTCCCTGGCCTCAGAAATCCCACCATCTGTCGCACAACCTTTCTCCATGCCTTCCTGGCAGTCATTTCAATTTCCATGACAAGGGAGAAAAAAAAAACGTCGTGGTCTGTGCCACAACTTGAAGGTTCATTTAATGTAGATTTTGATGAGTGAACTGTACAATAACCCCAAGTTGGAGGTGTATTTTTTAAACTGAAGGTGAGAGACCAATTAGTAGCTCTAACTCCTTAAGCAGATGGTTATCATATGATATCGGAGGTGCCTGTCCTGTCCTTTGCCATTAGAAAGTCATCTTTTTCCTAATGTCTTTCTCTACAAAGGAAGGATATTATACAGACAGACTGCATGGACTAGATAACTCTATGAAGTTCAGTCTTTAGCAGGACATTGGAGCCTGGGAATCTTGTTCTTGAATTACTGGACAATATAGCTCCTAAAAACTGCCTCTAAGATAAAATGCAAGGGGAGAGTTTCAGGGCAGGCAGAGAAATAAAGCTGATAAGATTCTCCAGTTCTGGGCTCCCTCCCAAGCTGGGAATGGTAGACATGCGACAGTCGCTCCTCAGCTACCTGCAAGGGATCCTCCCCTTCTGTGGCTCTGAAAACTCATGCTATAAAGGAAGCAACGTGGAACTAGGAGTCAGAGGGACCTAGTTTAAATTCCGGCTCTCTCCTTTAGAAGTTGGGGCTTGAACTCCCCAGCCTCAGTCTCCTGTCCTGCAGGACTGGGCTAATACTAACAACTTTAAAGAGAGATGAAGATTAAGTGAAACTTCAAGTAAAAAGTCACGACACCTGACACTTTTGTCTTCCCTCAAAATATCAGGGAAGAGAGCACTGTGCCAAGCACTGATGCAGAGGAAGTTAGGGATCAAAACACAAGGTCATCTGGATACTAGTCTGGTTGCAGTCAATGCAGTTGTTAGAGCCCAAACCCCAAAGTCTGATACATGTGGGTTTGGTTCTCATTCCTACCACTTGTTAGGTATGAGTTTGAGCAAGATATGTAACTATTCTGAACCTCAGTGCCTTCAGGTGTAAAAGGGGACAATATCTACCCTGTTCATAGGATTGATATGATGATTAAAGGGGACTGCCTGACCCATGATAAATACATCTTTTCCTCCTTCCTTTCTTCCTTCCATTCCCCCTTTCCTCTTTCTTTCCCTCTTTGCTGTCATCCACTCTTTGCCATATTCCAAGCTGCTATTATTTTCAGTATCCAGAATGGACTATACCGGGGCTTCTGCCCCTGGAGACCCCCAAGCTTTCCTCTGTACTCAAGAGTGCAGTGCTCCATTCTTGGGATAAAGAAGTAACGGCACAAGGAACTCATAGGATCTGGCTAGGTGTTGCTGCTTGCCAGGTCCTTGGTGCTGAATTCAAATCCTTTTCCTCTTGCTGGGCCCAGTTTCTTCACCTATAAAGTGAGAGGATAAATCAGGGTCTCCCATAGGTCCACAGACTAAGGCTTCTAGTTGAGACCTAACCTGTCTTCTCATGCAGCCCCTGCCTTCTGCAAGTCGCATTTCTCTCTAGCCATCAAAACTCTACCCAGGCATCAAATTCTAGCTCAATGCCTTCTACTACTTCCCACATGTTTACCAAATGTATGCACAAATGCACACTGAGATAGGACCACTCAAACAGGATTTACTGGGAGTCTGCTCTGGTCCTCATTACATCATAGAGTCTATCCTGATTTTTGATAGTCTCTGAATACACACAAAACAATGTAATATTTAGTCTCTACCAGCTTCTTGAAGGCAAAATAAAAAACTGTTTTATGTACAGTACCTAACAACTTATAAATGTTTCATAAATGGCTCCTGAAAAGTTGCATGATTAAGTGACTAAGATAATTATCTTGTAGGAAAATCTTGGCTAATGACTGGGTAGTAAATCCATTGAGGCCAAGGATTTTGAACTTTTTTGTATCCTATACAGCATCTAGCACTGGGTACAAAATGTAGTAGGTACTCAAAAACACATGATGGCCTTTATACCACAGACATTATCTCTATTTTTATGATGAAACTCTTCTGAAAGTACTGAGGAATGGTCTTCAACCAAAGCCCAGAACTAGAACTGTTCCTAAGGCTGACACGACAAGGGCCATCAGTTTGAATGGTTCTTGGAGCTACTATGTAAAGAAACAAAGCAGCTCTCCAAAAGGTTGTAAAAATGTCCTAAGGTCCGTATGCATATAAACAAGTGGTCCAGAAATATCTTTCCTCGCCGCCACCAAAAATGTCTCCTCCATCCTTAACACACACACATATTCCAACTTTGGAGGACCTGCCTTCTTCAAGGACTTCCCTGACACTCAGCATTTTTTCCTTGTATAAAATAGTAGAGATTTGGGGTCAGGGCACATGGGGAGGAGGATGGCAAGGCACTTTTTGCCTTGAACCCTGTGCCTGCTCAAGAGATAGTTGAGGGCCTCTAGGAATGGCTCTTACTAAAGTAAGCAACATCATAGTTGTCTCCTTCTCCCCTACCCCTCCTCCTCTTTTCCTTCCTCTTCCTTTCCTCTGGCTCTTCCTCCTCCCTTTCCTTCCTTATCTCATCCACTGGTGATCCCTCTATACAAATGACTTCTACCAAAATACATGCTACAAACAGGTTTCCCACTCCTGGGTTTGAGCGGTTAGCTCATTCAAAATATCTTAGCCCCTGTTGGACCAGGTACAGCAGCACCCTGCTTATTCTTGACCAGCAAGCACAGCCTACTTTCCGGTTTTTGAAGTCCACAAGGAGTCAGTTAACTCTCTAGTGAAGAATGGGATCCTGTGACACTGAAGCTCCTGCTGTCTGACTAAATATTGAGGAAAAGAGTCCATGGATTGATTCACCCTCTGTACAATTAGGTTTGAAATAAAACCCCTGAAGGGCCACACTCCCTAGTCTGCCGGGGCCATGCTCTCCAGGGCAGGACAATTAGAGTTAATTGAGTGATCCCACAGAAAGCATGCATGCAGTGAAAAGCTCTACAAGTATCACCTAAAAATCAGCTGGGCATTCAAGGGGTTAAGCCAGGATCAGCAGACCAAGGAGGCCAATTCTGCCTGTGGCTCCCACCAGTCAAGTCTGTTGCTGAGGGCTATAGACACAGCTTGTACTTTTGACTCAGCACAGTCATTTTTAAGGAAATAATCACTCCAAGTTTATAGTGGAATCAAACTGATAATCTGGAAGTGTGATTGCTTCCCCAGTTAACTAATCAATCCCCTATCTTTTAAGGGTAGAGACAGAGAAAGCATATAGGAGCAGATCAATAATCAAGTGAGTTCCCTTTCTTTCATTTGTTTTTATAGATTATAATTATTGAGTAAATTTTTAAATCATAGAATATAATAAATGATTCCTATGTTTTTTTTTCCTATCCAGGATTACTGGAAAAATTGATGGGAGGTGTATTCCATTAATGTGTTCACACAGACACCTTTTCTGAATACCTACTAAGTGCCAGGTACAGAACTGAGAGCTTTTAAACACATGCTCTCATTCCATTGAGGGCTCTTTCATCTACATAGGAGGCCCAAGTAAAAGAGTTGACATTTTAAGGCCCCTCCTAAGTTTTATGTTTTCTTCTGTGATTAGACTATTTCTCATTATCTCCACCCAAGGCTGGTAAATTTTTAGAGAATTTATTTGCCACATTTCTCCCTATTATTAAGCCCAACGTGGTGCCAAGGAAATCAGGCTAAACAGCACTTGTCATTGTGGCCCTACTTCATCCTGGCATCAAGCTAGACACAGCACACAGTGATTCAGAGAGGTCCCAGCAGCCCTACCTGTTAGACTATTATGATCACAACACAGCAGTGAGGCTGAAGCTTGAGGTGACATCAGTGACAATCCCTCAGTGACATTCATGCCAGTTTTACTCTTTCCATCCATCTGCATACCCACGCATCTATCCATCCAGAACACCAGCTGAATGCTATTATGTGCCATCTCTGCCTTCACTGAGCTTCCCATCTAGGGCAGAAGAAAGATGTCATCGAACTAACACTATATAAGGCATGATGATCTCGAAGGGAGTACAGACCAGAGCAGTGTTGATTCTAAGTGAGAAGACTGGAAAAGGCTTCACAAAGACTGAGCAGAGTCTCCTAAGTTCAAAACAGCATTTATAGATATGTTCCCAATTACAAAGGCATAATATGTCTAATATTCAATAGGTTATGTTTGAATATATAGAAAGTGAACAATATGTGAAAACACAGAAAAGCACAAAATGTGAAATTACCCTTAACTGGGCACATGCACCCCAATGTTTATAGCAGCACTAAGGACAACAGCCAAAGTATGGAAAGAGCTGAAATGTCCATGGACTGATGAATGGATAAAGAAGATGTGGTGTGTGTGTGTGTGTGTGTGTATAATGTAATACTACTTGACAATCAAAAAGAATGAAATCTTGCCATTTGCAACAATGTGGATGGAACTAAAGTGTATTATGCTAAGCAAAATAAGTCAGTCAGAGAAAGACAAATATATGACTTCACTCATCTGTGGAATTTAAGATACAAAACAGATGAACATAAGGTGAGGGAAGCAAAAATCATACAAAAAACAGAGAGGGAGATAAACCATAAGAGACTCTTAAATACAGAGAACCAACTGAGAGTTGCTGGAGGGGTTTTGTGGGGGAGGAAGGGCTAAATGGGCAAGGGGCATTAAGGAGGACACTTGTTGGGATGAGCACTGGGTGTTAACGTAAGTGATGAAATCACTGAATTCTATTCCTGAAATCATTGAAATCATTATTACACTATATGTTAACTACCTTGGATAGAAATTAAAAATATAATTTTAAAAATAATAAAATAAAAAAATTACCCTCAATTTGACCTTAATTCCTTCTTCTACTGAAGTCTCTAAAACAAACAATTTAAGTCCCTCCCTCCCACTTTCCAATCTCAGTTTCCAAAGCATTAACAGTGCAGGGCATATGCTTTGAGACTTGTAATTCGCTCTTAAGTAAATATGTCATTCTACCCCCTCTCCCAACACATGCACAGAGGCCAAGACAACCAGCTCTGGAATCTAACTGGCTGGTTTCAAGTCTCAGCTCAACCACCAACTGGCTGTGTGACCTTAGGCTATTCACTTAGCTTCTCTCCGCAGTATTTTTCCAGAATGTAAAGTACAGTTAGTAAAAGTACATATTCTAGGTCTGTTTTGAAATTTAAACAAAGAAAATGAATATAAACAGTACCTGGTACTTAGAAATTCTCAATAAACACAGTGGTACTACCACATACACACATGCATACTTTGTTTTAAAAAGTAAAATCAAACTAGCTATAGTATACTGTTAATATTTTCGAATTAATTAAACTTATTCATCTCTTCCCAAATTAGTCTATGTTGGTCAATTTGATTCTTTTTCAATGACTGTATTATAGGCTTATTCCAGAATTGATTTACCCAATCCAGATTATCATGAAGAAACCTTGTACCTACACTTTTACGCATTCCTCCTAGTATTTGTACAGGGCAGATTCCTAGAAACATGATTTTCGGTCACAGGGTATGTGCATTTGAATTTTGATTAGTTACCAAACCAGCTTTCAAAAAAATTTACAGGCCCAGTGATTCTTTATGCCAATGCTCATTTCTCCTGCCATCACCAACCGTGGCATCTGCTATTGTTTGTACTTGCCTTTATTGAGGTATTAGTAGTAATGAATATTGACATGAAATGATTAACTACACAAAAGATTTTAAATGGTATCTAGAACATCAAAATTTAAGTAAAAGGCTCTTACTAATGGAGCATCTTTTCTTATTCTTGAATTTCTTATTATCTTTTGCCTATATTTCTTGTACTTTCTTTTTATTACTGATTTATGGAAGTCTTTGCATGTTTGCATATTAATCCTATAAGAGATAAACAAATACGTTCTCCCCATCCTGTCTTATAACTTAGTTTAATGTTGAGTAGAATGTAGATGAATGAAAGTTTGGTGAGGAAGGAATTTTAAGAAGGGGAAACAGCATCTCCAAAGACACATGAATTTGTTTGTTTGTTTGTTTGTTTGTTTGTAGAGAGAGAGAGAACAGGGAGAGCGAGAATCTTAAACAGGTTCCACACTCAGCCCAGAGTCCAACATGGGGCTCGATCTCACAACCCTGAGATCATGATCTGAGCTGAAATCAAGAGTCAGACACTTAATTGATGGAGCCACCCAGACACCCCTAGACACAGGGTTCTTAACTGAAGGTCAGATTCTGAGAAATTAGGCAGACTTTCGTGGTTGAACATATATGGACATGCAACTCGAAAAGTAGTCATATAATCGGCCTTCAATGCCATCCTAAGAAATATGATCTTTATTCTGAAGGCAACAGTAAGCTACCAGGAACTAAAGAACAAAAGAGTGACAAAATCACACTGAGAGTTCTCACCATGGGTCAGAGTTTTAAAACAGTTTGGGATCAAGGCAATATCACCCTATTGCCCAATCTCAGGGAGAATACCAGCCACCATTCACTTCTATAGGAATAGAGGTCCACTGGACTTGTACAAATCACGTGTTGGTCAAGGATCCTTTGGAGAGTTTGAAGAAAGTCAAGAAGCTTCTCCTCAGTGGAATTCACACACACACACACACACACACACACACACACACACACACACACAACTTCGCATTTAATTTTAGAGTCTTCACAGACATAATGTTATCCATTGACTTGGAGGCTCAGTTACCCATGGGGCTGAATTCCTGCTCTAGGACTGAGAACTTGAAACTAGAGGATAGTTTGGGTTAAACCAAATTACGGCAACTTTTAAACTTTTACCTCTAGGCCACGGAAACATGCTCTGGAAGGCAAGGCTGTTCACAGTAAGCATTCTGTCCAACAGAAATATAATGCAAGTCACAGCTGTGGTCACATACTAAGTTTACGTTTTCTGGTAGCCACATAATAAAAGTAAAATGAAATAGGTAAAATTAGTTTTAATAATATATTTTATCTAACTCAGTACATCTAAAATATAATTATTTCAACATGTAATCAATATAAAATGTTATAAATTAGGTATTTTACATTTTTTTCATACCATTAGAAATCTAATGTGTATTTTATACTTCCATTGCATCTCAATTCAGACTAGTCCCATTACAAGGGCTCAACAGTCACATATGTTAACACAGTGGACAGCACAGTTGCAAACCACTTTATCATATTTCCTTTTCTTCAAATCCATTTTCCTCCATAACATCCTTTTAAACCTAACTAGGCATCACTAAACATGCTAATTCTTAGTTCCATCAAACTCTCTTCTTAGACCTTTCTACTATAGTATGAATGCCAAACAGTAAAGTTTTCTCTCCACGAATCATGATACTTTAGGGTTGGCATCCCATCGCAGAATAGGAAATGTTAATCCAGTAGGGGAAAAAAATTCAAATATCAGGAAAGAAGAGAGAAATAGTTCTTTCAAGGCAGGTAGTATATCATAAATCACAGCATTTTGGGAAGCACTAGGGCCTAGAGCTGGATCTTTGTGTGACTGCTCTCTGCCCCATGACCAGGCAATTCCAAACTGGGCAGTGTTTACATGGGCATTTTCTCCACTTTAGTGCAGAAGATTGAGACAACAGTGAAGGTTCCTGACTTAGGATCCAGAGGATCCTAAAACAACAGAACACCAGGCTAGCTCAGTCTATCCATGTCATCTTACAGGTGGCGGGGGGGGAGGTGGGGGGGGAGGCACAAGAGGGAAACAGCCTCAGAAATGTTGTCTATGGAGAAATATTATATTCCCAGAATAAAGTATATTTGGGAGATAGCATCATGACATTACTCCATGCACATGCCTAAAAAAATTAATAGGACCTTCCCAGAAAAAAACCGAATATGAAGCTTTATTGAATTGATGGATAAATATTAACAACTAAACATGAAGAAAAAGGAAAAATAAAACAACTCCCTGAAGTGTTTATTATTGCAGAAATAATATAGCATTATTTTCTACATCTAAAGACACTATTAAGTGCTGCAGAGAATCATCCTATGGCCACATGCCACTGAATGGCACTGGATTTGCAGGGATTCAGAGACCAAGACACTCAGGGAACCTGGCTCAAGTTCAAAACCCTAGGATCACTCCATTCTTTCCTTCCAAATGAGAGAAAGACATGCTTGGTAGTGTCACGATTTCGGCTATAAGCAGCAGCCTTCTAATTAAAAATAAACTGAGTCCATTATTTCTATTTACAGCTTTCCACAATTTAGCAGCAATGTGAAGATAGAAAGAGATGCTGGAAGCATATGTTTAAACCTCCCAAATGCTTTTGAGAGCATCATTAGAGTAAACATCCTGTCAATGTGTTTCTTTACCTTCAATACCCATCTCTAAAGGGCTTCCCAAGTTGTGTGAGGGCAGCATAAATAGATTTATCTTTGGAAGGAATGGTCCAGGAAAGACACAGCTATAATTAAATTAGTAATTAGAAAGAGCCATGCTCCTACCTCCAGACAGTCCATTGTATACTTTCATTTTTCCCATCGATATTGGAAGATGGTAAGGATAAGGGAATGGGGTGGAGGAAGGCAAAAAAAAAAAAAAAAAGGAGATGAGACAGGGAAAAGAAAATTTCAACGGGCTTTATGAGTGGATACCTTGGTTGAATTTCAACATGAAAAATGTTCTATAAATATTTGCTGAATGGATCTTCCAAAGACCAATGGCCACCTCCAGACATTCTGAACACATGTGGCATTATGGGATGCATGTGGCAGTTTCTCAAACTCGGCATTATTGACATTTGGGCCAAATGACTCTTTGTTGTGAGGACTGTTAGCAGCTCCCCAGACTTCTACCCACCAGATATCAGTAGTATCCCCCCCGACACACACACATACATACATCCCCCAAGCTATAACAACCGAAACCATCTCCAGACATTATCAATTACCCCTGGAGGCAAATCACCCCTGGTTGAGAACTACTGGTGAAGGTGTACCATAAGCCTCCACCCATTCATTTATTCACCAAATCTGACTAATGTATTCGGGCATTGTTCATTCTATTTAGAACACTGATCAATGTACTTGTCTCTACCCTCAAGTAGTTCCCAGTTTAGGAGCAGAGAGAAACTTTAAAGTAAAAAGACATGAGAGATTGTGGGTTGACTCCTAAAATACGGGCCTGCAGTCCATCCTAAGGACATTTGGAAAACGTACCTTTAATTGCAACAAAGGTAATATACTTAGAAAAGTTGTCAGAGAAAATCCGGTTAAACTTAGTGAGGATTTCTGCTCTGCTAGGAGGTTACATATTAAAGATGAATGTGAAGGCTCTCAGAGAAGCGGTGAGCCTGGCCCCTATACGTCTTTGCTGACTTCATAAAAAACAAGGGTGCCACTTTGTGACCCGTGAGGGTCTACAAGAAGATTGTGTAACATGCAGTATGCCTTCGATCCAAATAAACTCCCAGATTATTAAAAGGATGTTTTTTCCCTCTAGAGGTCAAGGTGAGTCACCGGAGCTTTTTCCCTGTTATTAACCAAGCACTAGATATACAAGGCTTAGATATTAAAAGGCATTAGCCAAGGCATCATGGCCATCTGGTTTAGAGCAAATGCAAAACTTGAGGGGGAAGCTGCATCACTTACAAAGCAAGTAAAAGGCCTGAAATATTAGAAGCCATGTATACAAACCCATTCAAATTTCTGTGGCCAAGTGACAAGGGGGTATAGCCAGTTGTCTGAGCACCTGAGGCCAGCCTCTCCCTAGTGTAATTCCAAATAGAAAAAAATATATAACTACTGACTTACCTTGACCCAGAACTGCCAACAAATCTCTACATTCTTTCAATAATCTGGGCGTTTATTTCCACCAAGAAGTGTGGCGTCTGTACCACAATGAAACAGGCCCCCATCTGATCTCTACAGCTGCCCCCACCCCTAGGAGGGAAGGTTACTCACATTGCCTCCTCATATAAAGACCGTTGGCCTCAGAATATTTACAGTGAATCCAAGTTAAAGAAGTATGTAAACCTAATGAAGCCATGAAAATACCCCAAAGTTGGAATCATACTATCTCCATGCCTTTTGAATGATAATTTTAATGCAGATGAACCTGGCAAAAAAGAAGAGTATGAAGAAGTGTAGGGATGACTGTTTCAGGCCTAAATGAGTCCCAGACTTTATGACATCTTTGTTGATGGCTGTTTTCTTC
The DNA here is from genome assembly GCF_024362965.1 of Panthera pardus. Classification (NCBI taxonomy): domain Eukaryota; kingdom Metazoa; phylum Chordata; class Mammalia; order Carnivora; family Felidae; genus Panthera; species Panthera pardus. The sequence continues at coordinate 77,423,634 of NW_026526821.1, forward strand.
AATATGATTGTTTCTATCACATCATAGAAGTTTCTCAGACCAGAGCCCACTGACTGCACTTCTCACATCAGAGGTTTTTCCTGTCTCCTAAATGCCCAGAATAGGAGGAAGATGGTGCTGGGACAAATCATGCAGGCAAACAGGAAAACATGGCCACCTCCAGATCAGACAGACCTTGAGAGGTGCTTCTGAGGACTCACTAACTGGAGCTACACTGAGACAGACTGGACTGGCCTGGGTTTCCCTCCAAGAGTTCCCTATTGTTTTATCAGTGGCACCTGCTTAACAGGCAGAAGCCTGAGGGACAGTCTTCTCATGAACTGTTCCATCAGCTTCCTGAGGACACTTGATTCCTTTTGGCTTACATTCCTCAGGGGGCCTGGGCATGGAGAATGACCCTGGACAGATTCTAAAGTTGGTCCCCTTAGTATTCATTTCCTTCCATGATACAGCCAAGGGGTCAGCATTCTCTGACCACCCTCCTTAATGTGAACCACCTAACTGTGTTCCTGCTTCTTCACAATTTTGTATTTTGAGTGAGGAACTGTGAGAAGAATAAGCTGAGGGATGACTGATGGTGAGGTTTCTCCTGTGGCAGTGGGCAGGGAAGGTCTGACCAGTTGAGCCACATCACATTTTTTAGCCGCCGCTACTGAATGATGTTTGAGAACCACCTTCCTATGTGTGTGCAAGATGGCTAGCTGCCTACCCCAAATCCCTGCTCCATTTCCACAGAGCAGTGCTCACTAGGAAGCCAGTGCCCAGCCACGACCATACTTCCCAGCCTCCACCTTGCACTGGCTGGGGTCTGAAGGGGTTGTTACCAATGGAATGTAAGCATTTCAGTTTATGTCTTTGAAATACTTTCTTCCTCTGTCTGCTGACTGGTTCTAGAGTTTTCAAGGCCCTAAGGGCTAGCAAAACCATAAGACAAAGGAAAATTTCCTGACAACAGGAATGCCCACATAGAACTCTTATTAGTAAGAAATAAACTCCCAGTGTTCAGCCACTGAAATTTGGGGAATTATTTGTTACAGCTGCCTAACTTGGTGTTAGCCTAACTCATATACCACATAGAGCATGAAAAAAAGAGGGGAGAAAACCCTGTATTGACAAGCATACTAGCATTTACTGAGTATCTAGGTCTGTAATATCTACTCTGTCCATGTGCTTTCATGCAACTTCTCCAGTATCAATATCAAATTAAATTCCATTTATCAAATTTCCACAGAATGCCTAATGGCCAACACCTGAAAATCAACCCTTCGAGGAACATGCATTTCCTTTGACCTTCTGAACAATTTGATTCACCCAGCATATCCTGAGTGCCACTTATGTGCTGGCAACCATGCTAGACCTGGTGATACAAACACAGTCCTCTCCCTCAAGGAGCCCATTCAGCTTCCACTGCCAGCCTCAGCTATCACTCTTGCTACAAGAAAGAGAGGATCTGGCATGTTTGGACTCACACAGAGAGTAGAAGAACATATGCAAAATCTTCTGATGGTTGGGCCAATTTTGCAACATGGATTCTTGTAGACATGCAGTTTATGTCATATTCGTATTTACATATGCGTCTCAGCTCTACTGCTTAGTGGCTGCTACCATTCTAGCCATTTTTGTCCTTTTCTAGAAACTTTAAAATGTAAAATAAAGCTTCCGCTCAGTACTAATCCAGGTTCCAGCCAGGAGCCCCAGAGTTAAGTTTGTACTTACTTCTGTAGGCTCCTCCCACTGCACTGCTGTCCTGCAGAGAAAGGTGGTTCCATCTAATGCTATCTTCCACCCAGAAGTCTCTTCTCTTTGGTAGGCTAGTTTCTGGCTGTGTATCAGAAAGCTTAGCCACTAGGTTCTACTTCATGGTCAAATCTTAGAAAGCTCTACTGATATACCTACATGGCCCAAAACGGTTCCAGGCAAATAACAGGAATTCACTGTATTTATATGGAATGAAAGCATGAATGAATGAGAGATGAGTACCTTATGTTATTAGCTTGACCACTCAGAGATTTGATTTCCCCTTTAGGAGATGCACTGGCCAACCACTATTCCTAGGGAGACAATTTTGCTAGGGATATTGACATTAAATGAACTGGTAAAGCCTGAGAATGACAAATAGTTCTACTCTGGTATGCCAACTTTGATCAACAAATAGGAGTTCCCTTGAACATAGCACGAGAAGGATTCCAAGGCTTAGTAAAAGAGGACCATCTAGTCTATCGGTAATGATGCCATGGATATGGCGATGAGGTATGAAGATGTGCATGACAGGCAATGTCATTCCTGCCACAGTCCTTAGCTGACAACCTGGTCTACAGCCGGGAATTGTTGTACCTGGATATTCTCAGCTATGAGATCATCAGGTAAGCGAATGAGTTAATAAATGTAAAAGAGATTACTGAAAAGAAAACTAGAAGCTTTAAAAGTTCGGTGTTGTTAGTATGTAAGCATTTTCGCGCTTAAAGTAAGGAGAGTGAGTTAAATAGCCGTGGTGGTTTAAGTCAATCTCATGAGCATCTGGCAGGCAGTGGGCACTTATAACCAATCAGCCCCCATAGCTCATGGTACCCATTCTATGTTGGGAGTATGAGTTGCAATTAATAAATTGGGTTTTAGAATCCTACAATGCATTTTGACAGATAAACAATGATTTTCTCTTGTTGTTACGTTGTTGATCCCCAGGCTCCCAGGCTAGTCCAGAAAACCTGACTCACAGCAATATTTCAATTAGCCTAAATTCTGGGTCCTGGTAAAAGGCAACGGAACATCTAATATAGGAGAAAGTAGGAAGAGGCAGGAAAATGTGCCTCTTCTCCATTTTCTGGTCAAAAGGCTAGCCTCAAACATTTTGAAATGGGCTATTTTAGCCCCACTTCTATCTTCTCTCCTAGATATATCTTCTGCCATCTGTGGCTCTTCTTCCCCAAAATCAATTCTTTCAGGGTATCCTAAACCCTATATTGTCCAGATTCATCTAGACTTAGTCTCTACCTTCTTCCTACTTCAGTATTTTGTGATGCAAAATACTCTGTGCCGTAAGGGAAATCAAAAGTTTAGCTAGATTTTAGAAGGAAAGTAAATCTGATATAGCTATTTCATACTAATGTGTAAATGATTTATAGTCTACCATTCCCAGAGGAATTTGAATTTCTAATGGGGTATTTTGGAAACAAAACCGAATCTCCAATTAGTAGACTTTCTAGCAGCATCTGAGAGTAAAATGAACCTTACAGTAGGAGCTGAGAAAGGGCATCTGGAGGCCAGATGACCACCTCAAAGTCAAATAATTATGTCACAGTATCTGTCCTTGTTCTGTTTCTCCTCTTTCCAAGGCAGATCTCTGAAGCTGCTATTTTCTTCTCTTCATAATTTCTGCCCTGTTTCTATTTCTGACTGTATATGCTCTGTATAAAGTTCCAAAATTTTTAATACCCTGAACGAAAGGATAAGCAGAAGACAATTCTGCTATCTTCCTACGTAAGCCATACAGGAGTCAAGAAATGCATGTATTCACACACTCCCTCCACACACAGCCCCAAAAATTTAAAAACAAAACAAAACAAAACAAAACTCTAACGATCAACAGTGAAAGCATATGCAACAGAAAGCCCATTTCAGAAAGATGTCTAAATTGTAAGGACAAGGGCCTTTCTACACATCCAGGTCTAAAGTTAGAGTCTAAAGTTAGCACTCTCTGTCCCTCACCCTGTTTTGACTTTTTTAGCACCACCTTTCGAATAAGAAGACAGACCAGCTTCCTACACCGAAAACACACTAATATACGTTTTTGATCATTCATTTGCCAATGTCTAAGTTGGATCTCTAACAAATAATAAAAGGTTAAGGACTAAAGGTGCTCTCCCTAAAGCCAGACTGAAGAGAAACCTGCCAAGAGGGAACAGTTCTAGTAAAGTAGATGGGGTGTTCTGCATCCCACTTTTCAGCTGCAAGAGGCCACACCATAAAGTCATGACCTTCTGACCACTGGCTTTAAGAACTTTTCATTTATACCTTCTTTTTCCAGGTGAAACAGGAGGGGCAATTTTATCGCACTCCCTCGAACCCTTCCATTCTTTCCCTCTTGTTTCCTTCTTCCTTCTTTGAGAAGTCAGTTGGATCTTTCATCCACCCTCCATTTCCCATCATGCTGTGCAAAACAGCACCTGGGGCAGCCGCAGAGCTTGAGAGTGGTCAAAAAAAAAAAAAAAAAAAAAAAAAAAAAGAGGAGGGAAGGTGGCGATTGGCTGGAGAGGAGGTAATGATTTGTAATTGCAATACTTTCATTACTGTCTTTTAGCTCTTTGCAGAGTAATGTCAAGAGCTTCGTCTTTGTAGTGTTATTGGCATTTTTCATCATATTCATGAAGTGTGGGTCAATTTTCTTCAAAAGGCGCACTTCGCCAACTTGCTACAGAGACAGACAGTAATAAATTCTACTAGTGCACTGTGAAGGCTTCGTAGCTGCAAGCAACAATAAAAAGCAATGAGCTGGGTGTCACTAAGTAACTCCAGTTTACACTGCATTTTCTTCTTTTATTGAAAACTCAAGAATATGAATTTATTAATGAATACACAGGCATACTTTGAAGGGGGGCGGCAGCGCGGGAGGAGGAGGGGTTCTGTGCGTGGTGGGGGGGAGGGGCGGGGTGCAGACACCATGTCAATTTATTTGGTATTCACACTGTGTGTGCCTATATTGTATTGTTCCATCATTTCATGGCCAGGCTTACCTTGTTAGGCTGTGGCCCTCCAGAAAAAACCCGAGCTCATATAGCAACACCTTGACGTGGATCTACAGCTGCTCTCGCTGTGCCTGTCTCACCTTTAGCCCCGGCTGTCTACTGCCGCCTTTCATTTTCCGCATTCATACATCAATAAGCTTTGCATGCTGACACCTAATTTTGCAGGCTACTTTGGTTATGGAGGCCGTGTTTTGCATATCACTACCCACCCCCTTCTGACACCTACTGCCTTTAAAGGGAAATGAGGAGAAGAGAGGAAGAGGCACCGGAAAGAGAGAGGAAGAGAGAGCAAGAAAGAGAAAGCTGCTTTGCTTCTCTGCCTAATCAGAGACTTCTTTATATTTGTCAAAAGCAGATATGCCAAATCAACTTTAATTGATTCCTCGGCGGCGCTCGCGGATGATTTTTGAAGGACTGGGCTTGTGTTCCCAGACACACTGTTGTGTTTCCAACGAAAAGGAGGTTTCTCCCACAAATCAAATTTTGATGCCAATTAGTTAGCATTTTCCATTCCAATTAAATTGGAGACTTGGAGACCTTTCTGATTTGGGAAGACTTTATATATATTTTATACTAAATGTGCCCTTCAGGTACTGATAAGCAAGAAGGGAATGTCCATGGGTGGCGACAGAATCTCGGGGGGTGGGGGTGGGGGGGTGGGGGATGTGTTGTGGGCATTTCAGCTCCTTTCTCTGGTTTCCTTCACAAAGGTTTGTCAAACTCGTGGCAACCTGTTATGTGACATCACAAAGGTTTTTACCTTGCAGTTAGGTGGCTAATGTCATTAGAGCCTTGACAATCCATAAAACGTTATAATGTAATAGTTTTTTTTCTGCCATACCCCTCCCTCCATAGCCCCTGAGACTTCATTGTGCAAAAAAAAAAAAAAAAAAAAAAGAGAGAGAGAGAGAGAAAGAGAGAGAATTGGGGAAACAAGATTGATGTTAAAAAGAACAGGCTGTGGCTGGATTTGAGAGATTATACAAACAAAACAAATAAACAAAAGCACAAAATAAAACAGGGAAAAAAACCACACCAAATGCAATGAGATGCCAACACACCCACACATACCTGTGAGCACATGGCTGTGAGGACACGCCTGCTAATGATGTGCCATCGAGAATTTCTAAATCTACTAAATTCAGTATTTATTATGTGTACCAGAAAACATTAAGAGGAATAAAGTGTCAATTCACATCCAGTTGCAATTTTAATTTAATAGCAACTAAGATAAGTTTGAAACACCATTAGCAATTACAAAGTTTCTTCTCCCTTTCTTCTCCCTCACTTTCTGAGCCCTCCTTTATTTTTCTCTTGTGTAGGACAGGAGTCATAAAAAAAAAAATAAATAAAAATCCTATTTGCTTCATCAGGTCACATGGCCTCGGGAGTAATCCTGAGCAAACAGGGAGAATCTAAAAAGAGAATCTGGATTCCAGTGGCCAACCTGTATCTTTGCTACTTTTCTTCCTGCCAGCATGAGAACAAGCTCAAGTTCAAAGCCCTGTGCACACCCACGTTCACCCAGGTAATCTTTGTGCCCACCTTGTGTACCCTAATAACTTGAAGGGAAATAAGATGCAATACCCAATGCCTAGATTAAAATATGAATGGCGTGTTGATAGCCACTATGCTGGCAGAGTGGGTGCTCTTGGATAGAAAGGGCTCCGGTGGGACCATCCCAGCAATGAGTCTGTGTCACAGACTTGGGGTCCAACTTCAGGGTCGATGTGAATTAGGGTCAAATGAGATAACATGTCTGCTATTTGTTTTAAACTGGGATTTCAGGGCTACCTGGCTGACCCAGTGTGCCTTTCACTTTCCAGACTCCTGCCAAGACAACTTAATATTTCTTACAAGCGCTCCCTGTATGCCAGACACCTTGCAAAGTGTTCTGCAAGGATTATCTCATTGAGTCCTCGCAACAGCTCTAACCATATCCCCATTTTACAGATGAGAAAAGCAATACCCAAAGTGACTTTAGTACATTCCTCAAGGACACATATCTGGCTATCAGGGCAGAGCCAAGATTTATACCCAGGTGGTCAGCCCGCAGTGACCAGCCTTTAGCCTTATTTCTCTTTGGATTCTCCAGAGAGATAGCATAGTTTTTTTAGGAGGGGTTAGTGTCCCGGTCAGTATAAGGATTGGTATTTTGGTCTTGTTTGTGTTTAAATCTGTCGTTGAAGATACCACTCCAGACTCCAGTAAGTGATTTTTATACAAGCAGTACAATGTAGTCTAGAGGGGCACCTGGATGGTTCAGTCGGTTGAGCGTCCAACTCTTGATTTTGGCTCAGGTCATAATCTCACAGTTCATGAGACTGAGCCTTGCATTGGGCTCTGCACTGACAGGGTGGAGCCTGGTTGGGATTCTCTCTCTCCCTCTCTCTTTGACCTTCCCCTGCTTGTACACTCTCTAAATAAATAAATAAATAAATAAATAAATAAATAAATAAATAAACAAACATTAAAAAAAAAAAAAGTGGTAGTCTAGTCCCACTATTGCCAGGGACCAAATAGTTTGAGGCCACGGGCTCTTCTTTTGAGTACAGTAATATTCCTTAACCACCAGAGGGGAGGAATAACTAAATGAGAAAATTAAAATAAAACAACACACCCCCAAACCAAAAGATAAAGGAGCACGCATTTTTAGACTAAAACTGCAGTTGTTAGTACAACGAGCCAGATATTGGTCCCAACAGTACGAGTACACATGTGTGGAATATTAGACAATATTCAGCTAGGAGAAAGCTTCCTGCATAAGTGGGCTGGGCACGACATCCTCTGGACAGGCTTACGACCAGCCACAAAGAGAGGAATTATGAGGACGAATGAACACTGTTCACATTCACACAGTGCCGCACGACATTGTCAATTAGCAGGCGTGTTTCCATAATTGTTATACAAGGGGGAAATTTACAGTGTTAAATGGCCCTCAAATTCACACTTCTGTGTGAGTTTTTGTTTGGTGGAATGTCTGGTATTAGCACGGATGACTGCCTCTGACATCTCTTTGCCTCTGAAGACAGAAACCACTAACCTGACAATGGGACAGACACACCAGAAGAGAACACTACCTAAGTAGGTTAGGCTAAGAGAGATGCATACACAGACAGATGATAGAAAGATGGATGGGGGGATGGATGGACAGATAGCCTTTTCCCCTTTGCAAGGGGAAGTTTTGGACATGCTCATATGTCTATCATTCCTTCCAGATGTCTATCATTCCTTCATGTTGTCCTCTTCTTAAGGAGGTATCCTTTGGATACAAATTCTCATTTTCAGGATTAATATCTCACATGGGGTATGCCTCCCTACCTCCAGGGAGAACAAGGGTGGCCATGACTAGATGACTACATGAAAGATTTAGTTTAATCTTGAAAAAGAATTTCTTGGGATGCCTGGGTGGCTCAGTTGGTTAAGCATCTGATTTCAGCTCAGGTCATGATCTACCCAGTTCATAAGTTCAAGCTCCACATCAGGCTCTGTGCTGACAGCTCAGAGCCTGGAGCCTGCTTCAGATTCTGTGTCTCCTTCTCCCTCTGCCTCTCCCCCGCTTGCACCTAGTATCTCTCTCTCTCTCTCTCTCTCTCTCTCAAAAATAAATAAACATTAAATTAAAAAAAAAAGAAAAGAAAAAAGCGATGCCTAGGTGGCTCAGTTGGTTAAGCGTCCAACTTCGGCTCAGGTCATGATCTCACAGCTAGTGAGTTTGAGCCCCGTGTCGGGCTGTGTGCTGGAAGCTTAGAACCTGGAACCTGCTTTAGATTCTGTGTCTCCCTCTCTCTCTGCCCCTCCCCCACTCACGTTATCTCTCTCTCTCTCTCTCAAGAATAAACATTAAAAAATTTTTTAAATTAAAAAAGAAAAAGAATTTCTTAAAAACAAAAATAAAGACAAAAAACTCTAAGAGTTGTGAATTTCAGAGTAGATTAGCCCCTTGGCTTAGGTAATTTTGGATATGGTTTGGTCTAAAGACAGAGACGGGATAAAATGTTATCTCAAAGTCACCATCAATCTTTGTGTAAGCCTGTAATCTCCAGCCCCTGTACACACATATTCACCCATATACATTGTACACACACCTCATATACATGCATATCCACGGAAGAAATAACCAAATAATAACAGACAACTGTCAGACAACTAAATAGTCCTTTAGACCATAGAACATAACAGAAAGACCCTTCATGATTAGAAAACATGACCCTTTATTTTACAAATCAGTAAAAAATGGTTCAGAGAGGTTAAGTAATTTGTCCCAGGTCACACAGCCAATTAAAGTAATAATTATGTGTCAACTTTTAGTTGTTTCCAAATATCATAACCACCTTGAAAGAAACAATATTTGCTATTTCTGTTATTCAAAAGAATATGTCACACAGATAGAGGCATTTTTTATTTACATCCCCACCTTGTTCCATAAATAAGAAATTCAGAAAGACATTTGCAAAAGAATTTGCAAGATGACAATGGTGATGATGATGATGATAAAATTTTGAGCAGTGTCTCATGATTTAGATAAAATCCTTGTGTATTAATTGGAAAGCCGGTTACATGATTGTATCATCACGCCTTAATTTTCAAAAGATAAAGAAAATAAATAAAAGGAAAAAAAAGATAAATAATTCCAGACAGGTAATGTCCCTGGACAGAACTGTAGTCTACATAAAGGTTCCAGTCCTAGCTTTCCATCCATAGGAAGCTGGTTTATTTTTCCCTCCATCCTTTGCGTTTCAAGGAAGTACTGCAAAGTTGCCTCCAAGGATCTTAGAGTCTTGAACGCATCAATCCATAATGTAGTGTCATAGCAAGGAGGCTGGAGAGTGAGAATGCCTTCAAGGACCAGAAGTAGGGTTAGGTGACCAACGATGGACCAGGAGTAAATAATGCAGCACTATTCCACTTTCATCAGAGACAGAAAAACACACAGATGACAATATAAGCTTTGCCAAAGATGTGAAACAAAGGGGGCTTTTCTACCTGCTGGTGAGAATAAATTGAGTGTATGACACTATGCATAAGGGAAAGGTTGTGGATTGAGGTGTACATTCAGAAGCTTCGGTGTCAAGATGGTATCTAAAGCCATGAGACAGGTTGAGATCAGTTAAAAAATGAAGATGGACAGAAACAAGAAATTCCAAGGACTAAAACCTGGGGGCCCCCCAACATGTAGAGGTTGGGAATTTGAGGAGGATCTATTAAAGGAGACAGAAAAAAGAAGAAACGAAGTAGACTTGCAGTTCAAGCAGAAAAAGCATTTCAGGACACCATCAGGACAGCATTATCACCTGTGCAAAAGCTGCTGGTAATTCAGGAAAGATGAGGATTGAAACTGACCTGGCTTGTTAGCTGATGGTGGCTTACAAGATCACCCTTCTCTGGAGCTACCACCTATTAATACAGGATCCTGGGAGCTAGATATTAATTATAGTAGTAATAACAATTGCTCATTATCTACATTGCGACAGCTTTTATGTGCCAAGCATTTTACATACACTAATCTAACTGGTTCCATACAGCAACTGTGGAGGTAGGTAGAATTACCCAAAATCACAGATGAGAACATTGAGGTACAGAAAGGTTCTGTGATGTATCTGAAGTCACCCGATTAGCAAGTCTGAAACTGGGATTCTAGAACCAAAATACAATGCAGGGCTGCCAAAAGACCCAAAGGGCGGAATGTCTGACATGTGGGGTACTGTGAAAGACACTGGAAGCTGTAGGCTTTGCCCTCCTTCCTCAGGGCACAAATAGCTGCTAGGGTGACCAACCATCCCTGGTGAGCCAGGACAGGGGAGTTTCCCAAGATGCAGGACTTGCAGTGATAAAACTGGGAATGTTTCAGTCAAACTATGAGGAGCTGGTCACACTCCATCTGGTGAAACCTTCGGAATGCCCTTCAGGAAGAAAGCAGCCGTAGTTACCTGTCGGAGGTTTTGCATTCTGTGTGAGCTTCCCTGGGGTGGTCCCGGAGCCTCTGTAGAATTCTGAGCCAGCTCTCCAGTCTCTCCTCACCACTCCCGCTAAGTGGGACCCTGGAGTTGGGAACCAGGAGCAGGGTCACTCTCACGGGCCTCTTTCATTGATGAACCTATTCACGAGGCTCCCCTTGCTTCCCTCTGCGGCCCTCTGGGAAACCCAAAGGTGCACCCCCAGTGGTACCAACCCCCCAGCTCCCCTTGGAAACTAGCAGAGGCTTCCTGGGCATACAGGGGCCTGTTTGTCAAATTCCCTCTGATCTACCCAGCTAATGAGGTCAAAACGGCTACGTCCATAAGGGATACATTTTCTCAATGGGAACTTATGCCTCAGACAACACATTGAAAATATTTATCTTTCTTCAGAGTACAGGCAGAGCAATATAGAATACTAGCTTATAAAAATGCTCTTTGAAAAGTAGAAGGAAAAAATCATAAAACATAGGAAATGAAAAGGGAATCCTCCCAAATCATGCTGCCAGTTGCTGTCCAAGAGATTTGCTCATGCCATTTGGAAAGCTTTGTTACAGGCTCAGCTGGTAATACGTTGAAGTAACCACATGCGACTCTGAGAGCCTGGGCCCCTCTTGGGTTGGAGAGAGGCCACACTGTCCCTGCCTTGGGATGTTGGAAGGGAAGCTATGTTTGGTCCCTACCATGGCTCTCCTGCGTCCCTGAACCCAGTCATGTGTCCCCCAGATCTCCGTACCCTTCATCTTCTCCAAAGCCCAGAATGCACAGCATAGGAGCGTTCATCACATTGGGGCCTGAGCTCCTATAGACACCTTCCAATGGAGCCTGAACTGAGCCGCTAACTTCTGATAAACTGGCAGAAACCTGAACCTTGCAGAACTCAAAGTGCTCTGAATACATATGGTCCTTCACAGAACCCAGGCTGTTCAAACTCACCCACATCTCTAATTCCCTCTGAACCAGTGGTTCTCATCTGGGGGTGATTTTGTATCACCTCCCTTGGTGTGTGGCGATTTCTAAGACATTATAACATGGTGACATTATGGGTTGTCATAACTGGCAGGGGATGGAGGGGAGCATCTACCGGGTAGGGAAGAAGGCCGCTGCTAAACATTCTCCACAGCACAGGACAGCCCTTCACAACAAAGAACTACTGGGCTCCAAATATTAATCGTGCCAAGGTTAACAAACCCTTGTCTAGAGATTTCCTTTTCTACCATCACCTCAAATCCACCACCAACTAAATAACTCTCATCACCACTTTTCCCAGACCTATCTCATCTTCTGATATCTTCATTTATGTCAATGGTATTACCATTTTCTTAGTCACTGGACTAGAAAATCACAGGCATTTTTTTACGTATTCCTCTCCTTCAACACATACACACACACACACACACACACACACACACACACACACACACCACCTAATTAATCAGTTAGTCATCTGAATCTGCCCAAGGGGATACAATATCTTTCGCTTATTCTCACTTCAACCTCTACCGAATTAGTCAAAGCTTTCTGTTTCATTTCTGAATCACAAACTTCCTGACTCTCCCTCTGGTCTCTCTCCATTCCAACCTGTACTACGTTAGGTTACCAGCTGTGATGAACAATCCCAAACCCTCAATAACTTAACACAGAAGATGCTTATTTCTTACTGGCATAACGTCCAATGAGCAATGGATGTGGGGGAGGGGGCGAGGCTTGGATCCACACATTCAGTGACCCAGGCTTCTTGCACTTGTGGCCTTGCTATCCCCCAGAACTTCCAGGTTTTCCGTCAGATATTCTGCATCTGACTACCAGATGAGGAAGGGAAGGTGTAGGATTCCAATTAATGGGCCAAACCTGGAAGCAGTGCACATCTCTTCCATTGACATTTAACTGGGAAGGATTCAGTCACATGGCCTCACCTTGCCATAAAAGAAACTGGGAAATGAAATTATATACGCAGGAGGAAAAGCAAACTGACTTTGGTGACTTCATGACAGTCTCTGCCACGTGTTTTTTCTGTACATTCCTGTCTGGTTCATCTTTCTCAAATACTTTTTTTTTTTTTACTTATTTTTTTAATTTGTTAGAGATAGCACAAGTGGAGGAGAGGGGGAGAGGGAAAGAGGGAGAGCTAGAGAGAGAAGCCCAAGTAGGCTCCACACTTAGTGCAGAGCCTGATGCAGGGCTTGATCCCATGACCCTGGGATCATGACCTGGGCTGAAATCAAGAGTCGGACACTCAAAAGACTGAGTCACCCAGGCACCCCTCAAATACCATTTGAATAACATTTTACCACATTTCCATTCTGTTCAAAAACTTTTGGAATTATTCCCAATTATTTACCTAATAAAGACTCAAACTGCATCACCAATAAAACATCCTCCATCTGTTCTTCCCACCTCACCTGGCCCTGCTGCTCTAATGAACCCAGTCACTGCAGCAACCTCCAGCCCCTCCACACCACCTCCCACACCGCCTCCCACACCACCTCTGTGCCTTTGCCTCAGGCTTCTTCCCATTCCGTCATCCTTTCCTCTACTTCTACGAATATCAAAACCTACTAATCCCACCCTCACCTCTCCAGCCTACAATGACCTCTCACTCTCTGCCCCTCAGTCATTAATAGCAATCCCGGACTAAGTGCTGGCAACATCTCAGGAACTGTGCTAAGCATGCATATGCCAATAATTTTTCATCTGCATGGTCTCACTGAATCTCCCCAACAATCCATAGAGCACCTATTATTATTATTACTCTTCCTTTTAAAGAGATGAAAATTGAGCCTCGCAGAGGTAAAGCAAGTTGCCAACATCACAGTCTGCCCTTCCCGATACACCCATGCCACCCCTGAGATACACAGCCCCTTGTCTTCTCCCGAAGTTCCACTTATTAATGTCTCCTTGTGAGTTCTGAAAGAAGAAAAAAATCTAATACCAAATAGAGTTATCAAAAAGATGTCCTCTTCTGCTCTGGCCATATGAAGGGGAGAAATAGCCACCCTGCCTCTGGCTAAGCCTGAGCAGAAGCAGTAGGCAGGGTGAGCCAGGTCCCAGCTTCTGCCTGGCATTCCAAACCAGAATCAGCTGGTCCAAGCAGGGACTCTGGCAGGCAGCACAAAGTATGTTCTTGCTATATTATTTGGGCCAGGGATCTGGTAGGCCATGCCACTGGGGATACAGCCATGGGTGGGAAGGTCAGGAAAAAGAGGAGCTGTGTGCTCTTGAAAGGCACGCTCCCGAGTGAGACTGTGCTGCTAGGTATGTGGGAACGGGTGCCCAGCCTGGCCCCACAGAGACAAAGGATGCAGCTGGCCTCCCTGGGAGAGTCTACCCAGGACCTGTGAAAAAAAACCCTTTCCATCCCAATAGCTTGTCCAGTCATGTGAAAGGGAACTTTTTTCCTCAGTGGAGTGAACTTGAGCAACTCACCTATCTCCCTAGGCCTCGGTTCCTACAGCTGTAAAGTGGAATTAACTCACAAGTTACTTCTTAAGGTGGTTATGAGGATCATATAAATCAATACGTGCGAGGTTCTTAAAGCTAAAGCTGTCATTGTTTCTAGACCTTGCAAAACAGTTGAAGATATTCCACACCCAGCTGGAATGTGTATTTACTTTTAGCTCCGCCATCACAGACGAAGGACGGAGAGAGCTGTATCAGCCCCTTCCATGCTACAAAGCATCACATCCCTTGGTGACCTGGATGTCCTATCACCCATTCCTGTCTTATCTGTAGGCCAGAGGGGAACACTGTCCATGCAAGGCAAGTGATAAGCACTTTCTATAGCCACCCGCCATAGCACCTGAAATTCAACCACTGGGGCAAGATTCCTTTGGCTTCAGAAAGGAGTTTTTAACCTTGCAGACATCACAGACTTCCTGAGAATTTGGTAAAGGCTGAAGAGCCACCACACACACTCGCACCATTTCATATACACACAGAGAAAAATTTGCTTATAATTTTGCATGCTGTCTCAGGATATTCAGAGACTTAGTAAACTCTGGCCCAGTTTAGCAAACCTGGCTTGAGGGTAACGCATTAAATAAATAGCAATGTAACTAAAGTTGGGAACTTTCTTCAACAGCAGGTACTCTTAAAACATTTTTTATGTTGAGGGAAGAAGTGGATGTTAAAGGTTATAGACTATCTTATAAGGATGAGAGCCATGGAGGAGAGAACCGCTCTGTTTCACTGAGCCCCATCCTCCACCCAGGATGGACAGTAGCTCTTAGTGCCCATCGGTGAATCTCAAACCTCTCCCCTCTGTGCTTACAAAACTGTGCCATCAACACAGAACCTTGCTGGTTCATGCCACTCCCCTGTCAGCATCCCCAAGAGTCACCTGGGAATCACATGTGACTCTGCTGATATGTCCACCTGGGTCAAGACAGCTCTTCTTACTCTCCCACTCAACAAAGGGACAGGGAGAGTTCTGCCAGGAAACTACAATGTCTCCATCCCACCCCAGCCCAGCCTCAATCCCAGGGCACTCCAACCTTCAAGGATATCACCATGCCCAACCACATCTTTGCAGACTTTTAAATTCTGCACTCCTGGTATGGCCAGGAGACTGGATGCAAATCCTTAAATGAATTCTGGAATCAAGACCACTTAATCCTGTCCACTGTGCTTCCTCCTCACCTGCAGAACCCAGAAGAGAAACCAGATAGGCTTTGATGGCTACTTGTGCTCCTCATCCTAAGTAAACTGTGAAATGTGTTTGGAAACAGAACGAGCATCTTGGACTCTGCAGCTTGCCCCAGTCCTTCCCTCTGAACAGGGACTCAGTGTAGACAGCCCACACAAGTAGAAAACCTTGTGCCGGAGCCCGAAAATCAATTTCCTCTACAGCACTGAGCCCACAGAAGGAAGGTTCTCGATGCCAGGACCTCAGCCCTGTGTACAGAGGGTGAGGTGGAAAAGCTGCTGCTTCTTGGCCATAACTCAAGACGGCCTGCAGGCAAGAGAGAAAGAGAGAGGGAGTGAGGGAGAGACGGGGGGGGGAGAGAGAGAGAAAAACACAGGGCGGAAATGGAAAGGAACTTTTACCTTTTTATACAGAATGATGCTACTACTAGTGTCATCATTTAGGGTTTTTGCAGCAAGAAACAGGTGACAAAGAGGATCACAGAAAAAGTTTGGGTAGCTGAGGACTTTCTAAGCATAGCTGTGATTTTAAAGAGTCAGATAAAATACCCAGTGTGGGAATCGAATCAGATGAATTCCTGAGTGTTTTCATGTGCATGTGCTCATGTGTGCCCAGATGTGCTTGAGAACATGCAGCTGGTGTTGCACAAGTCTTTCTGTATCTGTGTGTGCATTTGTGTTTGCCCTCATGGCTTTTGTAAGGGATCGATATCAGTGTCTACTTGTGCAGATATGTTCAATTAATACAGGGAGAGGAGAGAATAATTTTGTACAAAGCAATAGCAGTGGTTTACAAAGCTTTATAGTGGTACTCTTTAACAGTCCCACCTTCTTTATCATCCCTTTAAATTCACCTGGAAAAACCCTGGTCTCTCCATTCAATGGCAGAAGGCTACTGATTTTGAAGGGAAATCAGAGCATTATCATAACTTGATAGTTTTAAATCAAGAGTCAGAAAACTGAGGCCCATGGATCAAATTCAGCCCACTGTTTTCTTCTGACAACAGCAGAGAAGAGCAGATTCAAGAGAGACGATATGGACCATGCTATCCGGACCACTTATTATAAAGTTTGCACACCCCTAGTGATCAGCCTTGCCTTTTCAAGATACTCCACCTCCATGCTCACTAGTCACTCCACTAAGGCTGAAACTGACACAGTGGAGCAGAGAATAGTGTGCTCAATTTTAACTCAGAATTCAAGTTCAACAGTGGATGTTCCCTGGTAAGCTATTGGGATGTTCTTTCTTCTATGGCCCATGTTTTGGGTAGAAAACCTGTGAACTTCTCCCCCCAACCAGTTCAAATGCTGAAGGCAAGGTGTTGCCTTCCAGAGCAGAAACCAGCTAACCATGAAACTCTGGACCAGCTACCTAATATCTCTGGGCCTTCTGATATGGTCGATGACTGTCAATTATGTAGTCACTGCTATTTAACTCCTGGAGAAGGTAAGGTAAGTATCATCTCTAAGGGTATGCTTCCTCTGAATCAGCGTAAATAATCTTTCCTTCTCTATTTGTCTGTCTAGGAATCCCGAAGATGACTTCTTAGACTAAGTAACCCATAGAAATGGCAAGTTCTATGAAGAAATGTAGCTTAAATACACATCATAATGACTATGCCACATTACAGCATTTATTGGTCTCTGATGTTGAGAGATCTCTCTAACCAAATTCTTCTGAGTTCAGCAAACACAGAAGACAAATACAGGTTTATTTGGCCATAAATACTCTGCATTAAGTGGAATCAGAAGACAATCTTTGGGGATGCTGAGCAGGTATGTGTTGGTATAGAGTACATCCTCTACACATGGGAAGCATAGCTGTCTCTTCTGAATGGACCAATACTCAGAAATCAGGTTTTGCTGGTCACTTAGCTGAGAACGTGAGATATGTCATGGAACCTCCCGTGTTCAGCTTCCTCAAAACTAAAGATGGCATGTGACCAGATTTCCTGCTGGCCACGAGGAGACTTCAGTTCATAACCTGTATAAACCTTGAGCTCCTCACCCCAGAGGTGCTAACCACCACATCAAAGCTCAGCAACATCTTCCCGATCCATCTCTGTTCCAAAGGTGCAATCAGTATGAAACTCAACCCTCCCTAACTCTGACATTACAAATAATGGATGCAGTGCCATGCTATGTGTCATGTTTCCTAGAGGACAGAGGGAGGAGACTGTAGGGCTCCAGCTGGAGGTGTGATCTCATCCTGTGGCCACACTCTGCTTTTACAGTGGTGATTCCTCCTACTCCTTTGCAAAGCTGCAGCCTGGGCTATTCTGTCTGACTCTGCACATGCCATCTTTCTTAAAAAGACGTTTATTATGACACATAATGTGAATAAAGGTTGGAACCATCCACTGTACTCTGATTTGCTATAACTGTCACTTGCAATGCTTGCTTCTCATTTATACCCAAAATGAAACTCTCTAGCCATGGCACCAATACCATCAAGTACCCTCCCAGAAGAGAAGGATTTGCCTTCGGCTGCCTCTCTGCTCAGCTCTGACAGGAGGCTGCCTGGAAGTAGAGGCTCCAGACCCCCTGCTAGTGCTGTGTTGGAAAGCAGACAATGAATGAGCATCATGGTCATAGTCAAGGGGCGTTGCGCATACTTTTAATGGAAGGCGGGGCTCTGCCTCAGAGCCTGCGATGACTGAGGAGGAGCAGACGCCCTCCACTGCTGATGTTCTCAAAACAACTGACAGGCCAAGATAAATCAGTTTGTGTCCTTCCTTCCCTTTCTACCACCCCTGCAGGAAGGAGACCTCATTGCCTATGAGAAGATGAGACAAAGAGAGACATAAGGGCAGATGGATGTATCCCAGGCATGCCGATCCTTCAATGTACAATTAAGAAAACAGAGGCTGGGGACGGAACTGGGGTAGGGGGTGGTGCAGATAGGAGATGAGGCAAGCACTCTGTCAGAGAAAAGGTTTCCTGCAGCATGAAACTGTATTTATGGTAATACGCCTTACAAAGATACGTGTTCTCTAATCCAACTGCGTTAACTCTTCCATAAGCCAACTTCCCACAATGCACTGCACATGCTAAGACTCAGTTTACTAAACCATAATTTGATTTCTGAATCTCTCTGGGTACCTTGGCACTGGGAAAAGGGACATTCCTGGTCATGGAGTGAGGGGGGCCTATGGGCCGCGTAAAGAGGGAACATGTGAGGGTCTCTGGGCAGAGCAGGTTAGTTAATCTGGGATTGGCAAAGAGAAAAGGAAGCTCCATCCAGGTAGGAAGCTGGTCAATGGCACAGAGACACATGCAGGCTAAGCTTGTTTGGTCAGGCCTAATTTTGAGACAAGAGTCCTGGATCCTAGCCCTTATTCTGTTTCTCTGTATGAGTCTGGAAGTCATTGGATATTCTTGCACTTCCAATTCTCTCTCTGTCCAATGATGGACAGAAGTTTTACCCTCCAAATTCACCCTCTGGGGGTAATGACGAGGACATTCTTCAGACTTCCCCACAAAGATGGTGCCATTCTTACATGGAGTGCTTCTACCTGAGCTACAACAAAACTTTCCCAGTATTTCCTCTCAAGCTGAAGAACAGGCCCATGAGCGTTCCCAAATGTGGCACTACCCAAGGTCATTAGTGGACAACTGATTTGTCATACATTTGGAGGATAATCAGCTTGGGTTCTAATCCAAAACATGTTTATGTCCCTGTGTGCATGAGGAACAGAGGAGGAGGATATAGTGGAATGGAAAGGGGAGGTACTATAAGAAGATGAATGGAAACAGAGAAAAAGCCAGCTGGAGATAAAACAACTAAAATACAAATGAAATTAAACTCAAGAAATCAGAGTGGAGGAACTCACTTGGAAATACACTGTGATTTCTCCTAGAGAAGCCACCAGTGACTGTGGTATGGTAATTTTTAAGAATCTGGAGACAAATGCTGTCACAAAAGGTGATGGCTGTTAAAACACAGTCCTATTTATAGCCTTCTGATCATCTGCCAAACATTCTCCTGATTATATTCAAGTCCTGGTTTCTTTGAGATGCCCAGTCTTCTATATAAACCTGCTTTAGCCTTCCACAATTAGGTCATCTCATGTGGAATTGTACTATTTGGACTCTCTTCCTCCCTCTCATAATCCCTTCCGTAGAATGGCCATTGGGGGTGCTGTCAGGAAGGAAGGCTGATGCTAGCCAGGCTCACTGCCTGCTGATGACCTCCACATGATGTCTGTAACACGTGTCCTTAACATGTTGGCTTGAGGGCCCCACCACAGTTACAATGCATGTTTTTGTTTAATGAAGAGAGTCAAATGATTCTGGAGATGAAAGGAAATCAAGAGATGAAAAATATACTCTTAGCACTTTCAAAAAATAATTCCATCCCAAAGTGAGAGATGTCAGCAGAAGGTGCTTGGGGCAATATTATGGGCAGGGTTTGCTGTAGTAGGCTTCGGGACATAAGGGAAAGTGGCAGTGGATGCTTCCAGCAAAGGCAAAGACCAAGTTCAAGGGTCTGATTATCAAATGGTCTGTGACACAGATATAGGGTGTGAGGAAACGTACTCAGAGGAAGTAAAATCTGTAACACCTGAGGTTCCAGGCAGGAAAGCATCCGGGGTTGTTGCACTTCAGGTCCACGTGCTGGAACAGAGAAGGTGAAAGTGGAGGAGAGAGTGCCTGGGGGCTGAGGGCTCTCCTCCATGAAGCCCTGAGTCACTGATAACCCCAGAGTGTCCAGCTGGCTGCTTTTAAGGTGTCTTTGAACAGAAACACACATCATAAGATTCTGTATTCATTAGTTGATGAAATGTTATGACCAGAGGCTTGCAGGAACCTAACCCTGTATTTCCCCTAGGAGCAGTGGTTCAGTATTCACGAATTCAGCATTCGTTGTGACTTTATAAAACATAATCACTGAAAATAACAAGAATCACGTGATGCTGTTGGTGGGGAAGCAGGGACCAGCATGGGGGACTTCCATGTTTGAGCAGGGAAAGAAGAGAAGACACAGTTGAACAGGTAAGTGGGGGACCTGGCCATAGAGAGCTGGGAAGCAGGAAATGTGGGACTAAATAGGCTGAGTTGTTCAGGAAGGTCCCTAACCCTGTATGCCAGAAGTCAATGGCTTTTCCCAGAACCCTGTTCAGGTTTCTGCTACCTAAGCACAGTGCTATGATCATTAATTAATAAGCACACTGGAAACCTAAGCAGACAGACCCACAGTTAAGGGGCCACAGAGACCCAGAGAGGGTCTCAAGGGGCTGCCTCTTTGCAGTCCAGTTTATGACTCTTCAGGGAAGGCTACGCTACAGCCTTGTTATTTTCCTTCTGGGATTAAAAAGAGAACCGTAGTTTCCTGCCCTATTAAGCCAGTGCCTTTCATGATCATTAAAATACCTTTAAATACTTCATTTCTCCCCCTTAAAGTGTTCCAGGCAGAAGGGAAGCTCTCCTTCCACATAACCTTGCTCCAAAATAACAAACACATGATGCCATTTGAATTTGGCTCCTCTCTTCTTCCCTTTTGGGTGTTCAGAAATAGCCACTTACAAACACATGAAGGCATTTGCCTCGGTGGTAAATATGTCTTACGTGTTGATTTCAGCAGGCGACTCTCTGCAGATGTGCACATGTGTGCTCATTTCCTGCCCTCCAAAACTATATTTTGGTTGTGGACATATGGTGAGCAATAGTCGGAATAGTTATTCAGGGCGCAGACTCTCCTCTGGGATTCGTGGGACAAATCTTGCTCTTCTGTCAAGTCAGAATCACCCACAATGTATTGAGCACTGAAATGCACAAGAGGTTTTAATCATGTGTGCATGCTTACTGCCATACTCATAATAAAATCATTAACAGTCCTCTATGGCATGTTAATGGTCAAATGGATAATAACTAATGAAGCAGCTCACAGTTTTTTTAAGAGCTTAGCTATGATCCAGGTATTATTCTATGTAACTTGCAGGTATTAAGTAATTTAATTCTTGTAACAACCTAGGAAGTAATTATTAATATTATTACCATTTTATAGATAATGAAACTAGGGCACGGAGAGTTTGTCTAGGCAGGTAACTCATCTAAATCCAGAATTCAAGGGATGGATGGGACTGTGATTCAGATAATTTATTGACATAATAATTAGAATTTGAATTTCATTCTCTGTGTATTCTCCTCCCTGTTGCACAAATCCTACCTCTTAAGAAGGAAGCCAAGCCCGCGGTGCCCACTTGGCTCTAGAAGGTTTGTGAAGCAGGTTGGAAGTAGAAGATTCAGAAGGGCCCCCTCTTCCTGCCTTCCACAAAAGCCTAAATTCACCGAAGAGGTTATGCCAAAGCTCTGGGGGCCCAGAGGGAAGTGAGTTGTTTTGAGGGAGCTAGAGAGAGGAGAGACGGATGAGAAGATGGGGACTTGCAGGAGGATACTCGCAGGTGCTGGGAAGGCAGAGACCCAGGCCCCACTCCCTGGTAGCACAAGACCCCAGAAGACAACAGCTATGTGGTCTTCCAAAAAGGTCTGACCTGGGCAACTGGGCAGGTCCTGCAAAGCCTGAGAATGACAGTGTCTGCCACCTTTGAGGAGAACACAGGCTTGGAGAGAAAGAGATCTCTGTAAGCACAATGGACTGAAAACCAGAGACACTTCCTCCATTTTCCAGCTACAGGGGGGCTGGTAACTCCCAGGAAGTAGAGAACGCCCTAACAATCTCTGAGATTGAATTACTATCATTCTGGACAGAACGGGGCTTACAGTCTGATTTCATTTGATTTAAAGAAAATTGGGGAAAGGGCCATTTTTGCAGACCTGAGTCGGTAGTGTGAGAGGCTTCTAACCCTTACGGAATGTTTAGAGATTTCACAGGGGAGGAAGGAGGAACTTGGGCATTATGGGAAGAGTCAAGGTTAGAGAAGCAGAAGGAAGGACAGGAGCATCCAGGCAGATGCCAGAGAGAGGCCACCTGTGAGGACAGAATGGAAGCAAGTGGTCTGAGCAAAGGCCAGGAGTAGCCCAGACTGGAATGGGGGAAGCAGGGCTGTGGAGAGATAATATGTGAGGGAGCTGTGTGTCAGGATCAGGGGTGTGGGCTTCCCTGTAGTCCCCCCTCCTCCGACATTAAGGCCTGTTTTGCCAGCACATGGTGTCAGTATGTTGTCAAGAGTCACTTTGAGCCAAGAACACTGGTGTCATTCTGTCCCCCCCACCAAGCAGTCCTGAGCCTTTCTGCCTCTTGGCTCTGCCCATGCTTTCATCTATGCAATACCTCTTCTCTTTGTACCTACCCCAATCCTCCTCAGCACCCCCCACCCCAACCCCTACCCCCAGAGATAACCAACAAGATCCCCACTGCCATTCAAGCTTAATACAACTACCACCTCTGAAGCAAAACTTGCTCTGAACTCCCTTGGGGGACCCAACCCTCTTACCCCTGTGGTCACACAATGCACTGCCAGGCTATGATTTAGTAACTTATCATGTTGCCCTGTGCACTTCATAATGGCAGGAGCCATGTCTTTTTCACGTTGGGATCCTCAGGCCATCTGGCACGTCTGAGGAGATGAACACTCCTCAGATGAACATAGCAGAGCAGGGGTAGGGCAGGGTTGACCTGCACACAGAGGGAACATCAGGGTGTATTATGAACATCATATCAGCCTCAATCCTCAGCCCTGCTCACCTCTGTCCATGGTGTACCCAATGCCCAGCACTGTGGTCACTCTGGGTTACTGCTGGAGGGGCTGCTCAAGGGCAAGTACATGACCTGGGCCCCGAACAACACATCACCCATTGTGTCTAGCGTCACAATAGAGAGCATGACCCAAGGGAATGAGACAGGGGAGGCAGAAGCCTTGACATAGAAGGAGTAAATACCAACCAGACTGTAGGACACAGAATTCAGCGTGATGAGGGTAGCTGTGGGCCGCACCACTCTGCAAGTCTTCGGAGTATGAGAGGTAGTGCCAGAGCTCAGAGTTTCAGAACAGAAAAGGGAACTATTGTTGGGTGGGGGAGGGGGGGGTAAGGAGAGGCAGATGTGGAAAATCTCCTCCTTCCTGGGGCAGAGGATTTGAGAAGCCAAGGGGCATGGCCTAAGGTAATGCAAGAGAACCACACCTTCTGGTGATTCCAAATAAGAAATCAGCCCTTCTCACGGCAACAGGGGCAGGTGCACTGGAAGCAGCCCACTAGGACACAGAAGCAGCATGGGACTTCCGATTCGGCGGGAACTGGGCTTTCATTTTCACTGAGCCACTAAATAGCTGGGTGGCCCTGGGGCAAGTCACTCTACCTCTCTGGGCCTCCATTTCCTCATTTATAAAATGAGTAGACTGAGCTAGAGAGAGATGGTTACATACTATATAGCCCTTTTTAGCTCTAACATGCTAAGACAGCATTCATTCCCCATCACAGCTGTAATGTGACAGCATTTGAGGCTTTCCTTCCTCCACTCAGTCCAAGACCTACATGGCGAGGGCAAGCACATGCATTAGAACCTAGAAGTATTTTGTGGAAATGGCATAAGCAAAGCATCTAAGACATTTATCAAGAATATCTGAATATCAACCATCAAGCCCCAGGCCGAGGGGAGCTGGGAATATTTCAGGGCACATTAACCACTGTTGTGGTAAGTAATTATGCACACTGACTTTGAGTCTGTTTCAACGGTCACATCTCAGAGTGTAATTCCTGCACTGTTTCCAGGGAGGGACGGACCCGAGCAAGTGCTAACGAGTCTTCCTAGAGTCTGAACTATGGACTGGTAATAGCTGGCATTTCAAAAATGTAGCCTTTTGTTTCTTGAAAAACTGCTTAAAAGCATTCACTCCCCCATCTCTGATCCTTCTCTGAAAAAGAAAACAATAAATATGATTTCAATCCATTGTGTTAATATCAGGATGCACACACAGAAGTGCCTGGATCCAGCGTTGAGCAAAAACCCATCTGTGATGCCAAGCGCTTTCTGTCTGTCAACAGACAGAAAGAGGACATTAACACTTTCGGGTCTCTTGAGAAGTGAGAGTTCAGTGGTCACTTGCTCTCACTATGTAGTTGAAAAAAGATCATATCTGTATGTGCAGTGCTATCTGAAAAGAAAAAAAAAACTGATATAAATATATTGGAATAACTTGACAGATTTAAATGTGTATTTTCCCTGAAAATAATTTATCTCTGCAGAGACACCCATTATTGAAACCACTAGCCTAACTGATCTAAATTCTCACTGTTTGCCATTTGCTCCAAACCTTATCCATGTCCCAATTAAAATCTCTGCTGGCAAACACTACGAGAGATGTCAGGGCAATTTTCATAAAAGAGTAAAAGAAGATCACACAGAATTTTTAACAATCTATTAGTTGGCACAAAGACAAAGAGGGATACGGATGGACCCTGTTGGGGAGTGGGCACTTGAAGGATTATTTTTCTGATCACCCAAACTTGGCCTTCTTAGATCGGAGAGTTTATCTAATAAATCAATCAATCCATCAATCAATCATTATCATTTACCTAAACCTAATAGGGAAGTGTTACAATGTTTTGGAGGTAGGGATGATGCACATGATATAAGGCCCTGCCGTTCAAAGTGTGGCCTTATACCAGAGCATCTCAGCATCACCCAGAGCCTATGCGAAATTCAGAATCTCAGGTTCCGCCCGGGTCTCCTGCATCAGAATCTGCATTATAACAAAGTTCAAGGTTGAAGTGATTCATGTCTTTATTAAGGTTGGGAAGCATAAGTAGCATATGTGGATTTAAGAAACTAAAAGTAGGGGTGTGTGTGTGTGTGTGTGTGTGTGTGTGTGTGTGTGCGCGCGCGCGCGCAGCGCGCGTGCTGGGGGTGTGTGGATATGTGTGAGGGGTTGTGTGCTGGAAAAAAAGAAAGGGTCAGGAGCCGAGTGTAAATGTCGAATTGGGATTTTGAAACCATCCAGATTTTGAAACCATGCTCCCAGCCACCAAGCTGTTCTGCCCAAAGAGATCATCTCTATGGTGAATCTCACGCCCAGTTTCTGCTAGAATATCTCCAGTGAAAAGTACCTCATTCATTCTCACAGGGCAACCAGTTCTGTTTGCAGTAGTTAGCCCATTTTCAAATGGCTCTTGTGAGTGTTCCTAAACTGTCAGCTCCAGGCCACGATCACCTAAGAAACATCCTCTGTCACACCTGCTGTGTGACCTCAGCCATGTTACTGAACCTTAGTGTGTGTGTCAGTTTTCTCGTCTCTGAGATAGGGTAAGGGATAGTACCTGTGTCGGTCTCATGAGTTTTGTGGAGATCAGATAAAATAAACCATAGGATGCCCCAGTCCATGCTTGAGGACATGCAGTAAGTGCTCAATGAATGCCACCTATTATTATTCCCAACTGAAATAGTCTTCCTTCAAAAAAAGGCATGAGAGAAAAGGTAGAGCTTAACTGTCTCTTTGAAAGGACAGACAGAATTCAAGTCAGCCAAAAGAGCATTCTGGGGACCTAGGACCTGAAAGCACGAGGTATCAGACTTGGGAATGCCAAAATAGAGAGCAGTAAATGTTTCAGTCTGACTAGAGTGCAAGGTGTGCGACCTAATGAGCAAAAAAGCTAGAAAGGTAAGTGAAGGACGGATCATGTGTCCCAAAAGTATGACTCTGAGAAGGGAGGGCTGGGAGCTGGGCAGTGTGAGATCAACCGAGGCACCGTTTTAACCGAACCTTGAGCCGAAGCAGTAGCTCAGAGGAAGGCACAGGAGTCTGATGTCAGAAGGCGCGTACATGCGTTCCATATTAGCTTGACCCGAAGCAGAGCTTATCCCTGGCATATTCTTCCTCTTTATTTGATCTTTTCCATCATTTCCCCCCATCCCATGATTGGAGTCCTGGGGCTGTCCCTGCAATAGCATTATTATCACCACCAAAGCTGCTGTGGACATCCCACCAAACTCCAAGTTCTCCACTAAGTGCTTCCCACATGTTATCCATTGACACACACAAAAATACTATGAGGTGGGTTCTAGTGTATTTTCCACTTTACAGATGAAGCAAATATAAGGCCATTGGAGATGAAACAATTTCCCAAGTTCAAGTAAATAGGAAGAGGCCACTTTCCAGAAGCATCCACCGTTCACTATTGATGTAGGCAACCCAAGAACCTTCTCACCCTCTGCGCAACTCCAAGACTTTTGCCCAGGATTCAAATGTTAGCTTTGCATAGAGCATTTGCAATCATTTGGGTCAAAACTAAATTTAAAACAAAACCCTGGGCTCCTTCCCATGGCCTAAAAGGACAGTTTAGGAAAAGGCAGGAGGGAAGTGATTTATTAAAAAGGAAAAAAAATGCTACCAAGATATTTCAAAATAACGGCAGCTGCATGCACTTCCAGTCTGTGAGGGCCTTGTTCGGGGCCCATTTTGGTAACGACGAGAAACCGCTGCTCTCTTTCCCAGGCATATGTTTAAAGCGCCCTGCAAATGATTTCATGTTGGATCGAGCTTCATTACTCACAGTTCATATTTGGTCTAAATTACAGTAAATGTTATTTCAAGGTTTACAAGTTAATTATTATAGTATAGTATTTACTCCATTATATAGTAATTACTGCAGTATCTAACGCCTAAAGGGTTTTCCCCCGTATATGAAGGACACAGAATATTTTAGAGTTTTTTCAAGCAGAACAGGGCTCACTGGTGTGTGTGTGTGTGTGTGTGTGTGTGTGTGTGTGTGTGTGTGTGTGTATGCGCGCGTATGTGGGGTGGGGGCTGGGAAGATGGGCATGCAAATGCCCACATTCTTTCAGATGCAGGGTCACAGGGGCTGCCAGCAGCCAAACTCGTTTCGACCGCCCCGGGAAGTAGCAAGTGCTATTTGTAGGGGCGAAAGAGATCGTGCTGACTCCCACAGATATGCAAGATGCCCATCCCACCTCTGGCAGGCCGCAACTGTACAGAGCCGAACAAAAAACGCTTTCGACCTACAGATGAACCAAGACCGGGTTTGCTCATCTCTGGGAGGCAGCTGCCTGAAAGACCTCACTTGCAATGTGGCTCCCCCTCTTCTGGCTTGTTGCAAGGGTTTATGTGGTCTCCTTGCACACGCTCTCTCCCCAACACCCCACCCTTGCCACAGAAGGGTCAGCTATGTGACACCAGATAGCCCCCTGCTCTGGGCTACATTTACACCTCTTTGCTCCATTCCAGCCCACTCTTTGTTCTGGCTGCCAAACCCAAAATGGATTCCATAAGTATCCTGCTTCCCAAATGTTGGGCCAAATGGCGGCCTGCAGGTCTGGGAACCCTAGGGGCCTGACAGGCAGTCGAGCTGAATGACAGGCTCGGGATCAAACCACATTTTTGTCCTCTGACTGCAGCCGAGCATCTTGGGCTCGTCAGATGCAGCTTCCTCTTGCAATGTCCTCTCCTCCCCAGAAGCCTGACCGCTGTTACCTTGATAAATGCTGAGCAGATGGAAAAGGAGAATTTGGCAATCACAGAAGCATCACGTCCCTTGACTCTGGCCCCTCTTCAGGAGGAGAGAACAGATCATGGAGACCAGGTGAGTCAATGTGCCTTGAGTGTGCACTTACTGTGTGTCTGGCCCTGAAGCTAGCAGAGTCGGAAAAGAGAAATGGTCGACATTTCTAGCACATGCTTTCTTCTACTGCAAAGGATTCCACAGCTCAGCCTTCTCACTGGCAGGGTAGGCAGAGACAGAGGGGTGAAGGGGGAGAAACTGCCGGTGTGTTTTTGCCCAAAGTGCTCTCGACACATTTTCTTTTTTGGCAGATGGTGGCAAAAAAAAACAAAAAACAAAGAACAAAAAACAAAAAACAAAAAAAACTGGAGGGTTTATGTAAAAACGTTCCCGGAGCTCGCAGATGGGTGTCCGGTTTTCAGATGGCCCCTCATGCACTGAAGCACACGACTTGCCCTTCCTGGACTGACTCACAGTGGGCCAGTCTAGCGATTGTTCAAGAGACAAGTGTTTGGCCAGCGGGCACTGGAGGGTACTTACCCCTGCCCTTTCTCATTGCCCTGGCCCTCTCCTTAATTGTCACAGCAGCAACTGACTCCTCACCAGCCAGTACACCCTCCCCATCCATTTGCAAAACGGACATCTCAGCACATCTAACTCTCCGGCTTTAAATCCACAAGTGGTTTCCCATTACTCATAGAGTATATCCCACTTCCTTGAATGGCTAAGCACACCTCGCACAGCTGGGCTCTGCCTTCCCTCACCATTTTCTTTCCTGAAGTTTTTAAGATCCAGCCACTTGGACATCCATTTAGTCCCTTGAACCTTCTTCTGCCCTTTCCCATCTTTGGGAGTTTACTTATGGTACTCTTACGACCTTCTCCAACCCACTCCTCTCTGACCTCCTTCCAGCGCCTCTCTCTGACCTGTCCTTCACATCTCACCTCAGGGATCTTCCCAGACATCTAGAACTCAGGCACCTCCCCATTCTGACCCCTCCAGTGACTCACGTAAATCCTCACTCTAACAGTCATCATACTCTGTTGTATTCAGCTGTTAAATACCTTTCTGCTCAGCTAGACCATAAGCTCTATGAGGACAGAGATCACATCTGCCCTGCTCATTCCCAGCAACTAATAAAGTGATCGGCCATGGTTTTGCCATGGCAATGGCAATGACATGTTTACTGAAAGAGAGCATTCTTGAGTGAATTCCAAAAATGCTAAGTGAAAAAAGTAGGCAGTTTGGTGTATCAACTGAGTGGAGAAACCTAGTAATAATGAGAGTTAATACCTACTTTGCCAAACACTGTACTATATTTACACTTCACAACAACACAGTATGGGATAGATGCTGTGATTATACCTCTTTTACAGAAAGTAACAACTGAGGTGCAGGGAGCTTGAGGAATATGTCTAAGGACACCCAAGTCATAAAGGGTGGAACCATGATACAATTTCAAGCAGTTGGATCCAGAGCCCGCACACTGAACCATTCATTCCGCTAAGTTAACTCTTGCTAAACTTGACGTGGAGGAGAAGAAAGGGCATTAGGCACCCCTCAGTCCTTTCCTCCTTCTCCTACTGTCTCTCTGTGAACAAACTGTTGCTGTAATGAACATATATTTAATGTGAGATGAGAATAAAGTATATCAGCTCCCTAATCACTTCATACACACTCTTTCACTACCTGTCACATCTTTACAATACAGTCAAAGCATTTTCAGCAGCAGAGATAATTAGGAAAAAAAAAGTAACAAGTTTTGGCAGAACAAATGATTATCAAAGAGAAGGACTCATATTTGTCCCCACCGGTCCTGTCAGTGCTTGAACCCCAGCCTAGGACCACCAGGAAGAGGATGTCTCCTCCTTTTCTCCTTGTAAGTGTTTCCTCACCATTTTCTGCTCCTCCCACTCCCCTCCCCAAAATGCACGGTCACATAAGATACATACAGACTTGGACTAGAGAGCTAGGTAAGGGCTGTGGCAACTCATAAAATTCATTAGGAATGCCATCAGAAGGTAAACCCCCCCCCCCCCCCAGCGGAGTTTTAGCATCCAGCTGTGCCTAGCCACCAGACTTCAGAAAGGAGATGGGGAGCTGAGATAAGAAGAATCCATGAGGCCATCCCTGGTTCTGGAGGCCTCCATTCCTTGCTTGTTTCTAATGTCACCACCTTGGATTCCCAGCATGGGCCTCATTCGGTCCCCATCTATTTGCCCCATCCTTCTTTCCATGGACATAACCATTCTAGCAAGCTCTGAAAGATTTCTGTCCAGTAGGACTTATCCTATAAAGAGTTTTCATTCATTAATGTTAAATACAAATAAATTTTTTTTCTTCCAAAACACTTCACTGAACTGCCAATTAATCAAGTTTCCTTCCATATTTCACTTTCTTTTTATCTGTGTGGCAACAAATAATAATGTCTACTTTGAATGTTAACTATTTAATTGGACATCACAGAGTTAGCTGAGTCACTGGCAATCTCGGGAAGGGGCAGTGTATCCCTCTTCTGTGGTGCCAGTTGCCGTTTTTATTTACTCCAGGCTCAGCTACCTCCAGTCTACAATACCCTTGAGTGGTCTCGACCTTGAAAAACCAAAGGAAAGAGATTATACTTCAGAGTCACAGTCCCCCTAAGTGTAATCCTGGCTTCGGCATTCCCAACTCTATACTGTACACAACTAGGATTAGATAGAAAGAATATGGAATGTGCTCTTCATAACATTCGTTATAGAAGAAGCATTCAAGTAACAGTCACTGTGATTATTTATGATGATCTTTTTTATGGTACCACACAGCAAGCTCCTATGACATATGCTATTCTGCTGCCCAAAGCCTGCTAGTTACCTGCTATCAATGTCCTTCAGAATATAGAGGGTGAGCAGTTACATAAATGTTTTTCCTTCTATCATTGGTCTCAAAGATCATCACGGTGGGACTTTAAAGGATTGTTGGAGAGAAAAATCAGGGTTTGTTGTTGCCCCCACTCTCCTTAACAAAATCCATGAAGTTTGACTCTGTTCTCTAGGCTTAATTAGGCTACATCAAAAGAGTTCTACTCCACGGTGGGGATAAATTCCATTAGTGACCCTGCTAAAGCAGATGTCCTTGGAACACTTCCTCCTGACCTAAACCCTTGTCCTATGTCTGACATGTGTCCCTGTGAGACACCACATCCTCCTAAAGCTGCAGCGTCCCGAGCTGACGGGAGAGATCTGACCTATGGCTGCCGGCATACAGTTGAACTAGGCTTTTATTTTTACGTTATTCCATAATCTATTTAAACTTTCCCAATTTAAATGGAAGACAGGAGATAAGTGATACTAATGCCTGAGGTCAATATTTTTATTTTTTAAAACTCTGAATCCTATGGAATACAAGAAAAGGAGGAAATACTGGCACGAGTTATTTTTACCTTCCACCTCAACTTCTTTTGTTCAAGTGCAGACACAGGACACAGAACACTTTTGTATTTTGTGGGTGGTAGACTTTTTTTTTCTTCTTCACCAGGACCCAAATTATCTCCAAGTCCTTACATCCATTAGCCTAATTAATATTAAGAACATATGCATATGCAAATAAGCCCCTCTTTGCCATATATTTCACTTTATAAGACAGGTTGAAGGGTGGTTGGTGAGTCAATCAAATGTCATAAATTGGCTATGCATAAGAGCTCATTAATATTAATTGGGGCGTGGGCATTGTGCAGTAGTCCATGCCTCCATTAGAGACGGGCCCCTTGCTTTAATTGTTCCAAAGATTTTGAAAACCAAAGCCTCTGACCTGATTTAAATATGTAATCCACCCCCCCCCAGGTAGTCTACTGAGCAGCATCAGAAAGGTATTAAAAAAAATACAGAGCAGACCTTTTCTAAGACAGATGGCACACAATGAGGTTAGAAAAAGTATCTTGAGATCCAACCTGCAAGAACAAAAAAAAATTGCTTGCATTGTTGTTTTCATTATCTTGCTTCTGTCATTTCATGAGCTTTGTATCTTGCAAGGAAAGAAAGAAGGGAGAAAAACTGTGAAATTAATCTTTTGTGCATGGCCTGATAAAGAAGAGACATGCTCAGACAAAAGATAGACTGAGAGAAGGTACCGTGATTGATGACTAAAGTAAAGGTGTCAGAAGAGTATTATGTAAATTACTGGAGGCACACACCATTTCAGAGAGAATGAGAGGGAAGAGCAGGCAGGGGGAGCGAGGGAGAGGGAGAAGGCGAGAGAGGGAGTTAAGGTACTGAGAGTGAAAAAAGGATTGCAGAGTCGATGTCACCAAAGAACTGGTCCCCAAACACCCATTTCTTGCCATCTTTCATCTCCTCCGACAGGCTCACCTCACACTCTCTCTAGGTTGCAGGATGTAACAAAGCGGGTGGGGGTGGGGGAAGAACTGTCAACATTAGCATGATTCTAGTCAAGGCAAGGTTTAGGGAAAGCAGTGTCTGAAGTGAAATCATCAAGGAAGGAAGTTTCAGTTAAAGGGGAAAGGGATCCGGCTGGCAAATTCATGTGCCTCTGTGTGAGGCGAGCCACGGAGGTGGGGACAGGAGTCGGGCCACTCTCATTCTTCATGCTGGAGAGGGGCTGTGGGAGGGCCTCTGTCCTTCCCCCAAGTCTCTGGTTAGATCTCCACATCTGTGTCGGGTGTATGACACGACCACCATACAAAGGTGGGTGGATAGAGACTCAAAAGGCCAGGGGCCGGGAGCCACGTTACAAAAATCTCTACGTAATGAAATGAAGGCGAGTGTTCAAAATTGCCTCCATTTTCCTGCCTGGAAGAGATGCAAAGCAACAGAAGGATCACATTCAATCATGCGAATGGGTTTTGCCCCAGTGACCCTTGTGTGCAGGCTGGTCTGTACCTCCCCGCTAACAGTATTCAAAAACCTCTCGCTTAGAAGTCCAGTGCTGGCACCTACGGATTTCTAAAAGAAAAAGAAAACAAACAAACAAACAACAACAACAACAACAAAAAACCTTCCAAATTCTAGCAAACCATATCTGGAAAGAGCAACGTTGGTATTCAGGGAGAACTCACCAGGCAGGTTGTTTACAGCCAGCCCCGTTCTGACCCTGACTGGAATAACATTTGAACCCAATTTGCTGGGGCCTGAGCAGTACCGGTGGCTAAATATTTTAAATATCACCCCTTTGAAAAGTCCAGAGATGAAGCCAATGTCTAGATCAAGATTTTATCCACACCTGCCCTCCCTTCTCAGCAGGGTGTGAAGGTAAAGAGAATAAAATGAATCTCCATTCATTAAAAGCACAGAGGGCCTCCAAGTACTATAAAGATTAGGGTAAAACCTCAACCCACCCTGAAACCCAAATGCAGTTAATCAATTAAAAAACAAATGATAGTAAAGTAAATTTACGTGAAAGCCCTGATTTTCCCATTTTGATTATTTTGGAAATCTTTGAAATAGTCAATGACTGAAAGGGTGAAAGAGGTCTAGGAATGGGGATAAAGGTGGACCAAATTTACACCCAAAAGCTGTCCCGTAATACACTCCCATTGGGGATATTAACACCCAAAAAAGTAGTCCCCAGTTCCACTCCCCCCAGCCCCAGAGTGGTCTCTTCCTCCTCTAACTGCCTGACCACTCATCCACAGCCATATGCTGCTTCCTTTATGTATTCCACAGTCCACATTCTTTGAGCCCCTCTATGTGCCAGATTCTGTACAAAATGGAACAAGACACACTTTCTCTGGTGGAGCCAGCCTGTGACCATGTCTCCTAGCTCACAGTACTCACTTCAATGGCCAGGGCAGTGCTTGCTGCCATGGGATCAGGCCTTGCTTATTTAAACTGAATTACCCAAAATGGGGCTTGGCCAGAGATGCACCTGAGCATAAAGCCTAAACCAGGACGCTGTGCTAGAGAAGGCAAGAGATACAGGGGAAAGATGTCTGTCTGCTTTCATCCTCACACGATTTACCTTTGTCCTTCTTTAGGAATACTTTGGTCTCACGGAACAAACCTTCATTCAAAGAAACTCAAGGGAGAAGTTTTATTACAAGAGGAGCTCAGAGGACCCAAAAGGGAGAAGTATATTTGGTCCTCAGGAGATAACAGAACCGCGGCCTGGAGAGGCATCCAACTCCATATTTATATCTTTTTGTCTCCATATTTATATCTCTGTCTTACCTTCAGGCAGCACATGAGATTTTAACCACGTTTCTCTCTTTAGGTGTTCCTCCTCTCTCTCAGCAACCCCACTTCCTTTGCTGGCTTTCCTCACGGACTATGTTGAAGGCACCATAAAGATGGTAGTACCAGTGCTGTTACTATTACTACTACTAATAATAGCAAGCAATTGAATAATGGCCAGAACTGTTCTGAGCACATCACACACATGAACTCATTTAACATGACAACCTTATTATTTTTATCTTCTATTATTTATGTTTAGTTCACTTGTTTATATGGCTTTTTTACTATTTGTTATTATTTTATTATTATTTATCTTTATCTCTAATTTCAAGTTGTGGAAACTGAGGCAAAGAGGTGACGCGCCCAGGACTGCAGAGCTGGGACGTGGTGGAGTCGGCATGGGAGCCCTGACAGACTAGCCTCAGAAGCTGTGCTTTCACCAACTGAGTTAGATTGCCCAGAACCCACTAGTTCCCATGACCTTCCAGATCCATCTAAGGAGAACCAGATGCATCCCGGACACTCTGGGGTATGGTCAGGGGCAGCAGGTCAGTTAGTAGGCCAAGCTGCAGGGGTGGTGACCAGACGATGCGATGTGAGTGTGAGGACCCCAAGGAGGTAAACGTTGTTTGTGCAAACATTTTCGTTGAAAACAATCTTTCAAACCCAGACTCCACCCAATATAACAAAAAGGCTCAGTGAGAAAAGTCTGGGTTGCCATAGGACTAGAGGCAGCTCATGACTGGCAATAACAATACACATGTTTCTTGTAGGAAATCACCTTTCAGCCTCCAGTACCCCAACTCCAAAAGGCCATGTCCAATTTGCTCTTTAGGTCAATGAAACAAAGAGTGAAAGCTAGTGATGGAGTGGCACAAAAGAGTAAAAGAACAGAGATTTTTGAATGGATGGGATTCCTCTTGCTCCCCACCCCAAAATCACTGACACCAGCGAAGAGTCCTGGGGCCGCCTGCCTCTGGTGCAGTGGTGAGGTGAACCAGATCTGATCGGGGGCCGAGAAGTCTTAGTTTTATTGCTGACCCCACTATTCCTCGGCCGCCTGATTCTGGGCCAGTCACCACACATTCTGGCCTCATTGCCCACCACTGTGAACCTGGAATGTTAATATCTTTTCTCCCTCTCAGCTCTAAGTATCTGTGCCTCTCTAAGACCCCACACTTGGGTCCTAGAGCTCCTCCCCCAGGTGACTAAGGGTTTCCAGCAGACACACTGACGTTCTTACTTCCTAAGGCCCTGTCTTCCTTCTCCCTGATCCATGGGTTCTCTGGAGGAAACAAAGCAATGACTGTAGCCATGGTAGAAATAGCTTTCTGCGGAAACCATAAACAGTTGCAAGAGACAGATCCGTTTTCTCACCGAGTGTTCTCAGACACACTGGGAATGGTGACCGGTTTCCCAGGCGTGTCTCCTGTGTAGGCCCCACCACACACGGTGCCATTTTGTTTTCTAACAGGTCCTCTCAGCCTTAGCCCTGAAGTCTTCTTGAGAAAGCTTTTTCCTTTCATACGTCTGACCTTATGATTCATCTGGCTCCTGTTTTAAAACCAATTATTACGTATTGTCTTTTGAATTTCACCCCTGACACCACTTTGCCCTGACTTAATTCTATGACTGGCTCTTATTCAAAACTTTCATTTTTGAGAAAGGTGTAAGAGCTGCAAAATGGCCTTCTTCTAGAAGCCCTGAGTAAAACGACAGCTCTGCTGATCAAAAGTAGAGCAGTGGCATTTTGATGCACACTGATAAAATGTGTACTTGTTTCAAGTAATGTGGATAAAAGGAAAACCAAAACAAAGGCCTAAAAGATGAGACAGAAGGGGTTCTGGGTTGTGACGTCACATAGTAGGCTGAATCTTGCCCCTGAGCTCTGAACCAATGTTACCAAGTGTACCTTAGGCCTTTCTGTATGGTCGTCCTGCCTACGCCACTGTCTCACTCAGTACTTTTGTATTTCCTCCGGATGTTCACTGACTACACACTAGTCTTCATCCTCCAACAAATTATCCAACAAATCTACTCAACGCTGTCTCATGAATGTCTCCCAAATCTACTCTCCTCTCTATACTCTGTCCAAATTGGTCTAGCACAGGTTTGCCTTCTCCCTCACCCAGTCTCCTGGAAGGCTTGGCTTCCAAATTGGTTCTCTTTGTTTCAGTTCTCCCTGTCTCTCATTCATTCTCCACAACGTATCCATGTTCTCCTAAAACAAAGGTCTGTTCATGCCACTTGTTGGCTTCCAAACCTCCAGTGGTTCCCCAGCAGGTGTTGAATAAGTTCAAACTTTTTGGAGAGGCATTGTAGCTCCTCCATGGTCTCACCCAACCTACTGTTTCAGCCCTTTCTTTTTGTCCACTACACCTGCTCGCACAGCAGATGGTGGGCTCACTCCAGGTTTGATTCTTCCAAAACATACTCTGCCCTTTCCTGCTTCTTCCTCTGCCCACGGTGTTCCCTCTCCTGAGAATGTCATTTTCCCTACTTCTAGCCTCCATGAAACTTTGTCTAAATAAATGATACTCATCCTTCAGGCTCTAACACTCCCTAATCTGGAAAACAGCCTCAGCTTGCTGTCCAAGTGTGGTTCACTGTTCTCCCCCATGAGGCCCCTAGACTGGTGCTTCTCAAAGCTGGGGAGCTTTTAAAAATGCTGACTTCCTGGGGTACCTGTGTGGCTCAGTTCGCTAAACGTCTGACTCTTGACTTGGGCTCAGGATCTCACGATTCGTGAGTTTGAGCCCCACATAGGGCTCTGCACTGACAGTGGGGAGCTTGCTTGGGATTCTTTCTCTCTCCCTCTCTTTGTCTCTCCCCAACTGGCTCGCTCTCTCTCTCTCTCTCTCTCTCTCTCACTCTTTCTCTCAAAAAAAAAAAGACAAAAAACAAAACAAAATAAAAAAGCTTATTTACTGTTCTAATTAAATCAAAATCCCTAGGAATGAGGTTTTGGGGAGTCATCATTTTGAAGCCCCCTCCCCACCCCTACCCCCGGTTATTTTCATATTTCCCATCTTTCAGAAGACTTGTTTAAGTATTTGGCTTGTATCTCTTCTACTTTTCACATTTAATTGGTATCTGTTTATTGAGTAAGTATACCACGAACAACAAGTGTGCTATACGTAGGAATACTGCAATGAGTCAGGCCCAAGATAAAAAAAGTAATAATAATATGGAATAGGAATTATATTTTATCATGTTTTATAATCTATTATAAAAATACATTATAGGGCCACCTGGATGGCTTAGTCAGTTAAGTGTTTGACTTCAGCTCAGGTCATGATCTTGTGGTTCGTGAGTTCGAGCCCCGCATCGAGCTCTCTGTTATCAGCACAGAACCCGCTCCAGATCCTCTGTCTCCCTCTCTCTCTGCCCCTCCCCTGCTCACTCTCTCTCTCTCAAAATATAAAATAAATATATTTTAAAAATACATTATAATAAAACATAATACCTTATATTCTAGCCATTTGTGTACATGTCCTTCTAGTGCTTCCTTGAGAAAGACTATTTCTCATTTATATTTGCATCTTTCAGCACCTAATACAATGACTCATATTCAATAAACAGATGGTTATTTCATTAATATATTAATGTGTTAACTTTTGGATTAATGGAATGACATTTAACTCCAAACTCATCTGGCCTGAAAGACACAGGAAGTTGTCTTTGCACTGCTGACTCTGAAACCGTGTCTCATGCCATCACCTCACGGACAAAGATTGGTTAGCTCCAACACTGGCCGGTGCCCACAGGGGAAAGCCTGCTGACCTCTGAATCAAACTTCCACAGGCCCCACGTGAGTTTGCCGACTTCTGACAAAGGCCCGGACTTAAGCTACAATCCTGATAACTCTTTAAGCGGGGACAGATCACCAAGTTAAGCGGTTTCCATTTCCAAACACTAGCTCAGCCCCCAGCTCTAAGAAAAGGGAAGCACAGGGATCTCTTTCACCTGCAGGCAAGTAGAGGGAGACCCAGAGCTCTGGGTTCTGTATGAGGTCAGAGTATCTGCTGGCCCACTATTGTGGCTGTGTGCACCTGGGAGAGAAAATGATAAATATGTGGAGCCCTTAGAAAGTTTCATTTTGTGCCTTTACCAGGACTTTGAGATAAAACTGAATATCTCACACTCCGCAGCAATGATGATTTCAACTTTCAAAAAGAATCAACATCCCTCTGAAGAAGCAGAAGAGTGAATGGTTTTTTCAAGCTTCCTGATTCAAAAACATTTCCCCTTTAAGAAATTCAAGGACCCACAAACACTGTCCAAATGGCACAGTCATACATGGCAACGTGATTGCCATAGTTCTTGTAAAGTTAAATATCTGAAATGGTCACCTAAACCCTGCTGAGGTGAGAAATTAACAAAAATCACAATTGCAAAGTGCCTAAATTTTACATCGTTCATCTTCCCTTTCCCTTTGTTGTAAATAAAACTTTGAAGGGGAAACATTATTTTCATTTTGTCAGATTTGTTCCCTTCTTTTTCTTTCACATCATTGAAACTCCCAACCAAAAGATGAAATAAGGAGAATCAACCTTAAAGCTGAACCTATCGATTCTACCTTCCTTTCAATTTTCTCCTTAAAATGCTTCAGATGAATAATATTTCACTTCTCAGAAAAGAGAAAATTGATATCCTGGGCAAGCCGTAATGCTAATGAACATTAAAAGTCCCAGAGAATCCACCTTTTTTTAAATGATTAGCTTAAGTGGGGGAGGGGATTAATTCTCAGTAAAATCTTGACGCACAATGTCAGTTTTGTGCTCTTGCCCTATTCTGAGGCCACCTGGAATATTCTCAGCCACAGCCTTAGGAACGAAGAGACCCCATGCTTTATGCCCAGCCCCTTACCCGTCCTATCATTCCCTGGAGAAAAGTCTTTGTCAAGAGGCCTCTCTCTCTCCTCCTCTCCACCGAAATGTGAGTCTTCAGTCCCCCAAGGCCATGCTCTTCACTGGTCCATTCATCTTATTGGTGTATCAGTGACTTCATATGAGAAATTAGCATTTTCAAAGGGGCCTCCTGGAAATACTTTTACCCCCAAAAAAGGACTTTGATAGTGACAAGATGCCAAGCCACAGAAATGATGTTTGGGGGTAACACTCTCCTGGTGTTCTCCAGCTTACTCCAGAAAGCCAGCTACCTACTTTACATCCCCACAGTGCTGGCCTTATTTGAAAGATTGAAAGTCTCTTTACACAGATTCTCTCAAAGGAAGTTGTCACTTTAGGCTGCACAAACCAAAACTCTTCCAAAATCAGGTGCTTGGGGAAAAAAAAATTGAAGTACTTTTAATAATTTAAATGGCTCTTCTCTGCACATGCCCAGAACCCAAATCCCTTTTCTAACTGAAGTGCTTATATAAAAATTTGACAGCTCTTATAATTTTAAATTGCTCTACACTGAGTATGCCTAGAACCTTGATCACTTCCAAATTCAAGGGCTTATAAAAATTTGAAGCACTCCAATAATTTTAAATTGCAATGCACAGTGTAGAGTGATTTAAAATTATTGGACTGCTTCAATTTTTTTAAAAGGTCTTCAATTTGGAAGCGAGTCAAGCAGCATTCTAATACAGTAGTTTAAGACATAGTGTGCTAATCTAAAACTTAACACCTAAAAATAATGAAAATTAAACCACACGAGCTTTTTTTCCTCCTTCCTTCTTTTTTTTTTTTTTAAATAGGGGAGGGACACTTAAAAAACACCTGAAAAGTTGAGAAGTGTCCGGAGAAGAGAGTTAAAGTTCAGGCCATAGAGGGAAAAAGATGATGGGGAGGGTGGGGGGAGGGTACAAGTAAAGGCAGGAGAGCTAAAGAGGCAGGGAAAGTTACATCACAGACGTCTTATCCAGCCCTGGAGGTCATAGATGGGAAACAGAAAATAGGAAGAAATCAGAAGAGCCAGAACTGGACGAAGGAAAATGTGAATACAACTTTGAGCACTACGTTCCACAAACTTTTCAATATCTAGAGATGCAAATTGCACAGCCACTCCCTCTAAAAATGACTCCTTTATGGGGCACCTGGTGGCTCAGTCGGTTGAGTGTCCAACTTCAGTTCAGGTCATGATCTCTCAGTCCATGGGTTCAAGCCCCACGTTGGGCTCTGAACTGACAGCATGGAGCCTGGAGCCTGGAGCCTGGAGCTTGCTTCGGATTCTGTGTCTCCCTCTCTCTCTGCCCTTATCCCACTCACGGTCTGTCTGTCTCTCCCTCTCTCTCAAAAATAAATAAACATTAAAAAAATATTTAAACATGACTCCTTTTGTGGTTGTATTGTTGTTTGTTTTTCTGATGAAGCTCTCAGATGGAATTAGTATCTGTACTGACTCAAGGTTTCCTCTCATAATTTTGGTTGAGATGGCTTTTAGAAGCCTGGCTAATCATCCAAAATTTCCCAGTCACAGCCACTTACAAGCAAAAGACACATTTTTAAAACTATTTTTCCATGGTGATCTGCACCTCTTTTTTGCTCAGGATAGCTATCTAGGTGGGTGTTCTTTGTTTCCAAAGTTATCAATGTTCTTTTCTCCTAACATTTTCTTCCTACCTACTTCCTAATTTCCTTTCTGCCTTTCTTTCCCCTCCATCACTACCTCTTTCTTCAACTACCGAAAACTTCACAAACTTAAAGATTATAATGATTTTTTTTTTTTTTTTTTTTACTCAATGGCCCTTTCTAACTTACCCACAGGGCAAAGCTGCAGGTTACGGCAAGCAGTCACAACAATGTGGAGACCCTGAACAACATCCCCTTGATAAACAGCATCTGTTGTAAATAGGTTCTCTCAGCATTTACCATAAAGAAACCTGAGCATTTAAACACCGTCTAAATGTGCTTTATTCCATTTACTTGTTGTGAGCTGTTTTGCTCTACTGGCTAGATAACATGTGTCTTAAAATATTGTGTAAATACATATATAAATGATAGCCTGTAATATTTCCCAGGGACCCACGGCAATCAGGGCTCAAAATGAAAAGAAGTCTATAGATGCTGAATTTTGGCACCTTTCCCACCATAAAAGACCAAGCATATGATATTGTCTACAGAATGGAAAAAGAAAAAGAGCACAACATAGTTGAGAAAAGGTGGGGTAAGCACAAAAACAAAAATGTTATTCATCCAGAGACGTGAGGTCCCTAAGAAAAGGACAGGAGGAGTTGTAGACCTGAGCAAAATTAAATGGTAGGAAACATTTTAATGGGAGAAACTTTGGAAGAAAGTTAGTGAAGAAGAGCAGGAATTTAGAGCATGTTAGATGGAAACAGCTCTGTACACTTTTCTTCTGAGCTATGTGATGTTCCCCTGTGCCCTGGACAAGAGGTGCCTCAGACATAAGCAACACACTGACCTTGAGCCATGCCATGGAACAGCTTAAAATACACCATGCTCGTTGGTTCTACTGGCCTCTTCATGAGTCTACCCAAGACTTTTTGTAGATAAACCTGGACCCCGTAGTTAAACTGTGGTTGTGTATAATTTCCACTTATTTCCCAGTTTGGATGATAGCTTACTGTTATTTCTCACAACAATAAAAAAATAAATTTAAAAGTCTATTGGCAGCAAAGAATATTAGGCATTAAATTTCAAAATAGATTAAATTGAATGGTTGAAGTTCAAGGTAATCTGGAGCCTTAAAAGTAATCTAGAGTCTAGCATTGAGTGGGAAGAAGAAAATAAATATGAAGGGATAAAATACCTCAAATCAGAATTTTCTTAATGGATATATGAATATAACAAACAGCCTGATCCAGAATCTAGACCTTGACTAGTATTTGGGTAAGGGCAGGTTCGGGGTGAATAGCCAAAAAGCAGGGTAGCACAAACAAACCAAAGAGTCAAGTTCTTAAAGGTGAGGAGTTTACCAATTGGATGTGGGGATGAAACTAGTTGCCTGGTTGTGAAACATAACCAGGAGATGATTAGGAATATTTACTAAGGAGCAAACAGATTTTTAGGTCACGTGTCTGTAGAGATGTCACCACTTAATAAAATGACAAAATCTATCTATCACATAGACATGAACACAGAACAATATAAAGAGGTTAACAGAAATTGATGGCATCCAAGGTTTAATTTTACACTGAATCGGAGTCTTTGGTGATTGAAATAGACAAAGATGTATAGGGTTATCTTGTTGAAGAGGCTGTGCTAATTACTGGCACTTGTCATTTCTCCATAGCTTTATCTAAGTCAAGAAGGCTAACTAGCTTTTTTCTCCCCAGTGTGCATTGTTTGTTCAGGAGCTTTTGCTGAGGAAGCCTTTTTTCATAACTGCACCTCATTATTAACAGGTTCATAAATAAATGAGTCCTAATATTTTTCTCTGTTAGCATTTATGATAGGGACATTTGGTCTACAAAAGATTACACTTGTCTTTAATAAAAATAGGCACTTACGCATGAAGCCTATTAGGCCCTTGTTACTCTGGAAGAGGAGGAAAGGGGAGGAACCAGAGTTTAAATTTAAAACAGTAACAATAACCTGGTGTGCTAGCAGCACTGTAAATAGAGAATATTTAATGGGGCTTCAGGACACCCCCTGCTACTAACTCCTCAATCTTCTCTCCTAACCTCCAATCCTCCAAGATGTGAAGACAAAGTCAAGAAGTAGCAAATGAGCATTTTCCATACGCCTAGCACTGTGCTAAGTACTACAAAGGACATAAAATTATAAAGCATAATAACTATCCTTAAGGAAATTCCAGTCTAGTCTAAGACCTGAAAAAAGAATTCAAGGAGATGCTTGATCGATCTAGAACCACTGGTGTAGTGCTCTCAATGCTGTCAACGTAGAATGCAGAGTCAGCAAAATTTGGTTTGAACTGAGATCATTAAAAGTAGCTTTTTTAAAGAAGAACTAGGGTTTGTGGATA
Source organism: Panthera pardus (assembly GCF_024362965.1). NCBI lineage: Eukaryota > Metazoa > Chordata > Mammalia > Carnivora > Felidae > Panthera > Panthera pardus. The sequence goes on from NW_026526821.1 coordinate 77,466,459, forward strand.
CCTCAAGGGTTGTTTGTGGGTTTAGATAAATATGAGGAGGGGGAAAACATTCCTGGTTGAGAAATCCACATGGAAAAAGGCAGAGGTAGGTAAGAAAGAGACATATGGGGGCAAACGAAAAGTCCAAAGTGAAAATTGTTAAGGAATTTACTACTATTACTGTGGGAAATAATGTTGAATATGTGCCTTGAAGGTCACGATGGGTAGTGGGAACTTGATCTGATAATATGGAATCGCTTTAGTTCATAATCGGATGAAAGCCATGGTAACCAGAGTATTTAATGAAACAACAGTCAAGCAAGGAGACATCTCAAGCAGTAAATACCACCAGATGGTGGTGGCTATAGCAAAGAGAAAGGCTTAGAACCTGAAAGACATTTCAAAAGGGGTTCAACGAGACTTGATGGCCCTTGGGATGAGATGCGGAAAGGAAAGAAAAGACACCAATAAGGATAAAAAGGCTGGAAGAGGAGAGGAGAAGATTGAGACAAGTGAAGTGCTAGAAGGAAGAAATTAAGAAGAGGAAACTGGATCTGATTGTAGGCATGTTAAATGAGAGCTAAGGACAGCACAATGAAGCTGGACAAACATACCCTGATGGTGTAGATCAGACCACAGGCATGAAGTGTGCTTGAGCTTTGAAAAAGTAAGCGTGTGCAGAGAAAGAAGTGGAGAGCTGGGGACAAAGCCTTGATCAATACCCATAGTTGTTGGGCAGAAGTTCAAACCTGAACCATCTCTTGGCTACAGGTCAAGATTTCCTAGACGCAGATTCCGCCAAGTGTCGCAGGTGCTACCAAAGGAAAGGAAGTAGAGCCACAACGAAGCAGGAAAGCCAGCACCCAAGAGAGTCAAGACATGGTCCTGCAAATTGCTAGTAGCAGAAGGGATCAGAGGAAAATATGGACTCATATGGAATCAGGGGCCAGAGCCAGAGACAACAGGCAGATACAAGTCAGTGACCAGCCAAGCCTAGGACCCCTTAGTGGGTACTCACAGCTTCCTTTCCTGAGCCCCTCTGGACATGATGAGATTTGAGTGAGCAGCACTGCAGCTTCGAGGGACAGGGGCCGACAGAAGAAACAGAACCCAGAGAATGAGCTGAAACACGTGGAACACCTCAACTCTGCATCCATTCCTTGTGCAAGGGCCATCATTACTTTTTCCTGCATCATTTTGATTAGTTACCAAAAAGAAAAAAAAAAAAAAAGAAACAAAAACAAAAACAACAACAAAAAAAACACAACTGTGGTTCCTAACATTTCCATGTGTTTGTGTGTGTAACTCTAACACAAAACAGAACAAGGCACCTCAAAACCAGAGTATGGCACTCATTATAAAATGCCAACCACTCTAAGAATGTAAAAACTCCTCACATTTCATTAGAACTAAAGTATTAGTATTTATTAGCTAAATCTGTGATAACTTAGAGAAGTCCTTTATTAGGGTGAAAAAAAAAGCCTGGATGTCCCTCTGCCTATTTTTGGAAAAGTAGGCCTTCTTCAAAAATCAACAAATGCGATCAGGACTTTTCCTGAATGGAGGGGGAGGAAAAGTAAAATACATCCATCCATGCACCTATTTTCCTGGCACTCCTCGAATTTCTAGCAGGATTCTGAAAAGATATATATGTTTTTAAAGGCACCCCTTTTGAGGACATCCATTTTGCACTTGCATCCCCCACATTTGCACATGAAAAAAAATCCATCACTGTGTATACAAATGCCAAATTGCAATGCAAATAGGCATTTGTGTGCCCAATTACCCATTTTGTGTGTTTGCAAAACGGATGTGCGGCAAATTCTGCAGGTGTGAGTTGGTAGCCTGCTGGAATCTTGGCTCCCACTGAGTCAGTACCAAATAAGGTGCTGTGTCCCAGTGGTGTGGCTGAGGGGAGACAGTCCCATCTCAGGGACAGTCCTCCAATGCAGCACCAGGTGTAGACTGCAAATATCCTGGGCAGAGAGGAAGATAAAAACAAAGGAATCTAAAAAGTAAAAGAACTTTGGACCTACCTTTGATGACTGAGTATGTTCTAGAAGCACTAAGGGGTTTTCCCTTACAGGACCCAAAATCCCTTTCGTGCATACTTTTTATTGGTAAACTCCATTCTTAATTTTATTTTACTCTAGCTTTATTTTGGTAAGGACATTTAACATGAAATCTACCTTCTCAACAAATATTTAAGTTTACGATATTGTATTGTCAACTACAGGTGCAATGTTGTATAGCAGAGCTTTAGAACTTACCTTGTTTAACTGAAACTTTATGCTCCTTGAGAAGCAACTGCCTACTACCCCTCCCCATGCTCCTGGCAACCATCATTCCACTCTTTGAGTCTATGAATTTGACAACTTTAGATATCTCATATAAGTGGAATTATGTATTTATTTGTCTGTGACTGGCTTACTTCAGTTAGCATAACGTCCTCAAAATTCATCTGTGGCCAAATATTACAGAACTTCCCTCTTTTTTGAGGCAGAATAACGTTCCATTGCATGTACAGACCACATTTTCTTTATCCATTCATCCATCAATGGGCATTTAGGTTGTATCCACACCCTGGCCCTTATGATTAGTGCTTCAATGAATGTGGTAATGCTAATATCTATTTCAGATCCTGATTTCAATTTTTTGGATAAATACCCAGAAGTGGGATTGCTGAATCATATGATAGTTCTATTTTTAATTTTTTGAGGAACATCCATACTATTTTCCATAGCCGCTGCACCATTTTGTATTCCCACTAACAGTGTCCCGGGAAATCCTATTCTTCAAAGCATATATTACACCTTCTTGAAGTGTGACTCTTAAGACAGAAATCCTAACCAACACTCTGAATACCCCAATAAATCCCAAAGCTGTACCTGGTTGATCTGCAAGCCTACGGCCACCACCATGTCAGACACCAAAACCGTCCCCCTTTCTCTGTCAGAATTCTTAGGAAGTTGAGAAGAGCCAACAACACTTTTGACTTACTCAAGAATTCCCCTGCAGCCCACTGCCACCCAGATACCACCATTTCCTCCTAACATCCACAATGATCACAACATATATTCTGTCCCAAATAGCAATGGGAGAGTTATAAAGACAGCATAACTCGCAAAGATAAACAATCCTTAATTTGACTGTGTGTCTGTTTTATCTAAGTCAAGCTCAAAATTGGTACATACAGAAATTTAGTTTTTCTTTGGCAAATCTATAGTCTGGTCTGCAAAATCTTCATTTCAATGGATTTTTTAAACAAGGTTATTGATTAAAAATAAAATTACATTGGAGTGCCTAGGTGGTTCAGTTGGTTAAGCATCCGACTTTTGTCTAGGTCGTGATCTCATCATTCTCAAGTTCGAGCCCCGCATCGGGCTCTGTGTTGACAGCTCAGAGCCTGGAGCCTGTTTCAGATTCTGTCTCCCCCTATCTCTCTGCCCCTCCTCCATTCGTACTCTGTCTCTCTCTCTCTCAAAATAAATAAACATTAAAAGAAAAATTTTAATAAAATTACATAAAGTTCTACTTTTTATGTGTACCTGACTATATGAAAATCACTTAAAAACCACTGTTATCATATAAATTTCATTTTAATCCTCTTTTTTATATCTAACAGAAATTCAGTTAAAAAAAATCAGAGCAAAATATAGGCAACCTGCTTAATCATAAAAGTACCACTTCCTTTAGGATGTCAGTAATTCTCAAAATTGCCTTAGATATTTGCTAGATATCAGAAATGGGTAATGTAGTATTTTAAGTGGCAGAAATGCATTAGTACTATGTAAGTACATGATCCTTAATGTACTAATCTCGGCAATATGTGTAATGAGGACTTTCAGTAACACTTATTTTAAGTGTCCTCTGAGAAATGCTAATTTACAATGAAACACCTATGGAAGTACATGTGACATCTACATGAATACCAAATGAATTCATTTTGATCAATGCTATTACAATGAATATAAAATGAATTCACAATGATAGGACATTTAAAGTATTACCAAATTTTCTTTTAATATTACATGTGCTATGGAGATCAGCATATATTAAGAATCAGATTGAATATATATATATATATATGCACATATATGCATATACATATTCACACACATGTACACATGTGAAGCAAAAAATATGTCCCTACTAGTTACTTCATTAGCAAGTACCCTTTTAAAAAGAAGCATTTCATTCACTCACACACACACACACACACACAATCTTATATGTGCAAAATGCTTATGTCATGTTTATAAAATTGCATACTGGATATTAACAAACACAAGATTTGCATTACGAGAGTAAGCAAACAAACAGCCTGTGTGGATTTTAGATTTGACAAAAGATGTTTCCAAATCTACATTTTGAATTTTCCTCTTTCATGATAGTAATGGTTGGTAAATGGATTTTTACTACCTATTAAAACTCACAGGTGGTTTTTATGGCTAGTCAACGATAATCAATGGTGGATGGACAGATATATGGGTGGATAGTAAATAGTATAATATTTAAATACAATCTCTGAGAGATTGGAGTTTTTAGCATTTTCAAGAAGCCAGAATATGTAGGGAAAGGGTCAATTGTCCATTTTTGACAAGCTATTCCTTTTTGATGATAAACTAAGACCCATAGACTATGGGCACTCATTCTTTAGCTAGGCTGACCCACTGTAAAATATGCAATCTCATATCAGTCAACAAGAATTGACCTTGGAGGACTAAGTCTCTGGTCCCATTTAGAGTTTCAAGGATCTAACAAGAGCAGGTCAACAGTGGTCTCCCAGATGAAACCAGTGAGACTACATACTGTGGTCTAGGTCTCACCTCAAATCACAGGGGATCTCAGATGATTTGCATACCTACAGCAGACTCCACTCACATAATAATCAACTCCTGTCCCTCTGTATCAGTTCCTACCTCCTTAGCATCACTCACATGCATTCCCTCCTCTTCTTAACTGCCACTACCCTGGGTCAGAACTTCATTATCTCTTGCCTAGGTACTTGAAATAGCCTTGTAACTGATCTGTGTCCCTGACTCCCTGCCTCCAATGAGTCCTACACATTGCCAACCAGATTATCTTTCTAATAAGCATATTGGATCATGTGACTCATCAGCTTAAAATTTCTCAATGGCTCCCTCCCACCTACAGGATTAAAACACAATGCCTTGTGGGGCACATAGGGCTCAGCCAATCTGTCCAGCTGCAGCTACCTCCAACTATGTCCTACATGTGCTTTATGTTCCAGCAGTGCTGAGCTACCATAGTGTCTTTCTGCATGGTTCCTTCTGCCTGGCATGTCCTCCCCTCACCTGCCTGCCTGAAAAACACCTGCTCGTTCTTTGAATTTCAGCTGAATGAAATTCTTTGAATTTCTATGAGGTCTTTCCTGTCCCCTTGCTGTCATCTGAATCCCATAGATTCCACTATGGCACTTTTTACACAGAATTATAATCTTCTGTTAACATGTCCATAGAGTAACTAGACTATAAAACCACGAGCCAAGAACAATATTTTATTTATCTTTGTCTCCCGAGCCATTGCCCAGTGGCTGATGCATAATGCTTTTTCAATGGCTGTTGAGTAAATAGACTTGTCTCCTAAAGATGCCATTGTCCTTTCTGCTGTCCATTCTTCAAGCAGACATTCAGAAATCTGTGCTCACAAATTGCTTGGTAAGCACCATTCTGATTTTAATTGACGTGGTGAGAACATTCCAAATGTGTGTGGGCAAAACAGTGAACTTGAAAGTCCAAGTCATTGTTGAATATCCCAAACCTCCTAGGACATCAAATTACTGTAACATTGAACTGAAAATAAGAACAGCGAAGATTTATTAATCACCTGCTATATGCTGGGCATGATGCTAACTGCTTTATGTAGATGACTTTATGAAAATCTCACAATTGTCACATCACATCATTATTAGTACCTCCATTTTACAGATGAAGAAACCAGGGTTCAGAGAAGTCAGGTGACTTGGCCCAAGCCTCAGACTAAGAAATGGAGAACCTAGATTCAAGCCCAACTCTGGCTGGCTCCAGTTTTAGGTTCCTAACTTGACAGCACTATGTTTCCTAGGGTATGCCAGAAGTTTCTACAGTTTCTAGAGGAGAGAACCTAACAACACTACGAGGAAATTCCAGAGTTTTATGTATAAGTTTAAGAATCAAAATAAGCCAGGTCACTCAACTGTCATTCAGTCCACTTTCAATAAAGAGAAATTCTTTTTGCCTTATACATCTTGGATTAAAATCCTCTCATGCAGGAATTGACATCTTGATAACTGGGAGATGAAGTACGATAGTTTCACCAATTCTAGTGGGCTTTTTTTTGTTTTCCTTTCTTTGAAAAAGCCTTGCTGTCCAATTTTTTTAAAAAATTCATTTTCAAGTGATTTCGAACATTCTTCTACTATCTCTTTTTTTCTAGAAAGCAAACTGGTACCAATTCTACTTTTTACTCTGATGGAAAGAGAGTTACTAAATCTGAACTTGGCTTCTGGTCTTTCCTTGATTTTTGTCTTTGCTTGGCCTGGAAAGTATCCTAGGTGGACTGAAACTAGGCTCCCAAAATGAACTCCACTTAGAGTTTGAACACTTTTTTAGAAAACACAAAAAAACCCATAATGTTTGCCTGTTTCTGGAATGAACTTAGCTTCATCAGCCAAGTTCAAAACTCAGCCAAGTTCAAAGGAGGGGTTGGGGGTGGGAAGGAGCTCACTGTCAAAACTTCAGGGACACCTCTCCCCTGCAGCAAATACCCCTGGAAACCCTAAGGCCGCATCTATCTGTGGGCATGGGGGAGTCTCTTCCTCATCTGGTGCCAACGGACTCCACTTGCAATTAGAGCAACAAAGACATGCTGATATTGTTCAAGTCAAAAGCAGTAGCTTCTGTAAGCATCCCTGGAGGTCTGAGACAGTTTGGCCAATCAAGATCTCCTGCCACTCCCCACCACTGGAAGCTCGACTCTTCACCAAATCAGGAGATTCTAATACCCAAGAGAAAAATTAGATTCCCCATCCATGTCTTAAGATATCTCTATGCAGAAGACTTGGTAATAATTGGCTAGAAACAATATACATATATATATCCCAAAAAAGGACCTGGAACTGGAACTTTGGGTTGGGTGTCTTGTGGGGCTGAAATAAAATATCTGAGCCACAGGATTCAAGGCCTAATTCTTTTTTCTCCACTTCTAAACTGCCAGGAAACTCCCAACTCAAATATTACCTTTGCTGGGATGCCATCCTCTCATCCCACCTCTTAAATACATCGTGTTTGTCTCCTGGTTCCCATGGTGCCTCATTCAGATTTCCATCACCTTACCCTCCACAACACAGTTTAATTAGATGCTCACATAATTCTGAAGCCACTGACAGAGGGACTGTGTCCCCAGTGCCTGGCACATAAAATAGGGGTCAGCATACTTCCTTCTGTAAATGGCCAGAGAGTAAATAAACATTTTAGGCTCTGCAGTAACCTGGTGTCTGTCGTAACTGTGCAGCTGCTATTGTAGTGCTAAAGCACCTACAGACAATAGGTGCTCCAAAACTTTATTTACAAAAACAGGTAGTGGGCCAGATTTGGCCTGCAGACCAGGCTCTGCCAACTCCTGTGGCAGACCATCCAATGAAAACTATAAAGAAGGGAGGGCAGGAGGCAACCATGAAGGAAGGGGGAGAGGAAGGGAAGAAGAGATGGAAGACGAGGTAGAGAAGGAGAATAAACCCAGAAATAAAGTCAGAATGAAACAAAATTTGATATGCTTCCCAGATGGTAAAGAGCTATTCCTAGTGAGTTTCTCTTCAGCAAAGCATTCAGTCCATAAGAAACAATTCTAATTAGAATCCTCCTATTATACTTCACATTGTATTCTCTACATGTAAATCTTCCAAGCAGTTTCTCTCTTTTGGCAAATCATTATTTCCCATTTATTAAGACAAAGTACAGTCGAAGGGCTCCATTGCTGGCTTATAACTGCAGCCTGCCTACAGGTGTCATATTTTATGCACTGAAAAGAGAGTATTGTTTTGCCACTCTCTATGCAGGAACCATGAACGCCTGGAAACAAATGACTTTTGACTGCTGATCAGAACCTCACTTTAATCAGTTACTGGTCTATGATCAATAATTAATCATGCTATTCTGTCTAGGTAATAAATAATGGCGAAAATATCAATGAATATATAGTTGGCCAGATTCTCCCTGGGGCGAAACACAAAAGGACCAGCATGAAAGTCTATCTGGATAACCCTGTGGATTCTCAGTGTACAGCTTTAGTTGAAATTCCAGGAGGGCTTGGACTGGTAGGAGAGGAAAGAGCCTTGTCACCATCAACGCCTCCCTCTGAGCCCCTCAGGACTAATAATCCCTGCTTGGATCAAATGTGTGTGTGCAGAGATAACTGAAAAGGAGCCCGCGACACTGGGGGACAGGCCAGAGTTTCACAGGCACAAGCAATTGGGTGGCAGGAGGAGCAGAGACCCACTCAGGTTCAATGCTTGTCATGCTTGTAGGTTAGAAGTGGTGCGTCCACTGCAATCTTATGTGCTGAAACCTAGACACGTACCCAGTGACTTCGTTACTCAAGTTTTCTGATGGAATATTTTATAAAGAGAACAAATAACTGTATTGTTTTTCTATTGCTGTGTAATAAATTACCACAAATTTAGTGACTTAAAACAACACGCATTAATTATCTCATGGTTTCTGCTTGCAGGTCAGGCGTCTGGCCCCGGGCTCAGCGGGGCTCTCTATTCAGGGGCTCGTGGCTGCAACTGCAGTGTCCACTGGGGTTGTACCCCTTTCTGGAGCTTGGGATCCTCTTCTAAGCTCACGTGGTTGTTGGCCAAATCCAGTTCCTTGTGGCTGTGTGACCAAGGGTCCTGGCTTCTTACTGGCTGTCACCATAAGAATCTCACCCTGACTTATCTGTTTAGTCGACTTCGGTAGCGGTAATGAGAACATACACAGCGGAGGGAGATCCAGAGGGAACTGCTACCACAGTTCATGAGCTAGTGTTCTTCAGTGCTATTACACTAAAATGATCTCGTCCTTTTTGTTTGTTTTTTTTTAATAGCTTGATTGTTCTCCCTGAGCAAAAAATCTAGGCAAAATTCTCTATCAAAGACAGCCATGCTACCATCATGCTAGATGTATAGGTCCCTGGTCTTTCTTATGTTACTGTAGGTGGAACCAAGCATTCAGATTACAACAATATTTTTGATACAAAAGTTACGATACTTTTTATGAGACATTCTCATTTGTCTTTGAATTCATCTGGGTTAGCATAAGAAAAACATCATTTGTACTATGATATTAGCAAATTGCCTAATCCATTTACGTAACCTGCTCTGAGTCAGGTGTTTTCTTTTTATTAACTTATTTCCCCCAAGACTTCAGCCAAACTCACAAGCAGCTTCCCTAATGAAGTGTGACACTTGCCAATGCCTGGGTCTGCCTGCCTTGGCTTCACAGGAGCCTTGCCAGGATGGCCCACAGTGGCCCTGCAGGAGCATCTGGGCCTGCAAAGTATCAGTATCACTGTACTCTTCACAGCTCCAAAGGATGAGAAGGGCCCGCAGATTTACTGAGCAAAGGGGATAAAGAAAAACTCTCAAGACCACCTAGGCAACTCCCTAGCAAGCCTGGAAGCAAGTCCAGAAAGGCTCAGGGTTTTATGTATCTAATAATTGTCCATCTATCTGCTATCTACCTTTCCATCTCTGTGTTCCCCACCTTCTCTGCCATCAATCAATTACAGAAGGGTTCACCCACACGTTTTGTGAATAGCCATCTGAACCCTCTTTAAAACTGCAGCACTGGCCCCCAATGCCCTTGGAACTGCACACCTAAAAACTGCAACTTTCAGAGGTATGGCTTTCATCAGCTATTCTCTTTCAATACCACCCTTGAATAAAGCAGGCTGGTCCGAGGTAGGTTCCTCCCAAGCTTGCAATAAGCGTCTCGGGATGGCGCCACCCTACTTTGCCATATTAGACACATGAGCTTTCAAAAGCCAGGGAAGCAGGAAGAGATCTCAGAGCAGTGTGAACTACATTAAAGTACACGAGTGGATTCAACTGTGAAAAATCTCAGCACCCTGAACTCTCTCCCATGGGCAAGGGGGCTTCTGTGTGGTCTGATGTCTTTCCACAACCTCTTGGAAACACAGGCAGCATCCACCTCTTGTGAAAGGAAAATGACTCTGGAGAACACAGTATCAGGTCACTTTTACCCCTAAGAAAGATGAAAGGGTAACGGGAAGCTATATGTCATCCAGAAACTCAGATGACTAAGTATGTACCAGGCACTACCCTCAGTTGATGAGGAACTACAGCGGAGTGAGGTAGGCATACGCTTGTGCACACGAGCCTCACGCTACACAGAAGCACCAGTGTGGGAGAAACCTACTTGGCTTATCGGCCACCCAGACTGGCTGCCTTCGCTGAATTGGAGAGGACTTGCAGCCACTTCAGAGGAGGGTACACAGCCAACGCAAACCAAACACAATCTGCTTCTTTGTGAATTGCAAGCAATTCCCAACTGCCTGAGCTAATGGTACGGAGCAGTAGAGCAGATAACCCAATACGGTGGATAATCTCAAAATCATTTTCCATTTGGCTTGTGGAATGAATTAAATGATTTGTTTCAGCTTCAGCAGATTTACCTTCCTAATTATGTTTTTTGTTAGGCTAGAAACATTCAACATCACAAGATGTTGCCAGGGATTTTAGAAGTACAGCAGATAACAGTCATGTGAAAGATCAGAACAGGGGTCACCTGGGGTCATCGACACCTACTGACCGCCTACTGTGCGCAAGCTACTGAATGAGACAGAAAGTGGTAAATGACATGGATTCTGCAGTCAGGACTGTAACATAGTAAACAAGACCAGATCTGGAGGTACAAAAAATATACCTTAAAGATAGTTGGTTATATAAATGCATGTAAAGCAAGGACATGTCTATACTTCAGAATCTCCCTAGATGTTAAATATTTGTTAAATAAATGAATGGATAAACAATGCATATCTGGAAAGAAGTAGAAAAAAAAAATACTTCCAGCAATAAGCATTCCTGACTTCCAAGAAAAAGCAGCTTATTGTTCACTAGGGTGGTCAGAAAAGGTATTTCCCAAATTAGAAGCTCCTAGAAGGCAGGCCACATGCCCCTCAAGGCTTTGGACAGGTGGAGAACATGGTAGATTCTCTCCCCATGTTGACTGACCCTCTTCCCTTGGATTAATCCTCATCACCTTCTACATCTCAACCTGATACCTCCTGCTCAGGGAAATCTTTCCAACCCCAGACTATGTCAGTCCACAGGGATATGCATTCTTAATCCCCTGTGCTTCACCTTGTGAGCAATCCACCCAACCCAAAGCAAACACTTATCTTTGCAGTATTTGTTGAGAGGCTGCTTCCTCTTAAAGAACATAAGCTCCACAGTGGCAGGGACAATTATCTCTCCCATTTTTGTTACTGGATTTGCAGCACTTAACATAGTGCCGTGCATACAGTGAGGCTAGATAAGTATTTGTGGAGTGTTGAACTGAAATGATGAAGTCAGGAAAAGACCTCTAACTGGGCCCTAAGGAATGGGTAGGAAATCCTTAAATGAAGAAAAGGGAAGTTTCCTGGAATCCCAGGAAACTGGAGTCCGCCTGTACATCCACACGAAGATGAAAACAAACAGGAGGATTTCACAGGATCATTAGCAGGCTGCTTCATAAAGTTGTAATAAGGATTAGGGATTATTAAAAAGCAACAACAACAACAAAGATAGCTACCATGTATTGAGTGTTTCCCATTTAAGCTAGTTTAATGGATTATCTTATTGTCTCTCATAGCAACCTTGTGAAATAGCTATTGTCCTTATTTTACAAGAAGACCAAAGCTTAGAGAATTTAAGGTCACTTCATAAATATATAGCAGAATGACTGCTTGAAGCCAGGCCTATTCATCGAAATGACTCCAAAGCCCATGATCTTCACCAGTGAGCAAATGAGGTACTGTACTCAAAGACACTTAATATTTTGTAAAGCACTTGGCAGCTATAATGTGTATGGGTGCAGATAAACACAAACATCCGGATAACAGATCAGCTAGCTAACTAGCTAACTAAGGAATCCAAATTTTCTCAGCAACTAAATACACCTCTATTTTACTGGGTTATGTAGGCCTTGCCTTGCAAGACTGGTGAAAATCCAAAATGTTCTGCTCTCTGAAGGACAAAAAATATGGGTCTCCTTGATGCCCATATATAAACAGGTAACAATGGAAACACCCATGCACTTTGCTTCCAACAAAATGGTTTGACACTTTTTTTTTTTCTTTTCTACTAAGGCTTAAGGAGACTGAATAAATATTAAGACCAACGTGGCCTCTCTTAGTAAATTCAAGGCTAATTGGCTCAACTGAAAGGGACTACTGGAATAGATTCATATACTGACAACCCCTGGGCTGGCCAGAATCATCCAGTTGTTTTGGTGTAAGGATGTCTAGATCTCTGGACCGTAAGCTCCAAAAAGAGAGGACCCAGGTCTGTCATTCGTCTTTGTATCTCTGGGGCCAGCACCACAGAAAGCGCACAATACATTCACATTTATGGAACGAAAGAGTGAATATTTAAGAGCAAGTTAATTTTTAAGTGTAAAAGGTTAAAGGGACATTGAAAGCCCTGGACCATATACTTATCCTCACTATAACTGTCTGTGGGAGAACTAAGTAGAACGGGATGGAGGCAGCATCAAATAGATTTGGCTAAACTTGGATTATTAAAAATATATATTTAGTCACCGAAAAAGCATTTATTTTGCAACACAGTGGCAAACAAATATAACAAATAAATGAACTGACTAAAATTTTCTTTTCCTCTGTAACTGGTTATCTTAGCATCCCATCCTGAATGGCAGCTCCCAGATTATCACTGACTCTCAAATTAGCATTTACTAGTATTATTATTAATAACAATCAGCATGTTTAAATTTCCTCTCAGGAGATGTCAATGGATTTTCATTTTTCAATAAGGAGGACTTGCAAAATGATTTGTTTTAATACGTCGGCAAAATATGCTGCTGAAAATAATAAAACTTCTATTTGTCCTAATGACAGCCATCACCTCTCACACAGGTATGCCAGGGTAGGACACAAGAGCTTTTTTTTGTGTGTGCCTAGCAGATCGTGGAGGTTGGCTGGGAGCTGGGCACAGACCACAGAAAAGCAAATAAGTCACCATCTCAGGAAGCATTCCTCAGATATTCTGGTTTTTGAGACAAGTGGAATTATTCCCCACTAATTTATACACCAATGAAACTGGCCGGCTGGCAAGTCCACAATTAATGTGAATGCCAAGTGGGAAGGCAGCTTTGTTTCATCTCAGAGAACACTTCGCTGAACAGCAGCCTCCCCAGCTGAAAATGCATGCAATGTCTCTCTCTTTTAACTTGCAGCAGACGCTGGCATTTCTTCATCTCTATTCACTCTATCATTATGATGCATTATACAATGTAATGATGTAATACACCGGAAAGCCGAAATGTGCACGCCTTGCCAAAAATAATAATAAGAAAAGTATACAATTATTTTCTGCTATGAAAGCCACTATCACTATCATTTCATCCTTCCCCAGCCAAAATGAAAGCTTCCCTAATGGCTCAGAGTCTCTTTATGTTTGTGAATTGAACATGAATGTGAAAAGTAGGACGTCACCTCGTCTGTACTGAGTTAGAACTTTTAAAGGATGTAAACAAATTTATCACTTGAGCATGGCGGGCTGGCTCCAGAATCTGCTCCGGCCATATTTTCGATGGTGTGATTTCTGGTGTGATTCTAAATGTTACCAAGTCTTTATTTGTTAATAACAAATTTTCCTAAAAAGGGTCTGCCTTTTCATGTTTCATTAACATTAACCTACAATCACAAGCCACCGTTCTGGGCAGGAAGCACATTTCAGGGAAAAGTCACCGTCTGCTGGTAGCTGCATTCGTGGCTGATTAAATCAAAAAGAATCAAAGTAATAAAACCTCAGAAATAAAGCCAACTAATTGTTACATTTCCCTTCCCCCTTACTGAGCCCTATTTTGAGTTACAGAAGCAGAAAATTGTTTTAAGAATCAGATATTTTTAATGCATCACAAGAAAATATTCCTGAAAGACTGCAACAGTGAGCAGACTTTCTTCATCCAATTCCTTCTGGTTCTGTCCCTCCTTTTCTCTTCTCCCCTCCCTTACGGCTCTCCCTCCCTGCTCCCATGGATTTCCTGGGTAGATTTTTTACAGCATATCTAATGTTTTTCTCCCTCGGTATCAGGGATCAACCTCTTATAAATGGGACCAAACCAAAAGAAGGAAGCTATATCCCTGACCGTCCAGCTTGCTGGCAGAAGCTTCGTCAATTTGGACTGCAGCGACATTTCAAAATGATATTTTCAGCGCTGTTATTATAATTGTAATTAGGAAGTGGTTGATGAGATGGGGACCAGAGACGAATTTTAAGGGAACGTGGGGACTGGAGCAGGGGCATGCTGCTGTCCACAGCATTCCATCTCCAGCTTTGAGGCAACTGCTTTGACCGAGCTCACTCACAAAACCCAGCCACAGATCATAAAGCTCCTAAGTGGGCTGGCCACCGGCTTTATGCTGAAAATTTGTGGGATGCCATTTTTTTGCCTAGCAAAATTAGTAGGAATGCTTAACGTAATTAATTTTTATACTAAACACGTGTTGTTATTTTTTTTTAATGTACAATTACCAAACCATCGAAACCACAGTAGAGCACAATCAGATGTGCCTGAAAACACATAATTGACATAAAGGACGTGCAGGAAAATAACGTGAAAACATAAAATAAATGGTTATTGCTATTTAGAATCTGCATTTCAAGAGTGGAATTAATCATAATTATGCATTATTAGCTAATAATTGGGTGGAAGTGTACAGGGCATATCATGTTTATTGTTACTGGTATTGCCATTGTTACTATTATTATTATTTTCTGTGGAAAATTTTACCAACCTGAGATTGTTTTGAAGAATTCCCAGTGATTATTCACTGTGTACAGTCTGTAGACTGTTTTGCATTATTCACTCACCACTGAAACACAGTCACCTCTGGGGAAGACCCCAGAAAATCCTAAACATTTCATAAAAACGCACCAGCAGGTGTAGGGCATATTTCTTCATCCAGAAGAAGCCAAAGAGGGACAGAAAGTAAAGAGGCATGGATTCTTCATGCAGGGTAAAAGCAGCCCAGAGCAAAAAGCAGAACTATGCTGTCTTGCTGATTCAAGCCTCATTCAACTTATTATTTCTTCATTCATTCCCTCTCTATACCCCCTCCCCTTATATATATATATACTTACATACATATATAATTTCTGTATATATATAATGTTCAATTACATGTATGTGTGTATACACAGATATATACATATACATATATAACTGACCCAAGAAATATACAAAGGATAAGGCACGGTGACTAGGTTTTTAATGACTGTTGATTGTCAATAGTTGCATATGATATAAATTGAATCTGTGTCACTGAGGCTCAAAAGATGGGAAGGTTCCTACCATTCAGCACTTTCAATCTTCAGGTTCCAACACTCCAGGTTGGCAGCCTCGAGCTAACCACCCCAGTTCCTTTACTTTGGGGAATGTGTCAAGTGAACTATGATCAAATTCCTGTGCTATGAAACCATGAGACTAAATGACAGTGCATAAAACAGAAGTGGTGTCCTCAAAGTGTCAAAACAACCAGTCGGAAGGTGAAAAATTTGCTGACATAGCCAGTTTTCTTGGTGTACATGAGGTAAAATAACTTTTATGATGGATACTTGGTTCCTTTTCTCCACACTTAGGTGTCACATAAATTGTCAGAAGAACAAGACATAGAAAGGAAAACGACCAAAATGGTAAAGACAAAAAGAGAATGCAAAAAAGAAAAAAAAATCAACTTGGCTAATTAATACAATTTAAACGTGTGTTATGTATTTAAAATAAAACCAGGTGGCTTGATAAATCAAATCCATTCATCCCATTTGCTTAGCTGACAATTATTTCTTGAGTGTCTACTGTGTATCACACACTATTCCAGGCCCTGAGGATTCAATGAACAAAACAGGACAAAAATCCTTGCTCCCACAGAGTTTACGGTATTTGTGAAGAGGGTGGCTGGGGCTGGAGGGAGACAAACAACAAACAGATCATTAAACTATCTAGATCAGATGGTAGTTGTTACCTTGAAGACAAAGGGCAAAAACGAGGGCAGAAAGTGTATGACAGTCCCTAAAGACTTCCCTGAGAGGGTACTGCTGGAGTAATAACCACAGGCCTATCTGGATGAAACCTTAGCCAGACTACCTACTTGCATGAGCTTTTCCTCTTTAGGGGCAGTAATGACCAAACTGATCCAGCAGCCTCTTGAGAGCATAACCTCAGGAAATCACTCAGTGGACCCCATGGAAGATTCGTACCTGCCGTTCCTTTGCCACAGTGCAAGTTGAAATTAACAGAATCCTTACATAGAGGAAACTTTTTTTTTCTCAGAACAGTGCAAACTGTGTATCTCTCATTTGTTTTAAACACACATCAGTTTGTCCGCATTCAGTGAAGTAAAGCAATGTGGAGCAAAACGAAAGAAAGGAAAACCTTGGTGGGTTCCCTGCATGGGGCAGGAGGGACAGAAGGGCAGGACCTGGTCTTTCTAAAGCAGCCAAATAACCATTTTGTCTGCATTTCCCTTTTTAAGCCATTGGTTTTCCAAACACTTAGACCCAAGAAAGAAGAAGGGCAGTATGTGTATCTCTCGTGACCATATCTCCTGAGTCATAACTTAGAACCTAAAAAAGAAGTCTTTTTCTGATTTGTGAGTTCATTTGGATAAAAAGCTTTCCCAAGTTATAAAATTTAAACCACGTTTGGTTGTTATTTTAAAAAATTACTTCCTTGAGGGGCGCCTGGGTGGCTGTCTGTTAAGCATCCAACTTCGGCTCAGGTCATAATATCATGATTGGTGAGTTGGAGCTCGCATGGGGCTCTCTGCTGTCAGTGTGCAGCCTGCTTTGGATCCTCTGTTCCCCTCTCTCTCTGCCCCTCCACCTCCCTCCCTCCCTCCCTCCCTCTCTCTCTCTAAAATAAATATTTCTAAAAAATTACTTCCTTGAAGAAAGTTACATAACTAAAAAGGTATAATTCACTAAAACACACACACACACACACACACACACACACACCTCTATCATTAAAAATGATTTGAAACTTTAAAATTGGAGTAGATTCCAGAAATCCAGAACTTATGGTTCCTGTAAGTGCACCTCAAAACCAATGTAATCTGTGTTGCCCCAGTAGAAAATGTACCCATTGCGGGAGGAATAAAGCCAGCATTTACTGCAGGGAGACTGGGAGGAGGTAAATCCACAGACTGTGCCAATGGGAGGAGCCGGCAGGAATGCTGCAAGAGCCATAGACCCTAATCCCAGGCTCCTGGCACCCCTGCTGCCAGGGCACATCCTCCCCGAGTAACAAGACCAATGGAGGGACAGAGGGAAAACTTCTTTCTCCTGTGACATGGTATATGAACCAGTGGTGATGGGGGTCTCAGGGTAAGGCCCCTCCATTGCCACCTCACCTCTGTTTTTGTTGTCACTGATGCCTACCGAGACCTCGGAGCCAGTGCGAGCCCCAGATTAAACCTGTGATATTTAGGAAGAAGATTACATGTCATACACCTCTCTCTCCTTCCTTTTACTGGTCTAGTTGGGCAGCTGGGAGTCCCTGTTTCTCCCCACCCTTTGTTCACTCCCTTCATTAAGACTTTCCTATCAACTGCTTATACTCCAGTGTGAATCCAAGTTTGCTAGCAACGTCCAGGGAAATTTGCAACTAAAAAGTCCCTTCTGTCACTGAAAAGAAAGAAGAGCACTGTGTCCCAGACAGGAGCTCTAGGGTTCTCTATGCTTGCTGTCCTGGAGGCTAGAAACTTCTCAAATACCTTTCAACGCCTCCACTTAGGCACCCACCTCCAGGTGAGCTGGAGTTCTAAGTAGCCTTTGGCAACAGGTTCAAAATTTTCTCAAGGTACATAAACTTGAAGACGGAAATGACTGGTGCGAAACCACCTGTCCATTAACTAGGAATATCGTCCTCTTTAAATGGCTTGACAGACAGACAGAAACAATTTGGCCATGAAAGAACACCATTCCATTGGACTGAGAAAATAAATCTGCTCATTCTTCTCAGACATGGGGTTGCTTCCCCATCTCTCGACCCCATGCCCTCTGCCTCCGTGACAAGCTTAGATCCACGAAACTGAATGTGGTATGGTGCTAGGATTTCCTCACCCACGTCCCCTTTGCCTCGGGTGGGGATGCAAAGGGTAGGGGGAGGTGGGTGGGAGGAGTGCAGACCATCCTAAACCTTCTTAGGAGAATCTGTTCTCCTGCTGATGCTGAAATGGGGCTTTATTCACTCAAGCACCTCATGACTTTGAAGCCTGATTTGATAAAAAATGTTAATTATGCTTCTCTTTAACATGATTTATAGGACATTAGTGACAGCAGGGGAGTGTTTACTCCATGCAGGTAAGAGACCGGTCTAGGGGCTTCCTCTGATTTCCATGTAATTAGGAAAATTTGGCCCACCCAGGGGCCTAATAAGATCACCACTCTCTTTCCCTCCCCAAAATGCAGAACAAGCCACTAACCAGCATGTTGCATCTCCAGTTGCCAATAGCATTTTTTTACTATAAAATTTGAGGTAACCAAAAAAAAAAAAAATCACATTTGTATGGATGTGTCATCTGTGAGCGGCTCTGCACCAACAAATGGGGTTGGCTGCTAGCAGCTGCAGGTCTCTTCTAAATGAAAATCAAGTTAGTATTTCCTTCCTGGAAGGAGAACTATGTGCTTTGTATAGAAGGTTTTTTTTTTTTTTTATATAAGCTCACACACATACACAGAGCCTTGTTTTGTGTGTGTATTTACCTGACCGCATGTGTGTTTCCACAGATGCTTTATAAATATACTGGGGTGAGGAGAACATTGTTTTAATGCCTACAAAACGGGTCTATGGAAGGCTCCCTCTTTCACCGCTGAAACGACTGAAAACCTGGAGTGGAACAAAGAGTTAAGGCCCTAAGACACATCATGAAGACGGAAGTAGTTAAGAGTTTGTACCTTCTCATGCCTCTCCTGTGACAATCACAGGTACAGTCATGAAATGGTTACACATTTCCCCAGTCTCTTGTATGTAAGCCCACAGGTAACCACGTTTTGATACATCTCTTCCTCCATCTGTGCAAGCCTCTTTCAGAAACACAGCCCCTCAACCAAGAGCTCCCGCCAAGATACTTTCTGTGCCTGTAACATATGCCACGATGTGGCTTCTAGGAAACTTACAATGTTACATGTTTCTATACTGTTACAGCATGAAGCATCTACACAGTATAAACAAGAGTGCAACAGGATCCCCATAAAGGGGCAAGTTTGCGACAAAAGTCTGAACCCATTTTAAGGATGTACAGCAAAAGGGCTTAACAGCTGTTGTGGAGAGAAGGGGCAGTGACTACAAAGGAGAAATGGAAGTCTTTCTTCTTTTTTTAAAATCAGAGCGTCTTTGTGCGAGGGTACACTGAGCTTTGACATGAGCAATGTTTGGGTTTGTGTTGCCAGCAAGAGAAAATTCAGTTTGTGCCACAATATATATGTGTACGGGAGGAGTATTTTTTAAAATACAATAAAATGTTATCTCTGATTAGAAAAGAAAGATGAATTCTCCTGCTAAACCAGGTAACCCTAAAAGCATGTTAACATGAAATACTAAATAAAATGCTACTCATCTATAATAAATCTTATTACACATTTTGGCAATTTTACTACTAACATAGTGAAGGTTTCAAGCAATGTTTGAAAATAGAAATCTTAAATTGAATCATTGTTGCATGAATATATGCAAAATATTCATTTCTAGCACTGTGAGGGTTGAGTGCTTTTAAATTGGAGAAATCACTCATGACTTCACCTTTTCATGCAAGATAAAGTTGTATGTGGTAACATCATTACAATGTCATGAAAGGAGTGGAAATCATACAACAGTTCTGCCTAAAGCTAATATACAAAAAAAGGGCTTCAATATTTTTCAATATTGTTCAATATTTAAAGGTGCAGTGCAAGGCTTTAAATATATTTAAAAAAATCATTAGGCTTTAGATGTCAGTGAGGCCTTTACTGAGCTCGGAGACTAATAAAATCATTGATGAGATCTCTTTAATATTTAACGGAATTCATGTCTTAGGTAGTCGCCTATTTTCCACTCCTATCTCTGCAGATGGGGCTAAATATAGATTTAAAAAAAAAGATTTCTGAGAAGGTGATTATAGATTTTCTTAACCATAGCACTAAAATAAAACTATTTACTCAATGATATTGTCATAACAAGAGAAAAAGCATTATGACATTTAAATAGGATTTTCTATCAATTCCTTAACAGAAGATCGCTTCAAAAGTAGCTAACACATTTATACACACTAACAATCAGGGAGTTCAATCAGTGAAAACAAATGAGCAGATTTTCAAATGAGTTGCCGAACCATGAATCATCAATAGAGGGTTAGGACTGGAGGAAACTGAAAGATTTTTTTTTTTTTTTTTTAATATTGAGGACAACAGTAATTATTGTCGCTCATGGATCTCTTTGCTTTTTTTTCTATCCAGTGATAAAGAAAATTAGGAGCCAAAGTTCAGACTCAAAATCCTAAGGCGTGTGTGTGTGCGTGTGCGTGTGTGTGAAGATATAAGGAGAGCTCTCATTTAATTATATTTTTTATAGTTACTCTGTAGGGGAATATCATTCATTCTAAGGTAAAGTAAGGCATTCACAGGCTCAACTTTAAACCCTGTTTATGTGTGAAATTGATGGCTCCATTTCTGTTATCAAGTCACTAGTCCAGCACTTTAAAGTCATGGTCTGCAAAATAAAATTGTCTCCCTTTTGAATGTCAACCCCTAAAACCAAATATTCCCATTTATTAAAATAAAAATGTAAATTTATAAATTATCATCCTATTTTTATGTAAAAGCATTCTGGAAAGTACCACATACCATTGTCACATGGCAAACAGCCCTCCCCATCATTGGCTGTTGCTAGGCTACCAGGAAATGGAATGGACCATTGCCAATGATGAATTAACTGATGAGCCAGGATGACAGTAATCTTTGTCACTGGATGCAGTAGCTGTCTGAGCCCTGTCATTTTCTGCATTTCATGTTAAACAGATATACCTAGATTGTAAAACAATACAAAGAAGAATCTGAAAAGAAAGAAGTAAACTTTGACAATCAGAGGGCGGTAGCTTTTTATATATACATACGAGGCTTATTACCTTCGCTGAAGAATGCGATCCAACATTCATTAGGTTTTCTTTTTTAAATTAAAACCTCTGAGCAAATGAAACTTTGTTCTAGATCAATAAAGCAAATTCAAAGAGATACCTACTGGGAAGCACTCTGAAAAAATCACAAAATAATCAGAATGTTTGGTTCATGATGCTAACCACCGGGATTTGTGTATATGTAAGAGTATCCTTATTTGGGGAATTGTACAGACAAAGATGACTGACCAAATCTGGTGTGTTTGGGCTTTGTAGACTTTATAGGCATAAATACCTAGCCGTTAAAACACCCGGTGAATAGCATCATGTTCGCACAGGACACAAGATTTTTCCACGTGAACAAACTAATTCAATCAAATTGATTCTTTTTTCTCATGCATTTATCTAAAAACATATTGAAGGGACTGGTAGTTTTGTTCTACTCCTAGATTCAATCTTAAACCAGTCATAAAATTCACAAGCAGAGGACAGGGACTCAGAAGTTATGAGCGGTGAACTTCAAGGGAAGACAGAAGTAAAGTGAATGTATGCTCGGAAGTGTGAGCACACATCATAGCAGAGATCCACTGAGATAAAAGGCAGAGAAAGGAATCTGTGGACCCAATACGAGCATGGGGGTGTCCAGAAAGTGAGCACAGTGAGACACCATCAGCCAGGAAATTATACTGCAACAAGCATGGCTTAACTCCAAAGCAGCAAGACCAATTTCCATAAGCCAAACGAGAAAGACTGCCTTATCATATTTTTAAGAGACGAGAGGAAAAAATAAATGGGGAGGGGCTAGCAGTGGTACCTTTAGACGCTGGAAATATTTAATGATAAAGGTCGTAAGGAAGAAACAGTACAGAGGGAGAGACATCAGGTGGAAGCAATTATAAGTTAAAAATGACGTCTTGCCCAACCATTTCTGTATCTAGTTTTCCCCCCAAATCATCCTGGGGACAAAGCTCAACAACCTGATTGACACTTGTGCTGATACCACATCCCCTCTAAAAATTTCAGAAACGGCATGCTAGTTAGATATCCTTCTTCTGCTTGACTATGCAGCAACTAACTCATTATGAAATGGGTTAATTCTCTTAGGTATATAAAGTAGATGTGAGCAAGTAAGTGTGGGTAGGCATACGTGTGTGTGCGTGTGTGGCTTCAGTGGTTTTAGGACAAAGGATCTGCCAATGAGACAGGAACTCTGGGGTCTTGTTAGTTCCTGCATTAGTGAGAAGATAAATGGCAGGGGGTTCTTTGGACCTCATACTTCATAGCACTCAAGCCCTTGTTCTGCTCTTTTTTAACATGGGGGTTTTTGAAATGATAGATCATAACTATAGACCCAATATGTGTGGATGCAGATTGTATGCACTTAATATTTCAGGAGAAGTGTATGCAACCTAATCCAATCACTCTGAAAAATGTGGAAAATGGAAATACATAAAGAAAGCTGCTGGCATAAAAGAGAATAAAAAAGAAATATTGATGAAGCTCTGTATGGATTAGGCAAAATATATTCATGTAGCATTTGAATATACATGTATACGCATGTATATGTTCTCATCTATGTATGTTATATGCATTTAATATATACATATACATATATACACACCAGACAATCAATGTATTAAAAAAAACAAATCAGATCAGAAAATTTGCTTTCTTTGAAGTCAGAATAGCTGCATATCTTCTACTGTAGGTTTTTTCCACCCCCGTTGCAAAGATCTAGAGAATTATGGAATATTTTTAATGAGACCATAACTAATACTGCAAAACTATTAGTAAACATTGGAGAGGTAGCCTAATTAGTAGACAAAAGTGTTGACTCTGGAGCCAGATCTGAACAAAGGTATGAATTTCAGCTCGGCCACTATGACCTCTTAGTCTCAAGCAAGTTATTTAACTTCTTTTGCAGCTAGTTCTTTATTACAATATGGCAGGAGGGGAGAGAATAACAATAGGACTTACTTGGGGATGCCTCAATATTTATTTTTGAGTCATTTAGAACAAGGTCTGGCCCATAATAAGCATTAAAGAAGTATTTAATAAATCAATAAATATACCCATACATGGTATTTATCCAGGAAATGTTACCAAGGGAGGTTTTGAAATCATCTTTCCCATAAAAAGCAGAACATTTCATCTTGCAACCCAGTGTGGATGTGGGCCAATGTTTTACTCTTCGTCTGGGTAATGTAGTCCCACGGACCCAGAGCAGGATGGCTGCACCCACTGGGGTCTGCCTTCCTGACACCAGGGTGCCCTTCAACCACCTTTGAGTCACCCTGTCTACCCTAGGTTGTCATCCTCACCCTTCTCACACTACTTCGTGACTTAGCATAAAGATTTTGCAGAGAGAGAGGAACTCGTCTCAAATGACAGTGAGAAACACTGAATGGAATACGATGTCAAGGATAGAAAAAGAGAGAGAGAAAGCCCAGGACAGAAATGAAAAACTTATTCGGCTAGCCCGCTGGCCATAAAACAGCTGAGACCTGAGACAATGAGAGAGGGAGACAGAATGGCTATTGTGAACAGGAAAACAAAGGCAGGGCCTCCTGGCCAGACTGTCCTCTTGGGATGTCCAGTAACAGCATTCATTCCTTCCACCGTATTTACCGAGCACCTACAAAGATCCCTACAATGTGATCAAAATATTTAAAACCCCTGCCCCTACAGAGCTTACATTCCACACAGGAAGAAGCCAAATAATAAATAACCTAAATATGTGAGACGTACAGTGTGATCCATAACAACAAGGACCAAGGGAGAAAAGCAGGCAAGAGGGTTAGGAAGTGGGTGGGAGCAGGTGGGGGGTTCATACTGGGGACTGGCCTGCTGGAATTGCACACTACCCCACCCACAGGAAGAGGCTTATGCTCAGACCACTAATCTGATCACTGTCTGATTACACTATTGGGTTTTACCCAAATGCTCCCATTAAAACTTCTCCCCATGAGAGAGTCACAGCCTGACTTCACCCTTCGTATGCCAGAGGCAGAAGCACAGATAGACCCAGAGTCTTCTGCTTCCCGATTCCTCCCTGACAGGCCAGACTCTGCCTCTCACACTCTCCAGTGAGGTAACTCATTGAACACACCATCAGGGGAAACTGAGGCAAAGTTGATCATCCCACACTCGGAAGGGCCTTTCCTCTCAGGCTTCCATAGTGTCTATTCTCTGATGTCTGGCTTTTTGTCATCCACGGGGTGCTTTTAGCAGAGAAAGAAGCTGCTAAAAACAGATGAGCATTTCCAAACAGGGAAGCTGTATGGCCCTTCTCTCCCTTCTTTAAAGGATCATAAACAAGTTTCTTAGCACCCCTGCCACATTCTCCTCCTAGTTGTTTTTTTTTTTTTTTACTTTCTTTTTTTATAGTGGTTTTAGGTTCACAACAAAATTAAGCAGAAGGTATGGAGATTTCCAACGTCCCCTGTCCTCACACGTGCATGCATGCCTCCCCCATCATCCACCTCCCCCATCAGCGTTGGTACATTTGTTACAACTGATGAACCTACACTGACACATTATAATCGCCCAGAGTCTATAGTTCACATTAGGGTTCACCGTTGGTGTACATTCTATGGCTTTGGAAAAATGTGTAACGGCATGTGTCCATCATCACAGGATCACACACAGTATTCTCACTGCTCTAAAACTCCTCTGTGCTGCTCCTATTCATCCCTCCCTCCCCAGCTTTTTCTTCTCTTCTTGATCTTGCACACACCCCTCCTTTTTCTCCTTATTTTCAAAACCCCACGTAATAAATGGTTTTGGAAGCACTATTAGGTTTGAGGTCTGAGGAAGAGAATTAAGGTATGACTGGAAGGGAGTGATCACAAGGGAAGGGCACTTTGGTCATGCCCTTGAAATGCTCACATTATAACTGGCTGGGTGCTCCAAACACAAAGTTCGAACTCACAATGGGTTCAAAGCCTAATACACTCCTTTCATGCTCTGTGACTCAAGGCAAGTTACTTAACCTCTCTGAACCTCAGTTTATTTATCTATAAAATTGGGATAATAAAAATATCTACCTTGAAAGGTGGTTTCAGAATTCAGTGTGATGATCCAGGTGAAGCTAACTTAAATAGTGCCCAGTGCATGGCTTACTTTAACATGTTGCTATTTCTGTTGTTAAATTACATAGTTCTGAAAGCCCAGCGGCTCGGGGCTATTGGTATCTTTTGCCTACATACAAGAAGCCTTCAAAGGACAAGAAATTGGAAACCAGTGGCTCTTTCAGGCGATTCTGCTGTATAAATCCACTCAAGTTTGGGTTCATTACATTCTTATATTTTACCTAGTGAAACAATGCATGTGAATTTAGTTTCTCTCTTGTAAGTATGTTCACTTAAAACTCCATCACTGTACATAGTTAAGTCCACTTTTTTCCCCTGCAATCCTCACTTTATGGTTGACTCTTGAATAACATGGAGGTTAGAAGCACTAATCCCCTCCACAGTCCAAAATCCACATATAACTTTTGACTCACCAAAAATTTTACTACTACTAATAGCCTACTGTTGACTGGAAGCCCTACTAATCACATAAATAGTTGGTGAACACATATTTTAGAGATTATATATATTACACACTGTAGTCTTACAATAAAGTAAGCTACAGAAAAGAAAATGTTAAGGAAGTCTCAGAAGAAAATACATTGAATGTACCGTACTGTAAGAGAATCCATGTATAAGTGGACCCATGCCACTCAAACCCATGTTGTTCAAGGATCAAGTGTAGCTGATTTTAAAAAGACAAACCCCTATATAGCTAATTCATTCCTCTGGAGACCTCCCCAGTGTCCCGAGGAAGTAGTCCAGAGTGCGGGACCCCTCTTCTCCACCACCCGCCGCCATCACAACTGCTCAAACCAGGAGTAGAGATACATGACCTGGGCTTCAGCGGGTACTTTCTCCCAGAAATTTAAAACAGGAAAACTAGAATCAGCATTACTCTGATGTGAGGAATAGGAACTGAACAGTCACATCACTTTGCAGGCTAAGGCCACCATGCCCTACTAGTACATCTGGGTTCCAGGGGATGGCCATAAAACCTTTTAAAAACTCTTGCTTTTTTTTTTTAATTTTTATTTTTTAGCTTATTCATCTGTTCTCTTCCTTGTACCAAATAATTCCTAGAACAAGTGGTAAGTAGTAGGCATGCCATGGCATAAACGCTTCAATGTATCTTGTGGTTCAAATGGTGATCACGTAAGAATTTCATTGCATGAAGGCTGGATATGTGTAAACAACACAGGAGTTCAGATGATGAAGGATTTGTAATAGTGAGAAAATTAAATGGTTATCGGTGAGCTAGGCATGGAGCAGCTGAGAGGAAGGGCTATTCTCCCGGTATTGTTTCATGAGAAGTTAGCAAACATGTCAATGCATTTAGGTAGCACGGTGATAAGCGCTAAGTCAACCCAGAGGGAGAGATAAAAATCACCAAGGATGATGAATGCTAACTGCTATCTTCATCTGTAGCACAACTGGCTTGAGAGAACAAAGTTAAGCATCCCCTGGTCCCTGGAGACAAAGTCTCTCAACTGGGATTTAAAGAACATTACAAAGGCCTTTACTTGGAATAAAGATGGGGGGAGCATGCTCTCGCCTATCATAAAGGATCTCCTTCTAATTTACTAATCATCCCATCAAACAACAGCAACAAAAACAGATGGGTATTCTGACACATGTGTGTATAATTAATGAACAAGCGTGTATGAATATCCATAAGTGAATATGGTATGGATTTAATTGTCAACATTCATTGAACAAACATTTAGGGTATGGAAGGTTTGATTTTGAACTCTGCCATGTTATTAGCCATATGACTTACAGTGTGAGTCTCAGATGTCATATCAGTAGAAAAGAGATAATACCAATTGTGTTGCGTTGGTGTGAGATTTAAATGACACACTACTTGTAAAACATAGTACCTAGTAGGTATTTTTTTTAATTTTTTTTAACGTTTATTTATTTTTGAGACAGAGAGAGACAGAGCATGAACGGGGGAGGGGCAGAGAGAGAGGGAGACACAGAATCGGAAGCAGGCTCCAGGCTCTGAGCCATTAGCCCAGAGCCCGACGCGGGGCTCGAACTCATGGACCGTGAGATCGTGACCCGAGCTGAAGTCGGACGCTTAACTGACTGAGCCACCCAGGCGCCCCCATAGTAAGTATTTTTAAATGTGCCATAAAATCTTACTCCATGCCAAGTGCTTTCACAGATTAACCATTATTAAAACCCTAAATGTAATCGTTTTAGTATAATGCTCAGTACTAGATGGAACTATCTTAAAAGATTTCCCACCTATGCTGTGGAATGTTTCACTCTGATGTATTCGTTGGTATCTACATTACAGTTGCTATATAAACCTAGAATATCTTAAACAAATAGTAGTAGAACAGGAAGAATGAGTGTAGGCCTAGCAGCATCCATGTTCTTGCCGTTAGGTGGTTGGCTAGAAACGGTAACCTGGCCCATCGCAAAGTCCATAGGTTTTAATATCCTATGAGGATTAATGAAATTAACTTACTTTTGCTAATAAATAATAACCAAACTGACACCTAATAAACCCTTCTACTCACTTTTCTACTTTGGATCACAGAAAATGGTGTTCTCCCACCCCTCCAGGGCCCTCTGTTTTAATCAAAAACCACCTCTGCTCACCCTGCTAGAGACTATAGACACCGTTTTCAACACTGTTTTATGTCTTACATTCCCCACCCTCAACCACTGGCTGTCTTGTACTTTTCCTTTCACAGAAACTACACCAAGTCATGAATGATAGGGTCGATCCTTCTAGAAAAACCTACCCCACTCTTTAAAAAAAACAAACTAGGAAGCGATCCTCCTCCTATGCTGAACTGAGCAGTGTCTCTGTCAACATTTCACCCTTAACTGTCCCTTGTCACTCAGACAAGATGAGCCCTCTTTCTCCCTACCCCACCTCCCAGCCCAATCTTCCAAAAGACTATGCACGAGGTCATTCTCCGAGGATCTTCCTTCATAAAAAAGGCAGCGTGGAGCTTCTGGTAAGAAGCTCCTCTCCAACGGCAGGCCAGAATGCTGGCGGGAGAAACCGACAAGATGTACACGCACATCTAGCAGTGGTTTAAAGGATAACAGCTTTGCGTTGGGCACAGGTCAGGGGAACTTTGGTTTGGAGAACAGGTGGGCTACCTGGCAACCAGCAGGCAGCCTTGCTTTTGACTACCACCATTTTAAATCAGGACGTTTGGCAAATCATTAGTGTCTGCTAGTTATGAAACAGAGGAAAGTTCAAAAGCACACGCATGTTTTTTCTCCCAGCTTCCCAGGTGGTAGCTGTTTCAAGCAGCAACCTTTTCACTTTGTGCAGCAAGACTTGTAAACTTCCCGTGGCTAAAACCGTGTTTTCTAACCAGGTGCCCACAACTGAGTCGCAGAGACTCACAAGAGCGGCAAAACCCATATGCAAACGTCTGTCTGAGGGGTTCCATTCCCTCTCCTTGCAAGTTTATTGTTGAAATTACTGAAATGTACACAAATGACTGCATTTGAAGGTGAAATTTGGTGGAAAAGTAAAGATATAATAGGATTCTTTCTTAAATAATTTCCTAGTGCGATGTCTGTCTGAAAAAATGAAGTGAAATTATATGATGTCAAAAAATCATGTTTCAAAATGATTGACAACATGTGAATGTTTTGCATTGTGAAATGAGGTGGAAAATTTTAATTGCATGATGGGAGGACATAATATTTATTAGAACCTTGTAACTACAGAGGATTGCAATGAAGAGGACACAATTTTAAATTTGGCGTTAATACGTCAAGTCTAAATCTTAAATGAACATGCAGGAGTAAAATTCTTTATCAAAGCCTTTTCTTCGAGTGTATGATTAAGTTTTCAGAACCTAATAACTAAACAGGATCGACGCGTGGGGCACGTCCATATCCTGACAAAGAGGCTCGCTAGTCTGCATTTGTATGCAATTCTGCACAGTGTTCCCACACAGCACATGCCTCAGTGGGAGACAGATAAAGTCTGAGCCTCGAGCAGGGCTCACATGAGAAGTGGTGTTTGCTGGAGACCTACAACTTGCAAAGAATGCCAAGAATGGGGGGAAAGACTGAAAATTAAACACAGACATGAGAAAAGGACACAGAAAGGGACATACACGAAACTGGCAAAAGAAAGATCTAAAGCTAAATCACCTTTAAGTCAATCTTGAAAGCAAAGGACTCAGCTGAAGATAGCGTGTGGCACCCACATTTGCTTGTCTACTTGTCAACTTACAAGAAGACCAGTCCAGGCATGTACCAAGTAAGTGATCAGAGTGGCTCAGCTCCTTCAAACAGATGGCTCCATAACCCTCAATAGCTTGATAGTAAAGGCAAAAAGGCTCTGCTTCCCCAAGGAGAGCAATGGTACAAAGGCCAAGGCAGAAGTGGGCTTCCCCTCCCCACTCTGACTCTCCCAGAAGTCAGTAGTTTCATTGATCAGATTACAGACTGTAGGATCACTTCTCATTCCATCCTGCCCCAAACTCCACCACTCAAGGAAACATTGCCTCTCAGTCTGTAATAGCTCTGGCAATTAAAACTCAAAAGAGGAGTTCTTTTCTTTTTTCTTTTATTTTTCTTCTTTTTTTTTCTTTTTTTCTTTTAACGGATGGGGAGGGACATTGCTGCAGACATCTAAAATTGCCAGCATCAAGATCATTAAGATCGTAAGAAAAGAGAAATGGAAAGAAAAGTTGTTCTGACACCAAGCAGGAGAATGGTAGGAAAGCATCTCTCTTTCTCTCTCCCTCTCTCTCTCCCCACCCCGCTCCTCCTCCTCCTCCTCCTCCTCCCCCTTCTCTCTCTCTCCCTCTCTCTCTCTCTCTCTCTCTCTCCCCCTCTCTGTGAGGTTGATGCTGGCGCTTCCCATGAATATGGTAAGACATAAATCACCGAGTTGGAAATCCTAGAGGGTCAGTGAATGGGTCTATAACTAGTAGAGCAGAAGAGGTCAGAAATTAAAATGGTTAGCAATGAGCAATAAGAAATCTGAGCAAGGCTTAAAGAGGACTTGGAAATGGATACTTTATGGCCTCTTTCTCACAGAATTGAAGAGATAAGCTGAGAGTACCAGAACAAAGATTTGGTCAAGAGAAGAGAAAAGTCACCATCTTGTGATCAATTTCTCTCTCACAGACCTATGTTTTGTGTTTTCTGCTTCTCCCAATATCACCGGTACTTGAAAGCCAAACATATACGCATAGAAACATATCCCTTCTTTTAAAGTATTTTTGCTTTCCTGGATATGATTAATGGATGAAAAATTTCTACCCAATAAATATGATAATATTTTTTTTCACATAGCCTCCGCATTCATTTGTTAGCCAAAATAATTTACTTCTCCGGTAGAAAGAGTAATTGTTCCAGCGTATTAACACCTCATCTCATGTATATGACGCAGAACCCAAGATTTTTCAAATGCCTCTTTCCCCTCCCAGAGAACAGTTTAAATAGTATGCTTTCAAAACTTCAGAGGTTTCTAAATCGCAGGCCACTGAAGACTTATCTTCCACCTGCTCATATTGTTTCCTGCATTCTGATCAGAAAGGGAATTTGCGTATCTGAACCAACAGATATAAAGTGCACAAGAACATCACAAAGTAATTACGAGTTTATGACATCATCTTAATATTACAAGAGAGAGAATGAAAGACCCGAGAGAAACGTGCGATTTCCCTTTTGGGAAAACATTAATGGATGCTTACAATCTGTTTTCTTTTGTTTGGATGTTACAACCAATAATACACTTTTATGTCTATAAATAAAGACTAAAGTTGAATAAATCCAACAAACCCCTGAGCCTGCAGCTTGGAATCTTGATTCACGTTCAAGGCCAAGATTTATGAGTCACTCGCAGAGAATAAGTTGAAGCTGCAAGATTTGGGGGGAAATTATTCCACATGGCGATTATTTGGGGGAGTGATTATGCATGCACACCTGATCACAGTGTCACCTATTCCAGCTCATCCGACATGATAAAACATGGCAATTTTCTCTATTTCCCTTTGCTTGCACAACAGAAACTGATGCACACAACCTCACACCATTCATTTTTAAATGGGCTTCCTTGTCAGAGGCATCCCTCCCTTTCCCACCTTAGCTCTGACTTCTGGAGGTGTTGTGCGGTGATTTATGTAAATGCCGTGATGACTGTAGAGGGAAATGAGGACCACCAACGCTAATGACTGACTGTAGAAAACAACAGCTTTTCCAGCAAGGTATTTCCCCGTACATGCAGGACGGGCTTTTCTCTTGGACAAAACCTACACCCTCCACCCCCACCCACCACACACTTAACGAGATGTACATTACAGTCGGGGCCAGTGGGAAAGTCCTCCTGGGTGTTCCAGCCCCATTCTCCCGTACAGGAACGTCTTCAGAAAAGGAGGGCTCTCCTTCCTTTCTCAGGAGCTCCCCGAGCCTTTTAGCTCCCCCTGAAATACCTGTGCCACTTGCAGTGATGGGGCTCAGCCACCTCCCCAGGCAGTTCACTTCAGTGCCTAATTGCCCTTACTGGGAAGAAATTTTTCCTAATGTCTCCTAACCGACATTTTCCCCTTTCCTTGTCTCAAGCCGTTACTTCTTATTAGATCATTCTCAACCACTGCAAGCAATCCGCTTCTTTCCTTAAAATTATTATTGCTCAAATATTTGTAGACAGTTAGCATAGGCTCCCATCTCTCTAGCTCCTTTTCCTGAAAGCTTTAAATGTTATGTTCCTTTAACCTTTCTTTATAGGTCACCTCTTCTAATCCTTTTATCTTTTTTGTCACCCTTCTCTGAGTTCTCTCTAATTTACAGTATTGATGTTCTCTTTATAATGAGGTGCCCCAAACAGTATGCCATGCTCCATAAGTGGCTGCCAGGAGAGGCATGATTACAGGAACTCCATTTTCCTATAAGCAACACCCCCCTTGTACGCTGTGTGCCTCAGTAGAGCATTTGTCTTTTTCACAGCCACACTACATTATCTAAATACACTATCAGTCCCAATTCCTTCTCCCATTTGTCTCTTGAAGACATATTCACCTGATCCAGTGGTTCACTTTTCTTCCTACCCGCCCCAGTAGCCCCAGCCCCCAAACCAGGGTTGCTCAGGACTTGAATCCAAGACTCCCAGGTCAATTAGAAGGAAGCTTTGACTCCTTCAGCTATCAAGGCCCTAGTCTATAATAAACTAGACACAGGTAATCATTGGTTGTGACCCTTTTATTTACAATGCCATCAGATTGGGTTTATTTTTACAGCATTGTTAGAGATTAAGAGCAAAGCTTCTGTCTTCATCACATTGGTTTTACTGTGGGTTAGGACCTATGGTGCCCCACTTCATTTCCTGAGACCCGAGCAATGAGCACAGAATCATTTCTAGTAAGTTCTGACTCTGATTAAAAAACAATCTTTATGAAATAGAAGCTAATAAAATTGCTTTCCTAATTACCCTGAGCTAGTTCATTTCCCAGCAAATATAATAAAATAGAGTTACTTGGCTCCGATTCACAAAATCTGAACCCAAGCTCATTATTAAGGCATTTAGCAGGGAAAAAAGCATGTGTGCATAAGATGCTGTCCCATCAAGCAGAATGCAAGAAACCTTTTGAAGTTTAGACCTTTGAAGTTTGAAGTTATTGCTGTATTTTTTTTAATGCAGGTATTTCTGCTAGGAAAAAATATACATCAGAGTCATTTATATTAATGGAGCAAAGGACCTATACTAGCATAATCTTTGGAGGAGCTTTTCTGTTGAGAACAGCAAATCTTTATTTAAGAAAAATATTTAGATCCTTTGCATTGTACTTGCTAATCTACAGGGCTATTATACGAGGTGGCAAGACTTTTACGTAATAGAATAGAGTAACTCATGTCCCAAGGCTATTTCTGCGGTGACTTATGCCACTCACAAATCTCTTTCATCTATTTAAAGCGTGAGATTCCGATGACTATAAATGTATGAAAATGTTTGGAGATTGTTTTATTTTCCTCTAAATATCCTATCATTCATTAACATGGACATGATTTGCTAATATTTCTAATGCATGCATGAATACTCCACTAACGGAGGCTTAAAATGCTCCAGTCCCAGGGGGGAAAAAATACAATTACCAAAATTAAGAGAGACTTTAAGAAGAGCATATCTATTAACTAAAAGGGAGACAGTTACATGGGAGAATCAGGTAAGTCAAAGAATGAAATCTCTCTGTCCCACGAAGTGACACACCCATTTTATGTGACATCGCCAGTAGAGTTACAGCTCAGGATAACTGTAACACTAAAGTAAATACAGCCAGGACTGACTCATGAAGGAGAGCCAGGCTGCTGTGGCCAGTAACGGAGATGCGAAAATCTTTTCTCCTCTTTGGGTATTTGCCTAAAACCAATCTCTTAGAGCTCAGTCTCACAAATCGAAATGGGGAAAGAAACTGCCTCTGTCTTCTACTAGGGAGTGCAGTTCTTCTTGGGAAAATTTGTGAAATTCCACCCCCTGGGCAAAAACCATGGCTTTTTGTCAATATGCCCTGGGTGGAAATCTGACATTTCCATAATGATATGACAGATTTCCATCTGGGAAAACTGCCTTCTGTTTTCACAATGAATTTGAAGCAAGAATGAAAAATCTTTCACTTTGTCTATAAAACTATTTAAAAGAAAAAAAAAATCTGCACTTTTCCTGTCTTGAAATAATGGAGTGGGTATTAAATGAGAAAAATCTGTAACTCTTTTGAGTTCAATCAAATCATCAGCCAATACTTAGAAAGAAAGAAAAGAAGGGAACTATGCGGTGAATAAATCCTTCCGGACAAATTTGTGACTGTTTTTTGATAGTTACTAGCAGATGAAAGGAATAATGTATATCTAGCAATAAGTGCATGTGCATCAACAGTATACAGCTGGATTTCAAGAGAAGATTGACAGAGGGCATCAGTCAGTCTATTTTGTGAAACTGGTTCTAATTGATTTCGATGGGAGTATTGTCATATGGATTGAAAATTTGCTGAAAGATGATAAACAAAGAATAGCAATGAACGAAAAGCAAAGGGGATGACATCGAGGTTAATGTGAGTTTTGATCTCATTTCTCATTCTTAGAAATGCAACGGGAGAGGAGCAACCTGGACAAAAATGAAATATGCAAATGTGCTAAATGGATGGTGTAGCAATTGCCAACAAAAACTGAAAAATGGAATTTCCTTAGAGAAGTGGTTGGTGGAGGTCTGCGGGAGAGGGGAATAGAAACACCAGAGAGGCCTGGAAAAGCTGGAGCAGGGACGTTTTAGGGGGAAACTATCAAACAAACAAAATGAATGAACAGCTCCACTGGCTTCTGAAAACGGACCCACTCTCAATCTCAGTCCTTTGAACTGCTGGTGATTTTGTTTTGTTTGCCAGGGTGGAGGGTGAGGCTGCACTCTCTCTGTCCCTCCTCTTCCTGAAGTTGGAAAATCTGAGTGAAATTCGGGAGATCTAGGGTGGGCTGGATTTTCTTTTCTTCTGTGCAAAGTTAATTATCCCAGACTCTCTGAGAAGTAAAAAGAAAAAGAAAAGGAAAACAAGACAAATTTCCCTTAATGCCTTAATGCAAATGAACTCTGCATTTTCTTCTCACCACCTGAGAAGCAGGGAAGCTGCTGGTGTGGCTTTTGGTTATTAGTTTGGTTTGTTGAGGTTTTTAGTGGGATCTGTAGAGAAAGACCATCCTGCGAATGTGAAGGCCACCAACCCATGTGAAGGAAGTGCTCACGTGGAGGGCGGTTCAGAAGACAGCAGAGGTGAAGGAGCGGAGGAAGTGGTTTGCCCAGGAGAGGCAAGTGTGCCCCGATGATTAACACCAGGTCGACGTGCTGAGAGAAAAACGACACAGACACAGGGAACGTGCGGCATCCGGTTTGCCGGCAAGTCCTAATGAGCACGATGGTCAAATGCCCTGGGTTTGCCATATGTTGCGGCCATATGCATATCTGGGGAACCAGATGCCCTGGTTTTTCCCCGTACTGCACCATTTTCCTCACAGCATAAAGACATGGCTTAAGTGAGAAGCAGGAGGGGGCGGGGGGGTGGGGGGTGGTGCGCAATGAGAGCTCGTTATTCCAAAAGGTTGTGGGACAGAAAACATCAGCAAACCCATCCATGCTCTAATCCTGTCTTCAAATATTTAACGAGCACCTACTAGGTTCAAGAAGAGCTTAAGTGAAAACAGGGATGACAAATCTTTCTTGAGCTTAGTAAGGAGAGGTTAGACACACTCTGTGCACCTGCCACAGTTTCTCTCTAAGCCCCCCAGCCGCTGAGTGAAAGGATCCCATGCAGTTTGCCATTTCTAACATTCATAGAGTCTCCAAGGATTAACAGGGGGTTGCTTACACATGGCAATCACTCAAACAGTTCCCTCCACCTGGAGGATCTTCTCTACTCCAATACCTACTTATTCATTGCCCACAAATTCATTCATTTATTAGACATTTCTAACTGTTTTCTAATCTGACACTGTGTAAGACTTGGCGGATAACACAGTAAGCAAAAAGAACAGAGTCTCTACCTCCCAGAGCTTACAATCTAGTGGCATAGACATCATTCAAATGGAAAAATAATGCGTAATTACAACTGGGGGACATGTTATCAAGGCAAAGTACTGGGAGTTATAAAAGTGTGAAACAGAGAGCAAGCAAATCGTGGATAAGGACTGTCAATCCTGGATAAGGATAAGTCACCGTGATGGCACCTCCAGCAAGGACACTTTTCTGATTCTCCAAGCCAGGTGTGCATGTGTTTGCTTGTGATCCCTCTCTTGCTGTCTCTCTCAGGATCCTACAGCACATTGCTAAGCCCTCACCAAAGTCCGTTCGTGTTATTTACAAATGGGTCTTACTTTCCTAACCCGTGACAGCACACATTACATGTCACCCACCTTTGCCTTCTTAACAGTGCTTCACCCACTCAAGAAATCTTCACTGAAGTACACGGACATCTCAATTACTCATCCATGGAGAAAACAAACGTGAATGATATAAAATATCAGATAATCCAAAAATCCCTGTGGCTCAATTTTGCCATGTCTCGGGCTCATACCGCTCATTACCATGATACTAATCACAAGTTCCTCTTTGTTCTCCACAAACTGGTGAGCTCTTGGAGGGAGAAACTGGGTCTTCATGAAGGGAATCAGGTCGGAGCTGAGTTTAGAAGAAAAAGTATCATTCGCCTAGCACAATTTCTGGCACCTAGTAGATTCTTTACACGTGTCTTTGAAACAAGTACACCAACACATACACATATGTTTAACCTCTGTTAGCCACCCACCCACCCCCCACCTCAGAATGTCTGCACTGTGCCTCCTGTCTCTATCTGCCTCTCTACCATTGGGCACATAATGAACACCCAATAGATATTTATTGATTTAGAAGTCAAGCCTGGGCCTCAGCAATGTACCATTCATTCCAGGGGACACCATCCTCACTGTGGTATAAGGGAATGGCACCTCCTAAGCACCATACAAACTACAATATAATAACATCCCCCACAGTGTGCAACCCAGAGGTCCTGCATCCAAACATTTCATCTCACAGGCAGGGATGTGAAGTTTAGAAGACTTAAGGGAACTGCTACAAACTGCACAAGCTCGTAGTAGAAACAGAGGCCTGTTTCTGACTCCCAGGCCACTACAACTAGTTGACTTCTCTGTTTAAAATGAAACTGAACTTAAAAATCATTTATTTCAAGCGTCTTTTGACTCACCTTGAAGGGAGTCCAGTCAGCCTAGAACACCAACACAACAAGGCTTGGAGTCATTACTTAAGTGAATGTCTGCTGTGAACCATAGTCAACATACTTATAAATCAGCCCTATAAACAGTCCCTTACATATGGCAAATATTCCAAGACCAATTGTAAAGAGCATGGTTTTCCTTTAGCCATATACCTCCTGAGAAAGGAAAGGGTGGGGAAATTGGCGAAAGAGAATGTCAAGAAGTTTGACTTAGGTATAATCCAGATTACTTTTGTGTTTATCTTTTTTTACCCCCATCACAGAAGTGGCAGAGAGGAGGGTCCATGCACGGGAGTGCAGTGAGGGGCCACATCAGCTCTCCTTTGAAGCCCTGGAAGTATGGACAGTGGTCTCTGAGGAGAATTTCCCACTCAGGAATGCAAGAGAAAGATAGTAGAGCCTCAAAACAAACAGAATGAGTGTATTTATAGAAAAGTACAAGCTGTATAAGATTGTTCTTTAAAGTAATCTGCAGGAGACTAAAATTAGAATAAACAATCAGACAGTCATTCCACCTTAAATACCCAACATAATATTTTCATTCCTGCAGGTCACTGAGTTCTGAGTGGCATCCCAGCCCAGTCCCATTAAGCCCAAGTGAAGACGGGATCCAGGCCCTGGTGTCTTCTATTCCAACATTCCATCCTATGAGGAAAGGTTTCCTTAGTGAAAAAGATTCTACAGATCAAGGGTTTGCCCTTTCTGTGGCAGATTCTAAAATGAGTCATCCATATATTTTCTTCAGGTACTTGCAGAACGTGAGAGAGACTGCATTTGATTTTCTGTAAATGGGTCATTTCTCCATTCCTAATTTAGAAAATTCACTCTTAGTATTTTCTTGCTCTGGGTATCTGGCAGGGAGTTGAGTGTGGGGAGTGTCAGAAGAAATATTACGCCATAAGTTTAAAAACATATTTAAATTATTCTCTTCTATTTTTGAAAGCCTTACATTATGTACCAGTGTAAGTGAGTTGGTTCCTGAATACTTTCATTTGGTTTCTTAATTGGACATTTTATAGATCTGGGGGTACACGTTCAATATGTCTAGGGAGAAAAATCTAACTAGCTGATGATATCAAAATAGGACTGGAACCAAGAGAGAATCTCTTACACCTATAATCTTCCGTTCTTCTTTGCTGTACTTTATATTTGGGGGCACGGGGAGAAGAAGGGGTACAAACCCAGGGTCTGCACCAGCAAAATAAATTAGAAAACTGAGGCAGCTAGCGAAATAGCCCAGTTCAAAAAAATTTGGTGACCTGAATTTTTCAGACTGGATGTCTAATAAGCACTCTTACCTGCTAATGGTTCTATTCTCCATGCCCCTGCCAGCTGGGGTTTTCGAAGTCACATTTCTTCAGAGATTTTAGGTTTAGGATCAGGTTGTTAATCGTAAAGTCACTGCATGCACAGTAGAAGAAGTGGAAAGAGATGCCTTTGCTTCCATTGACAGAGCCAAGAATCTAACAATGTGCTGCCCCCAAATAAAGAGGATATTTCTAATGTGAATCTAGACAAATGGCCATCAGTTGGAGAAACTAAGTGCATCAGTCAGGATCCCAACTGGAAACAGAGTTGTCTACAGATGATTCAAATGAGGAGACTTTAAAGAAGGGGCTACTAACAGGATTAAGCAGAGTTAAGGAAACAAACAAGGAAAAAGGAATGAGCAGAGAGGCAAGGAGAGACTCAAGTTAGCAGGAGGCCCTAAGGCTGACAGAAGGAGGGTAGGAAATGGTTTTCCTGAGACCAGGGAGAGCTTGGCCAAGGGAGAGGGGCCACAGCTGCCACCAGAAATATGCACTCAAGGAAGTAAGGGAGTGGTCATACCCATCTTCTCTTTCCTCTCCCCTCCTTCCCACCAGTTCATGCCAGTGCCTTCCATTGGCCAAATCCAACCAGGAGCCAGGGTCAACCTCCTGGGAGACAGAGAGGATATAAAGAATAGAATAAGTTTAAGGGTGGGAAGCAAATGAAGAATTACTAGCACTATCAGTAACATTCTTTACATCACAGTACATTGAACTATGACTGGCGCTTCAACCTATCTGAGGCACAGGGAAGTTATCCCCACATATTCTGTCATATGTCCCCATATATCCCTCAGCCAGTACTACTCATGCTTCCCTATCCAGCCTCTCTCCCAATACCTTCCCACTCTCCTCCCCATTCCATCTCCATCCTTCAAAAACTAGTATTTATCAAAGCTCTCCTGAACTTACTGTCCTCCCCTAAATCTCAGTTCTTCTGTCTACTCCCACAGCCCTCCCTTAGCAGAATGTAATACCTGCTGTTAGCAGTTGATAGTTATTATGTATTTTTTCATCCAATAAATGAGTAGTTATTGAGCCTTACTAGGTAGTAGGCACTATACTTCATGCTGAGGATACAACAGTATATAAAAAGGACAGAGTCCCTGCACCCTAGAGTTTTTGTCTAGTAAGGTAAAGAACAATGAGTGGAACAGTCACAAAAATACATATGCAATTGCAAACTTTGTTAACCACTATGAATAAGAAGTGTAAAGATGCCCTAAGAATGTATGGTAGACAGACCTAGTCTGTAGGTTATGGATGACTTTCCTAAGAAGGGATGCCTGAGTTGAGATCTGAATACTGAGTTGGCCAAAGAAAGGTTGAAGAGTAGATAGATAATGGGACTTCCAGTGGAAATGTCATGTGCAAAGACCCCAAGACAGGCAGAGTTGTGTTGTTCTTTGCTGAACTGATGAAAGTCCCATGAAATGGGCCAGGGAGAGCCAAGCAGAGCCAGCTCAATAAAGCTGGAGGCTCACTCTAACATATCTATGGCTGTATTTGACCAAATTTCTAGAAACTTACAGTAGTTCTGTTGAGAATAAACATGAGTCTGCAGCCTTTTTTAATGCACATTTCACCAATGAAGCCTTAGAAAGATTGCATTAGCTCCCCTCAAATATCCTTTCCAATAGTCATTGATTTGCCAAATATTGTTAAATAGTGCATTTCCCCAAGGCAGAGAAAATATTAAAGTGACAATTCTCTGAGCTATAATAGTCTGTGAGCTCTTCATATGACCTGATTATTCAAAAAATTGGGAGACTAAAAAATTAAAGTTGATTTAAAGAACAATTAAGAACTGATGTTATTGTTTTTTCTTGTCTAGATTTTCTTTGTGGGCTCTTTTGGCTAGTTTGATTTGGGATCTGTTTCTGAATTTACCATGGAACAACTTTTGTAAGTGAGTGAGGGAACAAAATGTGGTAGACTTAAAAGGTGACAAGTACAAACAAGGGGAGAGAGAATAGGGGTAAATGATGCCATCTTGCTCCTGGCCTTGTTTTCCTTGAGCTTCAAAGAGCACAGTCAAGTTCTCAAACCAAAGCTGTTTATTACCTTGTGCTCCCTCTGCTGGTCCCAGGCTCACAAAACCAAAGCATTTATAGAGGTAAGTCTCCAAATTGTGCCCACATCTCTCTGCGACCTCTGGTCCCAGCACTTCCAGATCTCCCTACCCCAACCTGCAACTCCACTACTTGTTTCTCCAGTACTGAAATTACCCTTTCTCTGAACCCACCAAAGCATAAGCTGTCTTTGCCACTTGATGCATCACTTAACTGCAAATCCCCTCACTTTATGCTCTCCCTTTATATCAGTATATTCTCTTTGACCAATCCATAAGTTTCTCTAGGTCAGTGAGTGTGACACTGATTTCTCTGGAACACCAGGGAACTCAGCTTGAAACTACACAGGTTGCAGTGGGTTTACCATCAGAAAGAATGATTTGGTGAGCCTGAAAACAATTAGCAGTTAAGAGTAAAAAATATGGCCATGTCCAACCTCTTTTTAAAAAGGGTATCACAGATAACATAATGCATAATACTCTATGTCACCAAGTGTTCAATTAGTATCTGTTAGCTATTTTTCTCCTTCTCTTCATTCTCCGATACTTCCTCCCCACTGCTAATAAAGAGACCAAAAACTTTTTGATTAAGAGCCTCTATATAAATACAACACAACACACACACACACACACACACACAC
Organism: Panthera pardus; assembly: GCF_024362965.1. NCBI lineage: Eukaryota > Metazoa > Chordata > Mammalia > Carnivora > Felidae > Panthera > Panthera pardus. The sequence goes on from NW_026526821.1 coordinate 77,507,652, forward strand.
ACACACACACACACACACACCTGCAAACTCTTTCCTCTTTAAAACACAAAGCTCCTTTTAGACACAACAACAACCACCCCATGTCTAGGAGGAAACCATAGGGATGTGCAGCCCACGTAAGGCCAGCCAGTGGACAGGTCTCCCGTTTCTCTGGGGTTGAGCCCCTTCAGACTTTCTGTCCTAACCCCAACACCTCACATTATGGTTTCTTTTTTGCTGATACAAGCTCTGGAGGTATCCCCATGGAGACATAAAAAGGCTTCTGGTTTCTACTTAATAAGGAAACCTGAAAATATACAAGACCCTAAATGCATGGCCTCTTAGAGAATTTTCCCGTGGGCCACATCCAGGTGTAAGAAATAATTAGGAAGGGCACAACCATACCTGAATGAAATTGATATTATGTTTACATGCCTTCAAAACACTGTGGCTGACCTTCAACTTATTTTTTTAAATTATGCCTTTCCTTTGCTTTGCTTTTCTCCTATAAAATAATAATACAATTGTTTCATGTTTTCCTAGACTTTCATGCAAACCTAGACTTTCCTAGGTTTGACCACATTATTTGCTTATTTATTTATTTATTTACATAGTTATTTTTGCTTGATCTTCAAAATAACCTTGGACAGTAAGCATGGGAGAAAGGATAAGTGGCCTGTCCAAGGTCACACAGCTAGTTAGTGGCACCACCAAGGCTAGAATATAAATAGTCCTCTTTACCCAACTGCCTATCTTTTTTACAAAAAGATTTTATTTTTAGGCAATCTCTATACCCAATATAGGGCTCAGACCCACAATCCTGAGACCAAGAGTCACACACTTCACTGACTGAGCTAGCCAGCTGTCCCCAACTGCCTATATTAATGAAGATCTCTAATGCCAGAAATATGAATTTCAAAGTGCAGAAATGCTGAGTCAGGGAGAAAATGTAGCCAAGCCTCTGGAGGGCCAACAATAGCTTGCTAGGCTCCAAATCAACACTAAGTCCCCATGTTGAGAATGCATTTCCAACTGGAGCACTTCTATCCATGTGGCTTAGATAATGGTACTCTGTATTTATCTGATTTTCCACAAGAACTGAATAAGTAAAGGGATGCTTTAAAGTACTTGGAGATCCCCAAGTCCTAAGTGCTTATAATGTCAGCATCCACTGCAAGATAGACTGTTTTATATCAAGCAATAGTAAATACCAGTGATACCTGTAATGTCTAACTAGAGCAACTTATGGTTCTATTCTTAACTTTGATTTTTCCTTGTTTCTGAGACAGTAACTTAGACCCATACCCTGACTTTAATGCACTTTTTATAGTTTAATTTCCTTTTTGTGGTGCTGTTTGGGGTTGGAATTTTTTTTAAACAATATGATTCAATTGAAATCAGATTTCCCCTGAAGAAGTCAAACAGTTCACAGAGGGGCCCAATCTGAAAACTCTGCCCCATAGCTTGTGGTCATTCTATGGAGAATAGTATTCTTCCTTGGCTGTCCTTTTGTTTCTACCCGAATGATGTCTCAGCATTATGATGGTGTAGTACTGGGTTGATGAACAAAGCCTCAAAAAAATACACAGAATTTGTTAGTATCACCCACAAATGCTTTGTGGGTTGTATACTTCTTTCACTCCTATTTAGTCCTTCCTGGTAATAGTAACTCTATTCTCTTCCATGGTTAGGGCTACCAAGATACAAACAGAGATATGAATCTCGAAGGAAATCTGTTCATTGCAGAGGAGGCCATCCCACAATACTTTTGAAGAAAGCTTAGTGCCTCCTTCCCAACAGCTTCTCTGCTGAGGCCCTAGCATGTAACATACCCAGGAAGAGCATCATTTTAAGGACCTCCAGGAAACAAGAGCCCTGCACTGAAATTAGGCAGTGCTTATATGGGAGTTGGGAGGGGTCATATAGCTCATCCCCTGGTCACTCATTTTCTCCAGAGGAGAATAAGACTTTAAAGAAATGGTGGGTGTAAATGGATTGGGGGAGAGAACCCCAGGAGAAGGGGAAAGAAGAAGAAAAGATCTAAAAGAAGAAAAAGATCTAAAAGAAGGAGGGCCACAATAGGTCTTGCCTCTTCCTATTTACTTGAACTTGGGGAAATTGTTTCATCTCCAATGGCCTTATATTTGCTTCATCTGTAAAGTGGAAAATACACTAGAACCCACCTCATAGTATTTTTGTGTGTGTCAATGGATAACATGTGGGAAGCACTTAGTGGAGAACTTGGAGTTTGGTGGGATGTCCACAGCAGCTTTGGTGGTGATAATAATGCTATTGCAGGGACAGCCCCAGGACTCCAATCATGGGATGGGGGGAAATGATGGAAAAGATCAAATAAAGAGGAAGAATATGCCAGGGATAAGCTCTGCTTCCATGACATTGCCCAGAGTGGTCTCTGGGGATACTCATATCTCAGTGATGAATTAATGAGTTAATGAGATCAGACATGCTGTATATACAGTGTGATAATTTTTTCTTTAAAGTTTTCATAAATGAACCTAGGCTTGAGGAAGCAAGTTTTATTTTTTTTTATTTTTTTTGTCAATCTTTATTCATTTTTGAGAGAGAGAGAGAGCAAGCGCAAGCAGGGGAAGAACAGAGGGAGAGGGAGACACAGAATCCAAAGCAGGCTCCAGGGTCTACGCGGGGCTCAAACTCATGAACCACGAGTGAGCCACCCAGGTGCCCCAAGAAAGTTTTCTAATATCAGCGGTATCTGTCTTACACAATTCGTTGTTTGGAAGAAAAGAAAGAGCTGTGAGACAATAGTAAGGTGGCTCATGTATTAACAGGAGAGAAGTTTATATTCACTTTTCCTTGAATAAAATATCTGCATTTATTGAACCTTTAAGAAATCCCTTTGCTAGGATCAAAATATCTTGGATCTTGAGTTGGAGATCAAGGGAGTGTGTGGGGAGGGGTGAGAATGCCTTTCAATTAAGATTATTTACAGAACAAAGCTATTCAATTGTTCTAATTATTTTTTAGAGAAGATCTTCACATATCTTTTCAGGGACTCATGATGGTTACAGATATTACTAAGAATTTTCTGCACACGAGCAGGTTTCTGAAGAATGCAAAAAATTCAAAAGGTACAATGCCCTCTCTCCTGTCCATCATCTTTTAAAAAAATCCCCCAGGGTAAAAGACACAATAAATTTTATCTGTTCTACAAAAAAGGACATTCTATTTTAACTTCTGTTTTTGTCTTTATTAGAGTTGAATTTCACTACTGTACTTTAAAATCTGGCAACAGGTTTCTGATACGCAATAAAACAATTCCAGTATATTAATTAGTTTTCAAGACCCCCAAGCAATAAAAATCTAGTCGTTCAAGGTCACAGTTTGACTTATTTACAATTGACAAATAACTTGGCAAACTCTGTACTGAGCCACTCCATACAATAGAAAATATATTGTCATTCAAGTTAACAAAAGAATCTTTCTTTGCCATCTCACTACAATGGCCCTGCAAATGAACATCGCCTGAATAAAATCCTAACCACATTTTCACTCTCATTAACCACAGTAGGGTATCACACAATTTGCCTGGCTCCTGCTTAGACCACTGTGCACCATTTTAGTAGCAGCAGTTTGATGGGTTTTATGGCAGGTGATATATGGAGTGGGAGTTTCGGGAGTCGTAAACAGAAGGCACTGTGTATCACAATGTGGTTTAGGGATATAATGACTGTGTTGTAAAGCAAGGGATGACAATACTGCACTAGGCTTGGGGTACTGAACCAATAGACCAAACAGCTCAACATAATTCAAGTAAGAGTGAAAAAAATCCTAGGAAGTGGTGTGTGTGTGTGTGCGTGTGCATGCGTGCGTGTGCGCAGGTCTTCTTCTAGCTTTCATTAATTACTTCAGATGAATTTGGATAAGAACTACTAAAACTGAAATAAATCTGTGTCCCTCTGAAAAAATAGAATATTTCTCTTTCCTTCCAGCACAATCTTTTTCTGCCTCCTCTGTCCAACCCTTAACTACTCTCACTGTCAGAATAATTAAGTAAACAGCTAGTCCTGGTACAAGGAAAGGAGCAGGCGACACTCAGGGAGATTGATGCAGAGTACAAAAATAACACCAAAATAAACTTTATTTCCTTTCTGGGAGAATCCATCCCTATGGCAGGGGGTCAAATTCGGTCTGGCCTGATAGGCACCCCTGCTGCCCACAAAGCAAGGAGCCTTTAAGGGATTTAGAAGTCTCAGAATCCCTCTGTTAACATCCCTGGGTGTCAAAGACCCCAACTGTCCCTAAGTCACTTCGAAGCCACTTTGCCCTAGAAGAGTGGGTCTGGTGTTCTCCAGACAAAAACAGCAGCATGTAGCTTCATTTCAGAGAAAACTATGTTGAACCAGCAAATGAGGACTTGTGGTTACTAACTTATGGTGTGGCCTTGGCCAATTCACAAAACCTCTCTGAGTCTTCATTTCCTTTTGGCACACTCTCCTATCTTACTGACCTACTATAGGGAACATGCCAGGCAGTGGTTTGAAACTCTAAAGCCATATGCCAATATAAATCATCATCTTTATCACCATCACTGTCAGCACCACCATTATCACGGCAGTATAATGCACTGAGATATTAATGTGTTTTGTTCTCTCTAAATTTCCCCCTCTTTAGTTCCCAAAAAGTAGCCACACTCTTTGTGTTCCCTTACTTTAGCAGCAGATCGTAAAGGCTAAACATAGAAACTGCCTGCAGAGAAGTCTCTACCTGTTTTTTTTTTCCCCTCTAAAAATCTGAGTTCCTTGAGACATAGGTAAAGAAGCAAATACCTTTGAGTGGAGAGGTTTCCCAAGAATGGGATGAGGTTGGAAGGGAGTGAGACTCTAGGGCTCTGCAATGCCCTGAGGAGGTGAAAGGGCCTCTGGTGGAGAGTTGGGAGAATGCACCTAACAAGGCTGACCCTAGACAGAGATTCCCAGCCTTGCAAAAAACATGGTGCCATGGAAGCACTGCATTCAACAGACATCAAGGAACCAATGCAGGCTAGGGTCTGAACAACACCCAGGTCGAATGATATCAGAGTGCCCTGGAGATATGTCTTTATCCCCCTCTCTCCACCAAAATCAGTGAGACTGGATTTCTAATCTGAGCTTTGATTTCAATGTAATAGCGTCATACACCTGCATTTGTGGCCTAAAGTTTAGAGCTACTTTACTATCACCCTGGATACTTGCATCAGAATGGAAAGTAGACCTCGACCACTGTTTAAATTATATAGCACTAGTCTGGTAAATATTCCTATCCCTGTTATTTCACATTTGCAAACTGCTCCTTTAAAGATCTGACACTGGGGCGCCTGGGTGGCGCAGTCAGTTAAGCGTCCGACTTCAGCCAGGTCACGATCTCGCGGTCGGTGAGTTCGAGCCCCGCGTCAGGCTCTGGGCTGATGGCTCGGAGCCTGGAGCCTGTTTCCGATTCTGTGTCTCCCTCTCTCTCTGCCCCTCCCCCGTTCATGCTCTGTCTCTCTCTGTCCCAAAAATAAATAAAAAACGTTGAAAAAAAAAATTAAAAAAAAAAAAAAAAAGATCTGACACTGAGAATACTCAAAAAGGATATACCATCTCCCCACCAAAAAAGTCCCACAAAGAAAATACATGAATAAAAGCAGCCTCCCAAGAGAACATTCCCAGTTTCTCAAGGGGCCTGCTAGAAGGGGGGCACCTGCTATGGGGACACTGAGGTTCTGATGCACTCTTTAAAATCTCTGTAGGTATAGCCTATCCTCAACCACCCTTTATATTTGCAGGTCTAGAATACAGACATGTCCCACTGCACTTCAGCCCCCACTCAGGCCTCACATCCTGATACCAAGCTCCAGGCAGGCACGTAGCCATGGTCCATGTGGAACTGCTGATGCTGTCATTTCATTTCCTCCTTCCTTCTTAACAAGGAAATGACTGACCCACGTGTACCACATATCTATTTATCAACAGATCATAAGCCCCGTCTTCTGAGATCTTGTGACAGGTCCCATTAGCTGTGAGCTACCCAATAATGTGTATAATCAGTTGTTAATGGCACTATGCTATTCCGGGATAACTGGGCCATTAGTGAGTGTCAGAGCAGTCCCCCACCTGACTGATACCTGGCTTCAGAGAAGCTGCGTATTTCCATTTGTGATGGTTGCCACACAGGTGAGGAGTAGAGTGAGTGCCTTCCTAAATTACCCACTCTGGACACCTTATGTCCCTGAACAGTCTTCATCTGGGACTCCTAGAGTAAACAGGCTTATGGGCACTTGAGTTATAAGGGGAAACACTTTGGGAACATTTCTGAAATTCCAAGTCCTAAAAGCAGATCATCTCAATACCATCCTATGTACAAATCCCTTATAAGGGCCCAGCCATAGCTGTTCTTCAACAAGTTCAGAGAGTTTAGAGTTACACACACACTCACACACACTCACACGCATTTCTTTTCAAATAAAAATGTCTCCACCATCAAAGCTTGGGCTCAATTCTCCATGCTTATTCCAAGACCTCCTCATTTAGATGTGTTTTGTATCCATTTCATTTAAGGGACCGGAAGCAGAAAGTACCAAAAGCCTCAAGCAAAAGGGAAATATGTAAAAATCTACATTGTGAGTTTTCCCTTCATGCTTACTACAAAAACCATGCCCATCACCCAAACAGGACAACCTCCAACCTCAGTCCACTTCCTTCAGAAGTGTTCCCAGCATAGACCTTCATAGGTCAGAATTTGATTTATTTGGAAAAGGAACGTTTCATTGAACCTAGAAATCTGTCAACTGAATCCAGCCAATGCTCAAGTGATTTACATCCGCTCAACATCCCAGCACTGCCTATCAAAGGCCCTAGAGTTTTTACTGCCGCCTCCATAAAAAAGAAATTTAGCACTAAGGACTTGCCAAAGGGTCATCACATGTTGTTGGAAGGAAATAAAGAATGAGATATTTGTAAAGTGCAGGGAGAAAGGATGAAGCTCAGTTTACACTCTCCCTCCAGTGCTGGCTGCCAAGAAACTGGAGCCTGGGTCTATTCTTTCCAGAAAGGTAATTTCCTCAGAACAACTGAGGAAAGAGGTACTCCCAGGGCTGAAGGGGAGGAAGGTTCCTGACCCACCTTAGCACCCTAGGAGAATGACAATAGCCTTGGTCCAAATTCACCCTAGAATAAGAAGGCTTAGGTTTGTTTGGTAAGTCACAACATAGCAGAAGTGGGATGAAGAGACCAAAACTCTGATTAGGAATGACCTAAAACATCAAAGCACACTGCTCAGAACCCTTTCCCAAGGAGGGGTGGATCTAAGACACATTCAGAGGTATCAACTGTACCAATTCCAACAGAAACCAGACGTCCATGGTAGATAAGATGAGAATGGGGGGGAGGGGGGGAATTATTCCTCCCCAGGCAAGGATTCATTCACTCATTAGGGGAGAAAAATGCATCAAGTGCCTAAAACATGCTACACGCTGAGCTAAAGATGCAGAAGTGAATCAACCATACTGAAGGCTTTGTATTCCTGAACCTTGTAGGAGAGTAAAGACCCTCATGGCTCAAAAGGCAAGCTCAATGGATGGAACAATCAAGGAAGATCTGAGCTAGCTCCTGAGAAGGTGACTCAGCTATCAATGTCTCCTGATCAACATGTACATCCTGATTCTTCCTGACTCTGCCTTTTCATCAGTTCATTTATTCATGCATGCATTTATGCAGTCAACCAATATTTATCAAGTACAGAGTATATTCTAAACATCATGCTATGCTTTAGAGGTATAATGCTGAGCAAAAACAAACATGATTCTTGCCTTCATGGAGCTTGTTAATAATTAAATGCAACTAAATGTGGAATTCCAAATGTGTTAAGTACCACAAAGGAGAAATTCATGGTGTTCTCTGAGAGCCTAAGATGAGGGTGGAGAGTTGGACTGATCAGAGAGATCAAGGATAATTCCCCTGATGCTCTACCTCTGATCTGGAGGATAAGGAGACATCAGGTAGAAAAAAGGAAGAAGGAAGAGTGCTCTAGGCCAAGGCAAACGCAGTCAAAAGAGATGGGTGCAGTGTGGTGAGCAGGGGGACTGATGGAAGACCAGGGTTATAGGAGAACACCATGAAGAAGCACCTGGAAGAAGACACAACTGCAGAAGAATACATGGGAGTTCAACCATACTCATTAGAACCGCAACTTTGTCCTCAGAACCATGAAAAGGCTGCAACATGATCATACTGGTTTTTAGGAAAAGTCCCTCTGGCTGTAGGATGGGACAAAGAACAGAAGGAAGCCAGCATGGAGGCAAAGAGATCAGATGGGAGTCTTTTACAGTCCAACCGAAAGATGATTTGGCTTTGTTAAGGGTAGTGCTGGAGGTAGAAATGAGGGGGAAAGTGAATGCATTAGGACGTAGAAGCAAAGAGATTAGTATTGGACATTTAGGGTGAGGGGCTGTGAACATGGCATCTAGGTTTCTGGTTTGTGTGAGTGCGGGGACATTTGGCCAAACCACAGCCGGTATTGCAGTCTTGATCTGTGTTCACCACCACATCTCTACTCGTCTGACATTTTCCACCCTGTGTATGCTTGGTTCTCACCTTCCAACCTCAACAATGAGCTAGCTGGTCTCAGCTTCGACCTTCTGGACGAGGTCTCCTGATAGTGCCTTTCAATGATTCACCTGGCTTCCTGTACCCTGACATCTCCACACCTCAGACTTTGATCGTCTGAGCTCCCATCACCCCCACCTCCCAGCTTCCACCTCAACTTCAACCAACCAGAGTTCTCGGTTCAAACTGCTGCACATCCTGCCAGCCTCACTAAAACAGGGACAAGATGCTCCCAGGCTGTTGCCAGAGCTTTATCCTTGAAAGATAATACTGAGCTTTCAGGGTTGCATATAAAAATTAAAAAAAAATTGACTTTCATTTATACAGTCAACTACTACTTACTGAACACATTATATATTTACATTGTTTAAACTAGTTAAGCTTCACAAAACTGCTATGAGGACGATATTATGATTATTAACCCCATTTTACACATGAAGAAACTGAGGCACAGATAAGCTAAGTAATAAGCTCAAGGTCACATAGCTAATCAGTGGTAGAAGTGGCATGCAATCCAGGCAGTCTGAATCTGGAACTAGTGCTCTTAACCACTACCCTTTAGTGCCTCAGACAGAGATTCAAATCTCTCTGGCTTAAAAAGTCATGCTATAGCCACATGTACATGTGCCCTCCCAAACTCACAACTCTGCTTACAGGTCATGAGCCCCTCTTGGTACAGCCATGTTACCATCAATAAAAAAATGGATGGAGTCATCAAATAATCCCAAGAAATTCTACAGTGTAGAATCAAAACTCAAGTGTTATTTGCTTCTAATGAATTTCTACTGTCCTCGTATATCAGCTTTTGCTATGGTATCTTGAATTTTCTTTGAGAAACTGGATTCCAGTAGTGATTAAGAAAAGAAGCAAGGCTGTTGGTCCCTCACACTAAATAACCCCACACTGATGCGTACTCAAGCTGCTTTATCTACTTAATGACTCCCCACACCCCCCTCAACAACCTGTTACTTTTCGGATCTCAAGACTGCTCCCAGTTCTGTATCTCACAGCTTTCTTCCCTTCGTGGAATTAATCGATTGTACTCTCTTGGAAAAATATGTATTTTTTTTTTTCCAAGAAAGAAATATACTACTCTGAATAAGAGGACAGCTGCCCTCTTTGTCTACTGTATTTTGTACATTGTATAATAAGTCATGTCAAACTGGGGGTGGATATCATCCACTCCAGCAGAATAAAATGCATGAGACTAGAGATACGTATTCATTTCACATATATGATTGTTGCTAATATTAATAAAAATAGCAACTATTTATTGCACATTTTACAATATGCTAGGCTTTGTGAAAGGCACTTTTCAGCCACTACCTGACTTAATCCTTATATCAACTCTATTTGCTAGACTGACTGACTGATTAATTGATTGATTATTGAGTGTGAGAGAGAGAGAGACAGACAGACAGACAGACAGACAGTGGGGGAGGGGCAGAGGCAGAGGGAGAGAAAATCTTAAGCAGGCTCCACACCCAGCCTAGAGCCTGAGGCGGGGATAGATCCCACAACCATGAGATCATGACCTGAGGGGAAATCAAGAGTCAGATGCTCAATCAGCTGAACCACCCAGGTGCCCCTGCTAGACAAAATTATTTTGAGAAGAGGAAATTGAAGCTTCAAAAGATGGTGTAACTTTCCAATGACACAGATTAGAAGCTGCAAAGCTGAGAACTGAACTCAGGCTTCGTTGGCTCCAATACCATTCACTTACCCATTGTGTCAAACAGCTAGAAGGCCATCTGAGAAGCCAGCAGCAATAGGAATGTATTAGAAATTCAGAATCTCAGGCCCCAGTCCACACTGACTACATTTTCACAAGATTCTCACATGATTTGTATGAATACTGTGTTAGAGAAACACGATCCATACCATTGCCCAGACTTTAAGCTTCCAAGCCCCTCCACTGGCCAAAATACACTGAAGAATTGGAGAAGTGAGCATGAGAACACCACTCTGCCTTGCACTGGGACTGAGTCCGGGGTATGCACGCAGGAGGAGGCAGAAGAGCGCGCCCCCCTCGGAGGATCCTCACACATCACTGCGACCATTCCCAAACCTGTACAATTGCATCTTGTCCAAAACCTTTAGGTGCAAGTCTGTCTTCAGGCCGTCTCACTACATCCATGCAGTCTGTCTTTAGCATTGGGTACCTTTCCTTCTTCCCTCCTTTTCCATAGCACTCCACCCCCAATATATTCAAGCTTGAGCTCTGAGACTAGACTTGCCAGAAAAGATGCAGGATCCCCCATTCTATTTGAATTTCAGATACATAAAAAAAAAAAAAAAATGTTAGTATGTATATGTCCATGCGATATTCGGGACACAGTATACAAAAAAAAAAAAATGTTTTTATTGTTTATCTGAAATTCAAATTCAACTGAAATTCAAATTCAACTGGGCATCTGTATATTTATTTGCTAAAACTATGAGGTAAATGGTTTATGAGGAACAAAACAGTCACAAGATTTCAAAGTATCACTTTGACTTCCAAAGGGAAAAGCATAAACCTAGCATGGAAAGTGCTTGCACTCACTACCTTAACCAAATGATCAGATAATGGGATCATGGTCCATGTGTCTCCTGGTAAGAAGCAATGTCAAGTACATAATACCTCCTATAAAGCATTCTGGCCATCAGCGTCTCCTGGGAATCCTGCCAGGCCTTTAGAGCTAACCTCCAGTTATAGAAAATACAGGAGACAGTGGCACATATCAAATGACACCAAGAGAAAACGATTAAGAGAAATCCAGATGATGGAATATTTAGCCAGCTGTCCTGGTCTCTTTAAAAAACCCATACTAAGGGCACCTGGGTGGCTCAGTCGGTTGAGCATCCGACTTCAGCTCAGGTCATGATCTCACAGTTCGTGGGTTCGAGCCCCGCGTCAGGCTCTGTGCTGGCAGCTCGGAGCCTGGAGCCTGCTTCCGATTCTGTGTCTCCCTCTCTCTCTGCCTCTTCCCTATTCGTGCTCTCTCAAAAATAAATAAACATTAAAAAAAATAAAAAAAAACCCCTATACTATTAAAAAAAAAAGTGGGGGTACTGTTGGCTTCTTCAAATAAAATTATCTAAAGGAACATTACAACCAAATGTAATACATAAACCTTGATTGGTTCCTGGTACCAAAACTGAAACAGCTACAAATGACATCTTGTAGACTTAAGGAATTTTTCTTAGGTATAGTAATGGTAATATGGTTAGCTAGAAGAATGTGTCCATTTCTAGGAGTTGCCTTCAGAAATATTTGGTGTGAAATATCATGATGTCTGCCACTGACTTCCAAAGGGCTCAGTCTAAACGTATGTATGTATGTATGTATGTATGTATGTATGCATACAAATATGTGTGTATGTGTTTACATACCTACCGATAGAGAAAATAACAACTGTTGAAACTTGGTTGTCACTGTATGTTCTCCCAACCATTCTGTGTATTTGCAAGTGTTAATAAAAAGACAGGGGGACGCTCTTCCTCAAATCACACCCAAAATAATCTGACAAGTCACCCTGCTTCAGAGGATACTCTTATCTCTAGAATAATCCTATTGACTCTGCAAGATCAGAGTTCTCATGATGCCACAGATGACTGGACATAGTAGAAGAAAAGCCTTTTACATGATAGCAGGAAAGTATTTCTACCATGAATCTTAAAAAGTGTAATTGAAACATTGTCCAGGCTTCACCTTTAGAGATTCTAAATTAAAATGTCCTATGTGTGTTCCTCATTCTATAGGCACCGTTTCCTCCACCTGCCAGATGGCCTCACCTTAGAGTATATATGTACTGGAGACAAAAGGGTGTAAGAGAGCTCCTGTATAATTAAGTCAGCTGTGTATTCCTTAGCACTGACAGTATAGTGTCACGAGTGGCTATGAATGAATGGCAATGTGATATAATGACTCCTCTCTCATTTATAAAACAGAGATGACATGATAGATCAAATTAGTCACAAATACCCTTTCCTTTCCCTGTCATGTGACTGGCCCTGCCTCCCAGCAGGCAAAGACTGCTTCCCCATCCTACTGTCAGGCTTGGCCATGATTTACTTTGGCCTGTGGCATGTGCGTGGATCTGATGCACACAACATCCAAGCCGAAGCTTTAAAAGTGATTACAAAGTTCAACCTGCTCTTGCATTTTTCTTCCATTGTCCCACTGTGAGAACAACATGTCTACGATAAGGACTGCTCCTTCAGCCATGGTCCCAGAATGAGAAAACACATAAACAGACCCAGAGTTGACCTTCAGCTTGGTGCAGAGCTACAGCTGACACACAGCCCTCATAAAATGTGAATGAGTAAAAACAAAACAAAACAAAACAAAACAAAACACTTTATGTTTTAGGCCACTGGTTTTTGGGGAGGGTTGTTACTGCAGCAATAGCCAACTGGCACAGAAGACAATAACAGTACCTACCGTGAAGGGTTGTTATACGGATCAAATGATAGAACACTGAAAGGCAGGTAACAAAACATCTGATATACAGTGACTGCTCAGAAATGGTAAGTTGTTAGGTAACAGGTCTGTTTCTTGAGGTTCATCCACACCTGTGCCAAGCACACTGACTTGCCATATTGCTGATGCTCAGCTTGAGCCCCTAACATACTGATGTCAACTCACTGTACACCCCCTCCTACAACCAACACTTTGTATAGTCTCTCCTCTCTGCCACTGTCCCTGTGCATTACTGTAGTCTGCCTCTGGGTCTTCTATGTTTTATGCCTCTGTGCCTGTCTATGCCACCTGGGTGGTGCCACTGACTCACTCATGACCTCCATCACTCCTTGATGCCCACCTTCTCAGCTGTCCTAACTGGCGCTCCATTACTGCCTCGTGCCAGATTTCCAGGTTATATAAATCTCCATCAGGAAAAGAAATGCATGCTCTTTCTGGTTGTGCTATTTTGTGAGGGAACACAGAAGCTCCTTGCAGAGACACTTGGGTTCCTGGTAATCTCGTTTTTTAAATTTTTATTGTGGCTGGATTCATGGGTGCCCCCAGGTGACCACGTCAACTAGATTTTAGTAGAGCTTCTCATGGTCCCAGAACTATGGTCCTTTACAAATATGGCTATGTTGGGTCACTTCTATGAGACTTCTTCATTCTGTTGTGCCCCAGTGTCCTTTTCTGTGATCTGGCACCTGTTGGAACCAACCCCACTCAAGTCTCCCAATGACGCTTGTCCCAGTGATGGACCAGTGATAGAAAGCACTTAGGTTCCTTCCCACAGGCCCACATAAGTCAACAGACGGCCAGAGCCTACCCGGATGATGTGTGTGAGGAAGTTTTTGGTTTCAGGGTCACCAACAACCACACTCAAGTCTCAGATCATGCCAGCCATGACCTCTACTAGCCAAGCACAGTTTCCGCATTCTATCTTATAAATTAATTTTCACAAATGATATAAATGATTTTCACAAATAACTTAGAAATATTTGTGGGTTCAAGTGGACTAAGACTATGCTGCTGAAAGAAATTCTCCAGACCAGGAACCCCAGAATGAAGCATCTGATTCCTACTCCACAAAACTCCAGTCTTCACATCTCTGGATGACCCTCTTCACATCTCTGGGCTTCTGTCTCCTTCACCTCATCAACAGGTTAGATCAGGAGTCAGCAAACTACAGCCATTAGCTAAATCTGACCTGCCATTTGTCCGTTTTTGGAAGTAAAGTTTTATGGAACACAGCCACACTCACTTGTCTGTGTCCTGTCCATGGCTACTTTCCTGCTATAGCAGCAGAGCTGAGTATTTGTGACAAAGACTGATGACACTATGAAGCCTAAAATACTTGCCACCAGGCCCTATGAAGAAAAGGCAGGTTTACCCTTGGGTTAGATGATCAGTAAGGTCTCCTTACACTGCAATACTCTGATTCTCTAATTCTTGTGTCATATCCAGCTCCATTAAAACTTACAATATTTAGGGGAAAATGTGTGTGGGGGGAAAAAGTGCTACCCAAGATTTTGAAATGGTTGACATTACAGCCATTCCATCAAAATTTATGGCTCATTTGGCTGAACCAGGGAGGTGGGCTAGAGGGGACAGTATTTTTCAGAAGTAAGGCAAGTCTGAGATGGTTATTTTAGCTTTTCAAGGAGACCTTGTGTTTGAGACTCTGGGTTGCGGGGGGGGCGGGGAGGGGGGAGACCGTGTGTGTGTATGTGTGTGTGTGTGTGTGTGTGTGTGTGTGTGTGTGTGTGTGAAAGCTCCATGTATCCAGTTCCTTTCACATTAATAGGAGGCACATGGTTCCTTCAAGAAGGAAAATATCCTTCAGAAACAGCATAATTTGCTCTAGTGGATAACAAATAGTTTGAAGTTTTCTCAGCGAGCAACCATTGTATCTGGTTTCAAATTCCTTTTCCAAGCCAAAGAAAATGATGATGATCTCTAAGGCATCGCTGTTTTTTTGACACAGACCTGAACTCAGCATTCTAAACAGGACTATGCAGAATTGGATTACATTTCATCTCCCTCACCCATCCATCTTCCTCTTTCCTGCTCATTTGCTGGGGCTGCAAAAGTATTGAGTGCTCCAGGAGAGACTTGGTTTTCCAAACCATGCAAGTCATTATGAATGGCCTCGTGTCCAGGTAAAGGTTAAGGAGGTCTTTTGTTGTTCTAGTTTAACTTGTCCCTGCCACTGCAGCCTAATCATTCCACATAATAACGGGCCTGATACACAGGCCCGAGTCAAAGTCGCAAGTCAATAAATCCATTCCTTCCTCCCTTTCAGGCAAAGTGTTGAATAGTACTGAGTGTGCAGTGTCACCAGATCCCATAGTCCATCACATCAAGGTCGTCTGGTATACAGCACATAAAAAAACAACTTTCTCTCTTTTTAGTGCCTAGCGCATCCAAGAGAAGCATCACTGTCCCACACACAAGGGTGGATGAGGGAGGGGTTGAAAGACAAAGATCGATCACCCAGGTTCACAGAATCCTGGAGCCACTGAAACTGAGAGCCATGGGTCCTAGATATCAGCTACCTGTGTTGTCCTCCTCATTTTAAGAATAGGAAACTGATGCCAGAAAAGAGGAAAGGATTCGTCCAAGATCATGTGGCCAGTACCTTTTAGGGCTAGGACTGGACACAGGCCTTCTGACTTCTAGTTTAGTGTTTATAGTCTGCTTTGAAAGGGGATCAGGGGGCTACAAACAGAAGAAGAACAAGAAATTTCCCCCTTTCTAAAAAACAAAACACAATCCAATCTCCCCCACCTCCTCCAGAGTCCACTCTCTGCCTCAGATAATGTCCCATCTGTGGCTACATTGTGTGAAGTCACATTCTGACTTTGTTCCTAGAGGAAAAATATCCAAACATCTAAAAGCCTCAGTTTCCTCATCTGTAAAATGTAGATAATAACAGTGTCTAGCTCAAAGGGTACAGCGGGCTGAAACAGGGAAGATGGTCCCTGGGGCATGGCGACAGCTCGGTCAATGCCAGTTCTCATCGTCATCCTTATCACCAGGACAATGACAGCTACTGTGTGTTAACCCACTCTTCCTGCACGGTGCAGACAGGCTGTTGCTGCTCCCAACGAGACAAAGTATGGCTCACCAAATTATCTTTCACCTATGGTGTGAAAATAAAACCTGCTGATAGAGGCTCCTTGAAAGTATGCAACCCTGAATTACAGTTTGTTTACTTTGCTAAGGGACTTCCAGCTCTTCCAGGTTCATAAATTCCTTATAGTGGACGAGGGAAGGATTGTAAATTAACTTGAATAATAGGACTACATTTGTGTATCTTCCAAAGGCTTAAATTGCTTCGAAAGGGGGAAAAAAGTCACACTTCTCATCTGCTGTCTCTATTTTTCCTTTAATTAGCAGGTGGATTAGATACTTTGGAGGTGAGCAAGTAAAGGCAGTAAAGAGAGACCTGAGCCAAATGTCAAGAATTTGTGCCCAGAGACCTTAAGACCATCTTTCCACCACACCTGTGAGATGGATATGATAAGGTGGACATACTACTCCAGATCATGCCAAATACCTATGTTTCATTTGGCAAGGCCTGAGATTCTCTGGCATAATCACCACCTATTATTGTAAAGACTATGCCAAAGGGGTGCATACATCACATGTAGAGAATTGGCTTCTTCTGAAGAATTAAGAATGTGTTTTAAATCTGCCTAGCACAGTACCAGGCACGTAGTAAGCATTCTTTATAAACTCATTTCTTCATAAAACTCTTCCTCATCCATTCTTTATAATTCTGAAAGTCCAACCCTAGAGAATAATGCTTTCAATCAAGGCATAGGATAACCAATAGGAATCAGACATGTAGTAAAAAGGAGTTCAAAGTTCTGGCTTTCATGCATCGACCTTGAGCCAGTCTGAATTGAAGAAGATATTTATTTTCATAACATTCTGAAATACTGCAAGGATGAATGGAACATTATCCATAAGTACAATCTAATGTCAAATAACAAAACTCTTTTTGTTTGTTTAGGCTAGAAATTACTGCATAAGAGTTATCACTGGTACCATTTTTGAAAACAATGATAGCCTGGCTCAATAACTTAGTAAGGGCTCTTGATTCCTAGCCCTTACATCTGTCCATTCTCTTTTATTCTCCTTCCTTTTAGTGTTTAAAGTTGATCTAAACTCAAAAACATATAGCAAAATAAAAATCACTAGCATTTATAGATGACTGTAATTATGTTTTAAAGAATAAATTCCTATTACTATAAGAATTTCAAAGAAAATCCAAATTGTCATCAAATGGTCTTACCAAATAATCCCACAGGTTTTTACACAAACCTGAATATCTCAGACATATATGAGATATACAGAATGTCTCATGTAGGTCAACAGAAGTCACAGGAAGAGGAAACAGAAAAATGTACATCTTCAAGTGCTAGTCTGAGCAGTACTTAAAGAATATACTGTAATTTTCAACCAATGGGATCAGCCCATGTACTGGTAGCTGACATTTCCTCCAAATTAATTGGTCAGAAAAATGTATATTAGCAATTATGACATTCAAAACACCTGGAATGACTGACCCTGGAATCTGAGAGCTCAAGAGGACCCCCTCCCCCAAGAAAGCATATTCGCAAACCATCTTAGGAAGAGTAGCCAAGGAAAGGGCTACCCGTTCTCTTAGCAATACCCAGACAAGGAACTATCTGTGTTCTGATGCCTAAATAAATCTTAGAAACAAGAAGCTTCACTTTTTCCTAGTCTGGCTGGCCACTTTTCTCTGCATAAGCATTTATCTCTATGGCTTGTTCTGTTCTGTTGCACGTGTTCTCTTCTTCACAACACTGAAATAGGTTCCACAGTGAAGGGGGATGGGTTCACTGCCAGCTAGCACGGTCTATTCCTAACAGTGTGGAGTTTTGAAGAAGAAAGAACTTATCTTTCCCAAGAGAAAAGTTTGTTTGGTTTGCTTTAAATCTTTATTTATTTTTTTTGAGATGGGGTTGGGGGAGAGAGACAGAGAGAAAGAATGAGAATGAATGAGCAAGCAGGGGAGGGGCAGAGAGAATCCCAAGCAGGCTCCATGCTGTCAGCACAGAGTCCGATGAGGGGTTTGAGCCCACAAACCATGAGATCATGACCTGAGCCGAAATCAAGAAGTGGATGCTAAACCAACTGAGCCACCCAGGTGCCCCTTGTTTTGTTTTGTTTTAAAGCAGAGGTAAAGAAATCAAAGCAATAACTATTAATGGAATGATTACTTTGTTCACGCACTGAGGAAACAGCAGAGATTAAAGGCTAAGAGGTCAGCCTCAAGTGCCAGATTACCAGGTCTGAATTCTAGCCCTACTGTTTATACTAGCTTGGTTACTTTGGAAGAGTTAAGCTCTGTGTGACTCGGTTTCCTCATCTACAAAATGAGCCACAAAGCAATGTCTACATCATAAAATTGTTAGGAGGATTCAAAGAGTTGATACAAGTGAAGAGCTCGTAACAACGCAAGGCTCAGAGTAAATGCTCAGCAAATGTATATGCTGTTACTGATCCTCATACCACCCCTACGACGAAGGTGTAGACAGAAGACTGAGATCCAAGAGGCTCAATAACCTGTCAGGTCCAGTGTTACCTAGACCTGTGCAGCGGCTGACCCTGCGCTAAAACATTCCCTCAGGTTTCCATCCCTCTGACCGCTACCTGCCATTGCTTGTCCACATTCCCAAAACTCAACTCACATGCCCACCCCAGAGAAACTTTCCTGATTCTTCCACCTACCCCACCATGGGACCAAGTGGCTCTCCCCTGGGCGATCCCATAGTAGTACCTGTGTTCTTGCACTGAAGCGCCCCTGCAGCCTCTGTCCCTTCCACTGGTACACAGGCCCCTTGGCATTGACAGCTCCTGGCATAATGCCTGGCACATGGTAGGCACTTAATAAATCTTCACTGAATGAAGAAAAATGAGGTAAAAAAATGATAAAACTGAATTTCAGCTCTGACCTATCAGCCCTTCACGCGAAGTTCTTTCCTGCTTGGTTTCTGCTCTGAAGAAAGTTTGCTTTCCCTATGTGGAAAATGTGAGCAAAGGATCTTAGAGTGCAAGTGCTGAAAGAGCTCACCAGGGAGTGCCCATGGTGGCCAGAGCCGTCAAGAAACGTTTCATGGACAACTCAAGCTAGTCCCTGAAAGGTGTGGAATTAGCATAGGCAGAAGTGTGCGGAAAGGCTCACACAGAAAGAAGTAGAAAAACACAAGGCAACATGAGAAGAGACTCTGTAGAGCTGTGGATCCTAGACCAAGGAAAAGAGAAACCCCTACATCCCATTCCCCACTTGCACCATCCCCCAAGTTTCTAAGGAGCATCACCCCTAATTACACAGAGTCAGCAGGGATGTTTTCAACCATCTGTTTCATTAGAAAGGGAGACTGGTCCAGGAGATAAAATCAGACAGTGCTGGATTCCAACTCTACCTTCAAACGCTGAATAGCTCAATGGCATTAGACAATCCTATCAGTTTCAGACATGGACATCTATGTAACAGGCATATACTCTTACAAGGTTATTGAGAGGATTAACTAACATAAATAGCACGTTGCTGACCCACAATACATGTTCAATAAATGTTAGCTGCCATTCTCAGCCTTATGCCACAACCACACCCAGGCTCTCCTTGCATTATTAGAGAATCCACATCACAGTCACATCCTTATTATGAGTCCATAACCCCCTTCCCCATGTCTGTAAACTCTGTTCCAGCAAGACTGTTTATAGTTAAATGTTGTGCTTTCCCCCAATAAGTTCTTGTCATTACCACACCAGTGGTTCCTCTGATGGAAGGGTAGGTTCTCATTAAACCATGACTGGTCCCTGGGGAAAAGGGACAAGGAAGTTCTAACTGCCCCCCCCCGACCACCACCCCCCCACCCCCCGCCAACCTTAATACCACCATCACCTCCCAAACCAATGGTCAGGAACAGGGAGCAAAATCAATACTGTATCCCTCTCTGTCACTGTTTCACAAGGTGGCTCTGTGCGCATGCATTTTGTACCACTCACCAGCAAACAAAACGGAGTGGTGCAGTTAATTGAAAAACAGCTCTGCCCTGCCTGCCATAATTGACATTAAGTACTGTTTGGGGTAGGAAATCAGCCATTTCCAATTGATATTAAACGGGAAATCATTTAACATCAATGGATATAAACCAGGCGCAATTGTGCTGAATTAGGGAGAAACACTTTGGCTCATGTTAAAAAATGTTTCTGTGAAGTGGGATTTTTCGGAGTAAGTGAATATTAAGTCAGCTTAATACCTGTATTAGGAAAAAGAAGAAACCACTTCTCAGTCTACCCTCAGGCTTGGAAGAACGCTGCCAAATGCTCTTTTGGAAGAAGCCATGTTCTAAGGTGGTCTTGTCTCTGAAAAACAAAGTCGAAAGAAGGTATAATCTGGGAGAGCAGATGAAAGGAGAAGGCTCCTGCAAGTTTAGCCAACACTGTCCACTGTTGGGGTGCAGATGGAACCCTGTGAAGAAGCACATATGGGGAGGCCCTGGGCTTCCCTCTCAGTTGGGGACATGTGGACTGTGCCCCCGATACAAGGAAAACAAATATGGGCACAGATATGTGAAGGGAAAGAGATGCCTCACGTCTTCTCTCTCATCCAAATTCCTTTTCCTATCATGCACCAGCCCATTTTGGCAGTCCATGACTTCTGCCAGCCCGTCATATCTTGGCCCTGATTTTCTTATCAGAGTAGTGCAAATGGTACAATTACAGCTGATATCTTATCAACTGGGGCCTTAGAAATCTCTCCATTATTCTCCAAAGAGAATAAATACCAAATACAACTTGTGATCCTCTATTCCCCACAAGAACAAGGAAAAGAGAGGAAAGACGGGAAAGACAGGGATAGAAATGAAGGAAATGACTGGAAAGAGATAAGGGCCTTGTGGGAAAGGGGAAAGTAGGGTGGACTGTCTGGGGGTGGGGGGATGGGGAAGAAAGACTGGAAGACTGCAGTGAATGCTCCACGGGGTGAGCAGAGTCCAGTGCTCTATGTTGTAGATGAGGAAACTGAGGACCAAAGAAGTTCTGCGGAATGCCCCAGCCACATGGCTCCTTAGTGCCAGAGCCTGGTCTGGAGCTCTCCGGGTTCACTGTCCGTTTTTCATATCTCATACCATCTCAAGACATGAAAAGTAACAAAAGAAGAAAGAAGAGAGAAGTAAGAAAGATGGTAAGAAAGTGATGGAAGAAAGATAGGAGTACAAGCCTAGTAGGTCAATGTAGAATTTCTATTTTAGGACTAAATTTAAAATATCATCCTTCTCTCTGAGTGGACACCCCATTTACAGTGGGCAAAGACCAGGACACATTTGTCAGCTCTGAGAGCTTCCTGTATGGAACAGGGGCAATTACAGACACAGGCCTCTGAGGGCCTTCACCCCCTCATCCGTGAGATGCGAGACCTTCACACACTCACACCTGCAGCGTTTGTGTGGCTAAACACCAGCCAGGTTTCATCCCACGCAGAAATCTCAACATGAGCTCTAAGGCAATCTCTCAGACCTTATCCTTTTGAGTGAGTTTTGTGCAGAAACGAATTGTATTCTCTCTCAGATAAAGAAGCTAAATGAGTGTTAATAGAAGTTATGTATCTCACAAGCATACATTCTAACAGGAGGCAGCCCAGGTGGCGTGCAGTGAACGAGAGACGTGAAACTCACAGAGTGGAGGATGGGAAAGCCTTCCTCCTGGCCTGTCCCTTTTTTTAGGACCCAAAACTAGCTCTCTTCTGGTGCAACAGAATATGGAGCCACAGAGAGAGGTTGGCTTGCGGCAAAGCCTCACATTGTCTCTCCCCTCAAAGGAGATGAAGGAATCAATGGGTGCTGCTCTGGCCTCCAGAGGCAATCATCAATGTCTGTGCTGGGTAAAGCTGTGAAGAGGGCTGAGGAAGCTGTTTTGGGTTTTATTATCCAGCTTTCTCTCCTCAGGCCAAAGGCGCTCCCAGATTATTTCACAAGTAGATGCAAAAAGGCTTTGACTCCTGGTTCCCTCACCAGCTCACCGCTCACATGGGACAATCATATGAGTGTAACAACTGGCTAGAATACACTTGGCTCCACTATGATTCTCTGGCTTAGAAGGGGGAACACTAGCAAACAGGACTATGGTTATTTTGCCCTTTTGGTCAAACATCCTGCATATGTAAGGTCAAGGCTAATTTGTTCATTCATCTATTCACTGACAGTCACCAAGCATAGCATTGAGCATATATTCTTTTCCAGACACCCTTCTGTGCCAGAGCACCCAGAGATGAATAAAACACATTCCCTGCCCTCAAAGGGTTTGCCAACATAGAAAACTCATGGAGTCTTACTCTGTGCCCAGGAAGACACCTAGAAACAAATGCTCATATTCAGAAAGCTGTCTCACTCTGTGCTCCAGCCTTATTTCAATTTGTAAAATACTGATGATTTCTCCTACCAAAAGGCCTTTACATATGTCATTCTTGCTTTCTGGAATGGTTTTCTCTGCTGCCTGCTTCCTTCATCTATCTAGCTAACTCCTTCTCAACTTTCAAATTTGACTCCAACATCACTTCCTTAGGGAAAACTTTTCTTCACATCCAGCCTGGGTAAGCTTTCCTTGTCCTATGTTCCTTTGCCTTCTCGGTTTGTGATTATACACTCATTTGCATGTTACTTCATATCTATCTCTGTCCCCCCATCTAGATGGTGAGTTTGGAAGGATAAGAGTAATGGTTGTTTTTGGTTAACATTAAGTTTCCATGATAGCACAGAGCCTGGAACAGCCTGGGCACACTTCAAATGTTGGTTGAATGAATCAAAAGGAAGATAGCAATGAAATACTTCTATCAATAAACCCTTCATCTTAGTTCTTCATACTAGATTTCTAGGTGAAAACTGGTTATGCAATGGCACTGAAAACTCCATCATCACACAAATGCCCACATGGATCCCAGAGAGTCAGTGTGGAGATTTAAGAGAGTGGACTCTAGAGTCAGACCTGGCTATGTCTAAACCCCACCTCTGCCAGCTGCAAAACACTGGAGAAAGGCTTAACCTCTGAGGTAAGCTGGAAATAGCTCCCAAAGAGGTATCCGTGTAAAATCACTGGAACCTCAAAATGTCACATTATTTGTCAAACTGGTCTTTGTAAATGTGATGAAGTTAATCACCTTGAGATGAGAAGGAAACCCTGGGCTATCCAGGTGGACCCTAAATGCAGTCACATGTATATTTATGAGACAGACATATAAACAAGACACAGGGCCAGAGGAGGAGGAGGCAATGTGATCACAGAGGTCGAGATTGGAATCACGTAGCCACAAGTCAAGGAATGCCAATGGCCCCTACAAGCTGTAAGAAGGAAAGAACACTCCTCTGGAGCCTCCAAAGGAAGCATGGCCCTGCCAACACCTTGATTTCTGACTTTTGGCCTCTACAACTCAGAGAGAATAAGTTTCTATTGTTTTAAGTCACTTAGTTTATGGTAAGTTGTTACAGCAGCCACAGGAATCTAAACCTGACTAAACCTCAGGTTCCTCACAGGTGAAATGGAGACAATGCCACACACCCTGTAATGTTGTAGATCTAAGCAAATCAAAAAGGACCCAAGGAATGACCCAATCCCAATGGCCATGTCTTATTTACAATGAAAACACTTATATCAAAAGGGAAATTTCTGTCAGTCATTTGGTACTTGGGTCTGTACCTTACTTTTCAACATCCTGAAAATAAGACACGTCCCAGGCATACGATGACTTTTTCCACTGGTGACTCAGACAACCCAAGGTTATTTACACACTGCCATAATACTGCCAGGAAAGCCAGAAACAGAGACATACCTCAGCAGTTTGAAAGGAAAGATCAGGGTCTCCCTCAGTATCCTCAGAACCCAGCCCAGCACCTTCCATATAATAGATGTTTCGTGAATGCATCGTGAATGGAATGAGCCCTTGGGTCATTACAGTTTAAACAAGCTCACTCACTTGGTAGAATACAGAAGAACAAGGGTTTCAGAATGAAGAAATGACAAACACTATTTATCTGTATACATGTGTTGAGCCTTGAACCATCCTTGAACCATCAAGCTAAAGATGATGATGATAACTGCCTAAACAGTTCTTGCCCAGCATGACAAGGACCCCTGCCAGTATCAAGGTGACCCCAACATGATCAAGTAAGGGTTATTCTCCTTATATACACCTGCCTTTCTAAATGCTTTTAAATTTAGCCAGAAATATTCCTAAATTACTCCTGGATAACTCTGCATCACACACACTCAAAATTTTAGCATGTTTTGTTTATATTTTTACATTTAACTTAGAATGAGGGCATAATGGGAGTTGATCTGCTAAAATCAAAGAGGTTAATTTCATTCTGAGAGTGATGCTTATTCAAGAGATCAATGTAGGTTAAGCTGAAAGACAGTTCCATGACTCATGTCCATTTTCACAATTTCTCCTAGCATGATCTCCATCTCTAGGCAATAAATGAGCTATTTTGAGAGCTGTCTGTTATGTGCAGGTAGGTTAATTTCTTTTTATAGTATTTTTAGTTGGCTTAAATGTGTTGAAGCAATCACCTCAGTAATTACAACTACTAGTGTAATATTAATGATAAACCTATTTTAAACATGTGAGAGAGATTTTATAACCAAATAAATATGGATCACTAACACCATGACCAACATAACAAGGCCAAAACTTTTCAAGAATGTCTGTTTGCAAGAAGAGAGGTTGTTTTCTTGCTTTTTAATTTTAGGGTGAATAATAGCTACTGGCTGATTTGAAGCTGGATTAGCCTGCCTAAATCCAGACAGGGAGATGGGGAAGCTTTAATTTAAGATTCTAGAAAATCTCAAGCTATATTTTTAGGGGTTGCTATCTTAAAGACCCAGAATCTCATGATTCTTAAAGTTTTTTATTTGAGTAAAAGATATATGGTAAATGTAGAGGAACCCACGAAACATCCTTAAACACATTAGTTGGATATAATGCTCAGTACTTTACTCCAGGGAGCTCTAACTCTCCAGGGAAGCATACAACTCTTTTCAAGGTCATACACCCATTTACTCATTTACACACATTTACTAAGAGTCAGATATGTGCCAGGCACTATTCTAAGCACAGAGAACACTTCAGTGGACAAAACCCTTACGCATCTTAAGCTTACATCCTAACTGAGAAGATGGATCATAAACAAAATTAATCAACAAATAAATAAGAAACTATCAGAAAAGCATAAGTGCTATGCTGAGAAGAACGCAGAGTGATATAATAGTGAATGGAGGATGGTGACTTGTTGAGTGGTCTGGGCAGGCCTTTCTTTTTTTTATTTTTATTTTATTTTTTTTTTAGTATTTTTTATTTTTGAGAGAGTGAGCGTGAGTGGGGGAGGTACAGAGAGAGTGGGGGATAGAGGATCCAAAACAGGCTCTGCGTTGACAGCAGAGAGCCTGATGTGGGGGTCGAACTCACAAACTGTGAGATCATGACCTGAGCCGAAGTCAGACACTCAACCAACTGAGCCATCCAGGTACCCCAAAAGGCAGGCCTTTCCGAGGGGTTAACAATTAATTTGATCTCCTCCCATGCCCACTTCTCTCTAAATATAAGATACTGGAGTCAACACAGGGGAAAAAGAGAGAGAGAGAGAAGAGAGAGAAGGAACGTGTGACAACATCAGAAAAGAGAATGTTGAGATCCAGCATCTGAATGAGACTTTCCGAAAGCTTCATTTGAAAAATCACAGTGATAGGTAAAATCACATTCATAATACTCTCACTTAATAAGCAAAAGAAAGTATACCTCTACCCTCACGTCTGTCAAGAACTGTGTATAGCCAAAGATTCACCTTTTTCTCATGTGTTCATGCCTTTCATGCTATACCACATTTTATCAAATCCAAGAGGTCATCAATTGTGAGGTGCAAACCAACACTAGAGACGCTAAAATGTGAGGCCATGAATCTCTTACAATCCACGAAACAGATTTCCTGTCCTTATATTTATTTCCCACTTCAGATCTCAGCATATGCTACAGCTCTATTCCATTGACTTAGTTGCCTCCTCCCACTTCCTGCCATCCCTTTAGAAAATGCTTTAAGCAACCATGACCATTCTTAAACCCCCTACGGGCAGTATTATAGGGGGAATGAGAATTCTTTCTTCCACATTCACCAAACTTCCAGAGTTTTGAACTTCTCTCTTAAACCATGTGTCCCACCAAATTCCACATTTGTTCTTGATTCTCTCCCCTTGCCTTCTGTTAACATCCTCACATCAATCTTTGGACTTGACAGTGCCAGTTTACCAAATCCTCTCAAGTCCCAGCTGTACCTAGTATACTGACTCAGTCAGTCTGCTCAGCTGATCTGGCCAAGGATCCTGCTTCTCTGGTTGCCACCCTTCATGGGCAGCTCACTCATCAGGCTTGCTCTAAACACAAGAAAATGAGTGAGGTTCTTCTTCACTTGGAATTATCAGCCTCTACACCTCTCCTCCAATGAATTAGAACCCTTTCTATTAATAAATACCACGTTCTTTATCCTGGCTCCAAGGAAAACCCTTAAATAAAAATCAGGAAAGCAATCTTAATGTTGGGCAACAGAAGGTGAGGTTTTTATTTAAAGAGTGGGGGATTTATTCTGACTCAGGACTAAAGGAAGTGTGAATACTGGCATACTAGACCAGATTCTAATGCACAAACACCTCAGAGTCTTGCCCAATCCAAAGCAGAAAAAGGTGCCAAAACATAAAAGAGTTATCAACAATTTGTCATTTAATATATTTTTGTACTCCACTCCTGCCCTCTGACAGAAGAACCAAAGTATAATGAGAGATTTTTGTGATTATTTTTAAACAAAGATGGGTGAATTAACTGAGTCATCCAATAATTGAAGATCAGAAGGCAGAAAACACACTATAGTCTTTCCTATTCAATATGAATGCCAAGTGGAACCTGACAGGGAGAGTCAGAACTTTGGCTGTCGCATTATCTCAGAGTCTGAGGATGCTGAGCTCGGGTTATACCAGACATTTTGATTGGATGCTGAAAAGACTGGATTCACTGAGAATATTCTCTCCACGACTTGGGAATAGTCACTCCAGGGATACTGAAGAAGAGTAGATGCACATTCCCCACAACTTCTCATCTGATGAAACCAAAAACTCTAAAGATAGCCCCGTGAATTAGCAGTTCTGTCCTGAGGGACAACTTTGAATGACTGACTGTTGGATATTTAATGAGACTCCATTAAAATGAATAAATAAATAGGGAATCCTGACACCTAGAATTTGTAATCTATCCATATTCTTTATTTCTATAAAAGGTACAATGTGTATTGAAAATAAAATTCTGATGATTTTTTTTTTATTTCAACATATAGAAAGAAATAGAGGAGACTCTCATTAAATGGGAATAACAGTAATGGGAAATGTGGCTGTGATTAACTCTGCTCGGAGTTGGAGTTAATATTCCTTCTCCTCTGCAGTATTTTTTAATTACACTCCTGATTTTCTATTTGGAGACATTGCAGACCTGTTCTGGTAAACTGTCACATAACCACAAGTCAAATATGTGTTAAATATGAGAAAATGCTGCCATTTTTATCTGATTT
Source organism: Panthera pardus (assembly GCF_024362965.1). Lineage (NCBI taxonomy): Eukaryota > Metazoa > Chordata > Mammalia > Carnivora > Felidae > Panthera > Panthera pardus. The sequence goes on from NW_026526821.1 coordinate 77,535,317, forward strand.
GTGGCTCATTCATACACTGTTATCTACTTTTAATTAAATAATATAAAATATACATGGTCAGCAGTTTGACTTTTCATTTCCTTACCATGTCAGTAATTCAACTTGATTGTTCCCACCTACCCTAGAATTACACTTTCAGGATGTAACCCTTGCATGGTACTCATTCAACATCTGGAAAAGGTAAGCTCTTGCTAAAAATAACCAGTGTCCAACCATACCTTGAAAAAAAACACACATACCAAAATATACCAAAAAAATATGGTCCATCAAAAACACAGTGTGTCTTTTTAATAAGAAGGCGGCAGCAGCCTTCACTGTCTGATTTTCTCCTGTTTCATCCCATTCGCCAGTGTCATATCCCTTGTTGATTTAGAGTCTACTGAGTTCCTTAAAGATCCACAAGACTCCCATGGAATTGCCTAAGGCACTGGAAGAAAGAACTTTACTCACAGGCTGTTATGGACTTAGACAGTTTACTACTTCATTAAGGCTACTCTTCCCTGGACAGTTTGCATACTGCTGTGCCAAAGAAGCCACTTGCTTCTTCCTCAGCCTCCCACCCCCACCTTCTTAGCATTCTTCCAGAGAACAAAGACAGACTGAGGGCAGCGGAATGAAGAAAGGAAAACCGAAATACATCCAATCCCTTTTTTGTGATTATTACTGTTATTATCCTCATCAAAACTAGCAAATTAATTCCACTGACCTATCTGACAGGACACTGTTCTATAAGCAATTTTTTTTTCCAAGTTAGAACTAAGTTGGATGAGAACTCTACAGAGGAATTCTTAGATACTGGGAAGGTAGAGAGTCCTTGTTGAAGAAATACATCATCAGCCTGACTCCTGATGATATGGACACTGTCCAGAATTTATTTTCCTAGGATATTCTTGAAATTATCTCAAAGACTGACGTTTTCAGGATGAGCCAGCTCCATTCATAGCCCAAATGAAAATAAAAGAGATCGGTTAACGATAATAACCAAGAGGTGACCCTAAAAGGAAAATCCCCTTGTAAATAAACTTGATTTACTCACATTTAAATGTCTGATTGCAAATATATATATATTTTTTTCAGCCAAACCCTAGAACTTCTGCTTAATAATAATAATACTTAGCACTTCTATAAGCACTTTACATCTGCAAAGTGCTTTACAAACATTAACTAATTAATCGTTAACAACACCCCAGTGAGGTAGGTAAGTATTATTCAAGTATTCTCTTGAATGTTCAGACCAGGATTATAGCAACTCCAGAGTGGGTTGTTGCGTGAGTGAGTGAGTGAGTGAGTGAGTGTGTGTGTGTGTGTGTGTGTGTCCTGCTCCATTCTTACTAAATATAGGACTTTGGAGTATCTTATAAATGGAAAGACGGCTCATCTGGGGAATGTTTGAAGCCTTTCCAAAACCGTGGCTTTGGAGTTTCCCTAATAGAACCAAAACAAACTCTGAGGTGGTTTCTCCATCTTTGAAGTAATTGGGTAAGGAGTGGTTTACACACAGGAAGCCAACCGCCCCCTCCCTTCCCACATTCTTTGCTTCTTGGTGTTTTGGTTCTCACTCTCATTTGATAACAGACTAAAATCTCACTTTTAGAAGGATTTTACTTGATAGTCAGGAGAGAGTAGGCACACAAAATATGGCGCAGCATAGAATAGCTTGGCATCCCCAGGGATAGACAGAACCTGGGCTTAAAAAGCAACAGTTCTGGAACTTTATGGTAGATGCCTAGAAAGGGGGTCAAAGTTCTGTAGAAACCAGAGAAGTAACTATCAAAAGCCAAGGGTGGGCCTTGTTGGAGTAGGGGCATTTGATTTGCCCCTACAAAAGGGTCAAGGTAGATATTCAAAATGCCTGTGACGAATATTACCACTCCTTTGGCTGCAGGCATTGTAACCTCAGCAAATGAAGGCCACTGCTAAAGCACTGATCTCTTTCCTGGGTCAGGTAACAGACTGCCAAAAATGACCTTGGATATTTTCATTGATTTCTTCTTTTATTCATTAATAATAGCTAGTGTATACTGAGCATTTCCTCTGTGAAGGGCACTATGTCGAATTCTTCAGTTTTATTTGGTCACTTAATCTTCACCACAATCCCCTCAGGAATGTTCTATTAGCCTCATTTAAAGATCAGTAAAATGAGGCTTAAAGAGGTTAAGTAATTTGGTTAAGTCTCACAGCCAGTAAGAGTTGGGATTAAAACCCAGACTCTTAGATCCCTGATCCCACTCTCTAACCTGTACTCTATATTCTTCCATTCATTTGATTACTATCTGAGTATATGCCTGGCCTAGAATTAAGTTCTGGCATAAGTAATGAGCAAATAGACATGATTTTTGCCATGGCAGAGAGACAGGCATTGGGGGGAAAAAAAAAAACCTCTCACAAATAAATATGTCATTTCAAATTGTAATCAGTATTGTGAAGAAAAAATTGTACTAGTGTGAGTGATACAGGAAACATAATTTACATCAGAGAATCAGAAAAGTCCTCTCCAAGTAAATGACATTTAAACTTGAACCTGAAAGATGACAGGAGTCAGCCAGGCAAAGAAGGAGTAGGAGAGCATTCCAGGCAGGGGAACGACAGGTGGGAAGGCCCCAAGGTGGGAAGGAGTTCAAGAAACTGACAGCAGACCAGTGAGGGGAGCAGATAGTGATCCGGGGGGACAGGCACACACGACGAGGTCAAAGAAGAGAGCCAGGGCCAGATCATCAAGCAGGGCTTTATGAGCCATATGTATCAGTTAACATTAAGTTCAACTGTATATAACTGAAAAACAGAAATAACAGTGGCATGAAGAAAACAGAAGCTTATTTTTCTCACACACCAAAGAAATCAGTCCAGGGTGAGTATCACAGCTTCAGGAATACAATCTCTCCTTTATATTTCTACACAGTCATCCAGCATTGCAGCTTCTTCCTGAGAGTTCCGTCCAATCATGGTCCAAGAAAGTTTGTGGTGATGAGGCTGTCATATATGCACCAGGCAATAGGAAGGAGGTATGGAGGGCAGGCCAAAGGGGTGTCCTAAATCAGTTTCCTTAAGGAATCCTTCCCAGAACTTCCAGGTGACATTACCATTTATATCTTTGGCCAGATTGTTACATAACCACACCTATTTGTAAGGGATGGGGGAGAAGGAATGTAATCTTATACCAGATTCAAGAAAGGGAGAAGAATGGATGTCAGAAAGACCACTAGTAATCTCTGCCATACCATGATGGAGAGTTTGGATTTTATTACCAGTATGATGCAAAACCTATAAAAATTTTTAAGAAGGAAAGTAACAATACCTAGTTGGCATGCTTAGAAACTTTGGCTGCTTCATGAGAATAGACTGTAGAGTGGTTAAGAGCAGAAACAGGGTATCATGGTGGTCCAAGAAAGAGACTTTGCAGCTTTGATAAAGGCAGAATCATTAGAAATGGGGAAACATGGTGGAAACAAGATAGATGTCAGAAATGAGAAGAGTGGACATATTTACATATTTGATGTAGGACTGGAGCTGTGGGAGTTTTCCAGGATAATGCCTAAACTGGTGGCAGTTATGACCATATAGCTGGAGGTGCTACTTACAAAAATGGGTAATACTAAATAAAATAAATATTTGGGTGTGGGAAAGAGAGATTTCAGTTCTGGACATCTTAAACTTAAACATTCCCTTCAGAAGGGAAACAGGGAATGTGGTGTCATGAACACCAAGACAGTATTTCAGAAGGGAGAAGTCAACTTTGACAAATGTTACTGAAAAGAGATCAAGAAAAATGAACATGAAGTAGTCAACATTCGAAGGAGCAGAGTGGAGGTCATTGGTGACAGTCAGGAGTGGTAGACAGGAGTGGTAGAGAAAAACGACACACGTGTATATATGGAAGAACAGCTGCAACATGAGGACATGGAAGAGGAAGCATTTGTACAAACTTCTTTTGTGTGGTTTGGCTGTGAAGTACAGTTAGGGTAGCAACTGAATGAAAGAGTACTAATGCCTGTCTGAAAGTCAATGGAAAGACTCTCATAAGGAGTAAAGGCTGAAGATGCAACAGAAAGGAGGGCTTGCCGAAGAAGGTTATCGTCTAAGAATAAAAGAGGAGTACGATCTGGGGCATGTGGATGGCTCAGTTGGTTAAACATCCAGCTCTTGATTTCAGCTCAGGCCATGATCTCATGGTTCATGAGTTCGAGCCCTGCATCAGCTTGGTGCTATCAGCATGGAGCCATCTGGGAATTCTCTGACTCCCTCTCTCTCTGCCCCTCCTGCACCTGTGTTCTCTCTCTTGGGCTCAAAAATAAACATACATACATACATACATACATACATACATACATACATACAAACATTTTAAAAAGGGAATATGATCTAGAACATACAGGAAAGGACCAGTCTTTGAGGAGAGTATGCATTTTTCAGTGCCACAGATGGGAGTTGGAAGGTACAAGAATGGAATCAGGTATGTTTATTATTATGGTGAAGATAAAATGAGAAAACATCTCTCCAACACTTTCAATTTTCTCTGTGGAAATGCAAATCACAACTACAATGAGAAACCTTTCCCATTTCTCAGATCGGCAAAGATAAAAGATGAGTAGCATGCTGTGGTGGTGATCTGGAACATATTGGTATTCTTATATAACCGCTGGAGGGAGTAATCACTGTGGAGAGAAACCCAATATCTATCAGAACTGAAAATGACATACACTTTGACCCATCCATAATATTTCTAGGAACTTATCTTACATATTATACCAATACATATGCAAAATGATGTAGATATAAATGTATTCATTGTAGCATAACTTGTAATAACATATTGGAAACAACCTATCCATCAACAGTAGCACTACAATATTATAAAAAGAATGAGAATACTCTCTATATACTAATATGCCAGAGATAATCCCTGGCATATTAAGTTAAAAAAAAGCAAAATGCTACCATATATGTAAAAGAGAGAAGGGAAAGAATATACATGTATATTTCCTTCTATATGCCTAAAGTGTCTCTGGAGCATACAGACCGAGAACAGTGGTGGCCCACGTGAAGGAAAATGGAGAGTGCAGAGAATTGGGATAGAATGATGACTTTTGTACCTTTTGATTTTTGGACAATTTGAATGTATAGACCAAAATAAATAAAATAGTTTAAATAAAGTTAGAGAAAAAGCATTTATCTATGTATTATGAGGTCTGGTAGACCAGTGATGGGGGAGGCAGAGATAACAAAAGAGAGGAGAAGAGACAAGAAGATGCATTGGTCTGTCAAGTATGGGAAAGCAAGCCTACTGGAGATACGCAGGAAAACAGCTGTGTTGAGGGCCCAGCAATGCCTCAACAACAGCAATGTTGAGGGCCCAGTTGAAGGTGTGAAGGTCAGTGTACAGTGGAGATACCCTGCTTGGTCATGTGATAATTTTCTCTTTTCCTTCCTCCTATCCTTCCTTCCTTACTCTGCCCCAACCCCTTCTCAATCTCCCAATCTCTTTCTCTCCCTTGCCAGAAATGTTTTGCTGTTTGATTACAGGCACGAAGATAATAGGTTGTTGAGCTCATCTAGAGTGTGTGTTTTCCTGCCAGGTGGGAAGGAAGGAAAGGGGATGAGAGTATATGAAGACTGTGATATAATAAACTAGATACATGGCATGTGCAAGTGATACAGGGAAAGAGGAGTCGTCGATGGATTAGGGTCACAATGATGTCTAAAAGTGTTATAGTGGAGATCTTGAGCAGGTGAGCTGTAAGAAGACAGTTACTTTTTTATTTCCTTGAATGAGCAAAGAATATTTTTTCCTGTCGGGGAGGTGGTTATTAGAAAATGTTCATATTAAGAGTAAGGCAAGGAATTTGCAATAACATGGATGGAACTAGAGGGTATTATGCCAAGCAAAATAAGTCAGAGAAAGGCAAATATCGTATGATTTTACTCATACATGGAATTTAAGATACAAAACAGATGAACATAAAGGAAGGGAAGCAAAAATAATGTAAAAACAGGGAGGGGGACAAAACATAAAAGACTCTTAAATACAGAGAACAAACTGAGGGTTGCTGGAAGGGCTGTGGGGGAGGGATGGAGTAAATGGATAAGGGTCATTAGGGAAGAGATTTGTTGGGATGAGCACTGGATGTTATACACAGGCAATGAACCACTGGAATCTACTCCTGAAATCATTATTGCACTATGTGCTAACTAACTTGGATGTAAATTAAAAATTAATTAATTAATTTTAAAAAAGAGTAAGGCAAGGAGAGGGAGGGGAAAATAAATATAGGGCATGTGGGAGTTACAAGGGCATTGAGACTGTGGCCCAGAAAGGGATGTAGGATGCAAAAGAATGGCTTCTCTGGACCATGCCTAGGGCACGTAAGTGTATTAACTAATGTCTTCCAAAGTCAATAATGCTCTAGAGGTTTTGTGCTTGGGACAAGGGCAGCTAATAGTCAACATAAAGAGAGGAGGATTATAGTTAGACTGCTTAAACCATATTTACAATTGGAAGGGAGTTCTTAAACATATAAGGAAGGGCAACACCAAGAGCATGGCACTTCATTATCAAGAAAAATATCATTGTCATTTGCCATTGAGAAAGAAAGCTCCAGAAAGGGACTCCCATAAGACCAGCTATGGAATTATTCCTGTCTGACTCACAATTCTAAAACTATTTTGACCTTGAAATTCTTGAACTCATATGCCTTCAATGGTTCTAAGTTATCCATAGAATAAAACTAAACTCTAAAGCACATGGCAAGAAATCCTTCTACCCATGGTGCCCTATCCAGGATCAGCAACTCTGATTTTCTGCTTATGTTCAGACAGAGGTACTCATGACGCCAAGAATATCCACTATTATACCTGCTTCCTTGCTTTTGCTCATATCATTTGCTCACCTGGAAAAATCATCCTCTCTTTCATCTAAAGTCAACATTTTCAAAGTCCATGTCAAACCCTACCTTCCCTTCCAGAGCTATCCATCTAGCCAGTTACAAAGCCCAAAGACTCAAAAAGCAACCCAACTTCCATGAATGGTTCCCAGTTCTGTTGGCCAGAAGCCTGGGGAGAAAACTCATTCATTCATTTGCATTGAAAGAGAAGCAAACACTGGACTTAGGTCTCCCCAGAGGGTTGTAGGCAAGAGAAATGCCTCCTCTTTTTTCAGGGGAGCAATTTCAGGCCCTTGAAGATCAGGTTTAAGTCATTTCCTGACCAAACACCAGCACAGTTCCTATGCAACTCCAGCCAGGTTCAGCTCCTCTGGAAGACTCAAATGTAGTTTGTGAATTAATAATTCCTCCCAGCTTTGATATCTTCATTTGAGAGTTCCAGGAGAACAGAGTGTTTTTAAAAGGAAATGGGAGAAGGGATGCTCAAGGGGGGCATTATGGTGGGGAGAGAAGAGCTGTAACTTTTAAAAACGCATCTGGATGAATGAGACTAACTTCCTATGACTAATGTCCCCCAAACATTAAGCTAATGATTAAACTAAAAAATGCAAATCCCCAAGATGTCATATGCTGCTGGGCGGACTGATGGAAAGGAGCCTTGCAAACAGTCCCAACATTGTGTGGGGAGTTGGAGAGATGTGCATGAAAACAACGGAGAGCCATATGGTCGTAGCCAATGGTCAGCAACCAAAAATTCAAAAGCAGAGAAAGAAAACTCCAGAGCTACAGAGAAATGTGATTCACCTACTCTTTCTCTTATTCTGGCACTTTTCTGGAAGTTCTAAAGTGATGGGGGGATGGAGAACAGAGCAATGCCTCAGGAAGCAAGGCTGTAGGCATTCCCCATGGGCATTCTCAGCCAGCTATGTGGTGACAGTCTCTACTTGCACAAAAGATTCTCCATCCCCAGAGAAATGAGTGGGTGCTAGGTTTGTGCAACCTCCCAATAGCTACCCAGGTCTCCCCATGATCTTCTACATGTCCCCAAGAAATGGGACAGTTCCCCAGCCTTGAGTTAGCAGGACATCCCAGAAAGTACAGCACAGACTGAATACAAGTTTCCTGTACCTCACTGGCAGCAATGACTCAGAAAGATCTGATTTGGAGGTACAGGAAATTTAGCTACTTTCTGACCTTGGAGGGCCTAAAAATTGTAATTACTTGATTTTAGGTATCTGTTTGCTTCAAACTTCCTCTCAGCAAAAAGCTGATTATGTCCCTGCCTCTTCAACATATTTGTAACTTCACAACAGAGGTGTTTGATCTGGCATTTAAGGCCTTCCGGAAGGTCCAAGGAGCCCTCAATATCGTGTGTCATATTTTGCAAGTATGTGCATTTTAGGAGAAAGGAAGCATTGCTTTTATTCAATTTTTAAAGAGATCTACTACCTAAAGTCGGTTTAAAACTACTGGTATACTTTGTGTAGCCAGCAAATGGCAGTCTTACTTATGGAGAATATGAGATTATGTTTTTCAGAGGTTTGAAGGGCATGATAATGGGACCCTATTAGAATCTGGGGTTTGGGTTCAGAAATACCCACTTTAGAGACTCTCCTCATTAGAGTAAAAGAGATACGACATACATTCTTCTGCTCAGGGTACACAACTTGATCCGAATAAATGCTATAAATAAGGGCTCTTTAATGCAGTCTTACTTCTAAGTAAGATTAATGAATGAAATGCCCAGACTTACTGAGAAGTCACCCAAATTACTTTGCAAACCATATTAAATGACCAACCTTATAGGACACATCCTATAAGAATCATATCATTCAAACCAGTATCATATCATTCAATGAACACACATGCTTATAGTCTGTTGTATTTTATTGATATAATAATACAGCTTCAGAGTTTGAGGAGACCACAATGAAACTTCTCATTGTGCAAAAGAATAAATGAAGACCTAAGGTCACAGAGCAAGTCCTGCACCAGAAAGCATCATCTTCTGAATTAAGCCCTGGGAAATATCTGCCAAGAGTCTGAAGCTATGGAGAAATGGATCCAACCTTCCTAGAGGACAATCTGGCATTTTCTCAGGGATGGCATGGCTTTGTGCCCTTCCCTCCACTGTCAGGAAGCCACTGCCACAGGGCTGTGCTTATGCAAGCTGTACTAAAGGTGGCAAGTTCTATCAACATGGTTTGTTTGATGGTTTTTCAAACTTTCAACACTTTCTCTGCAATGACTGGTTTCATGAAACATGCTATCTATGAGCTGCCAGCCAATCACCTCCCCAAAATGAACAGCAGTGTGTCCTTGCATATGAAGGTAGGAGAAGCATAGTTTGCAAGGTTGTTCTTGCTTTCTTTCACCATCGAGGGCTTTGGTAGGAACAAGGAGTTCTGGAACCTTATGCAAAGGAAGGCTGTATTTCCAGGGTAGCAGCCACCAGGCTCTCAGTGAAGACGGGGAGCTGATCTTATAATCAGGTTGCCATTTTTGAAAAGTCCAGGCCAGCTATTTGTAGAATGTCCCTCGATTCTGGCTGCCTGATGTCTCCTCATGATTAGATGCAGGTTATGCATCTGAGGTGGGAATTCCTCGGAATATCACATCAAGAGGCACATGCTATTTTTCCTGTTTTTTCTCTCTGACCTGAGCTCTGCACCTGGACTGGGGAATGAAGTCCTCAGAGACACCAGTCAGACAGCAGCATGCCAGGCTTCTAGCTCAAAAGGAAGAAATCTGTACCTCTTGAGTCAAACCTCCACCCTAGCTCCTCACCCAGGAAGTATGATTATCCGTTCAGTGAAGCTCCATGGAGGCAGCCCACAGCAGGAGCACTGCAGGCTGCAGGCTGGCAGCCGAGAGCTGACAGGCAGGAGGACTCCACTGCAGGTCCTGGAGTCACCCCTGCCCAGGCCTTGAATCCTGGGGGGTTGGCTGGGGTGGGGATAGAGGAAAGGCCCACCTTGCTACTCACGTCTGGGAAGCTCAGACGCCTTACAGAGTGACCTTCACCAGCACTGGACAGTCAACACCCTGAGTAACGTGTTGCCAACCACAGGTCACCCAATCAGTCCAGGGCTTGCTTCCAAACATTCTTTCCCAATCCATTATTCATCTAGGCAGAGTCGGCCAAGGGGAAGAGGAGACACAGCTGGAAACATAAGATCAAGCTAGCCCTAGGCAAAACTGGAGAGTCCAAATAGCTTGTTTTCAGAGGCTCCTGATCTTTCTATACATTTTCCCTTCTTCAGAAATAATTTTCTCCCTGGGGCCTAAGGCTCCCAAGCGCTTAGGAGAGAAGGCAACTCATTCACAATAAAATGTTGGGTGCTTTCTGCATATTCCGAGCCCTGCGCACAACTTTTAATAAGGAGGGCTCATTTTCTCCTGGTACAATTGTTAACCAAAAATAATGACTGGAGAAAGGTGGAATGTCCACAGCAACGGGGCAGGGGGGACTATGTGGGATCTTACAGCATCCTTCTGGCCACCCCAAGGAGTCCACCAACTGCCTACATGAAGCTGAGGCTGGTCAGCAAGCCTTTAGTACTAAGCCACATGCTCAGAGTTGCTGCTCTTTCTAGCAGTCCCGAGTCCCAGGGAGCTCTCATCAGGAATAAGGAGAAATATTTGCAAAGAGTACGTTTGAAAGAGCACTGGATTAAGCAGAATCCACTCCACCACTCAATCTGTTTAATACGCTGGCTATTTTATTTCAGCAGGCCTCAGTTTCTTCATTTTAAAAATGGGAAGTCTAGCTGGTGGATCACGAATATCTCTCAGCTTTGAATGGCTGAAAGATTAGAATCCAGCCTGTTGTAATTCATTCAAAGTTATGGAAATGGGAAGTGGCATCAGATTTTAAAAGTTAGTAACATTTCAGGTTTATTTTGTGCTATTCTAAGTCCTTAAACTGAATTAACTCCTTGAATCCTCAGAAAAACATCTGAAGTCATTACTCTTACTACCCCCATTTTACAGATGAGGAGACTGAGATCCAACCACTCAGCTATCGACCTGCAAAGCAAGAAGTTGAACACAACAGTATAACTGGTCATGTTCTGAACCACTATGCTATACAATCTCTCAAAGTAGAACAATGTGCCACTAAGGGATGAGGTAGTTTGGGCTGGGCTGCAGGGAAGAAGGAGAGCCAAGGATGTTGGCTGGCACTGGTGGTCGGGATGCCCCAAGCTTCAGGGTTCGTGCACCACAACGGAGCCGATGACAAGAGATCTGAGCAGAAAGCAGTCCAGGTGGCCTGAATGTATGGAATTAGCTCCCTTCCTGCCAAAGTCTCTGAAAGCCTTTGGGTGTCTCTGAGAAGAACTGGAAAGGGAGGTTCATCACAGACTGCGGCCTGTACGGTCCTGTGCTCACCACAGCCAGCCTTCTCTAGGCGAGGCCTCTACAGGCTCGTTGCTGCATGGCCATGATTATAGGACTGGATGCCCAAAGGCTGGTCTGAAGTTCGCTTCCCTGAAACTCCCCGTACCTGTGCAGACAGACACACAGGTATCCAAAAAGAACATCCAAAGAACTGTTGCTTCCCTTTCTGGACCACTAACGGCAAATAAGCAAATGTGTGTGTATAAATGTGATACGTGTATGCATGGGACCATTCAGGAAAGAGAGACAGAGACAAGAGTGACACACAGAGACAGAGAGAGACAGAGGCAGAGAGACGGGGAGACAAAGACAGAAAGAGACAGAAAGAAAGGCAGAGAGAGACAGAAACAGAGACAGAAAGAAATACAGAGACAGAGAAAGAGGAGCAGAGACACAAGACAGAGGCTGTGGGGGCAAGAGGCAGGCACAGAGAACTGACTCTCAAAGAGCCTCGAAGCTTGTTCAAAGCTTCCCATTTAAATAACTCCAGATCCGACAGCCAGTGTCTGAAAGCCTCTGTTGGTGTCTTAAAATCAGTGTTTTAGCTCCACCTAACTTTTGCAGGTTTTTTTGTTTTGTTTTGTTGGTTTTTTTTTTTTTTTTTTTTTTTTTGAGTTACAGTCTGGCATTAAAGTGCCAGTTTGTTATGTGGGTGGGTAATGGTATGCTTTTAATTAAGGAGGCAGAGACTAAATTAAACCACATCAAGTGGCTAGTGTTTCTTTAATTTCAGATCGTGGGTCCCTTATCCCGAGCACAAGGAGTTGGGCTAGATCATGATTCCCCTTTAATGGTTATGGCTGAAAAGCCCCATCTCATGACCAGCTTCATAATTGATTAAACACAACTGTGGACTCCCATGATCAGGAAGTGCAATTTTGCTGGTGTCGCTTCAAGTCTAAAATACCTCCAGGGTAATTACAGGCTCAGAGGCAACTCCAAAGGCTTTGAAGTAGAGAAAGAAAAGATTAGGGAGTCCAGAGGATCTGTGCCTGTTCATTTGTCCTTCATGGCAAAATCCTGAAAGCCTTTGGGAAGAGATGCCTCCGTGTGTGGAGTTCTGGGGGTCCAGACATCCCGATCTGGCTGCACACTGGGAAGGAGAGCAGTGGCTGAGGTCATGGCAAGCTCCAGAGGTCACTGGGCCTCCCCTAGAAAAGGCCGCCTTTTCCTGTTAGCTTCTAATCGAGGTTTCGTGCAGCTCTGATTCTCTTCACCCTGGGTTAGGCTTGGCCTGCCTGGTCACGACTTGAGCCGTCCACTCGAGGCAGGGAGAAGTGCACTCTGTCTGACCAGCTAAATTATTTACTTTGATAGCAATTATCAAACACTAGAAACCACACTCTAAAGGCCTCTTTGCAGTTCACACACAGAAGATATAAACCTTATTCAGAAATGGAGAGAGTGGAGGGCTCTTTTTTATTTTTTAATTAATAATAGGTTAGAAGTAAAAACCATTATTAGTGACAGTACATAATGGGAAAGCCAGACCTGCATTGTTAAGAGGACTATTTAAGGAAATGTTAATGAATTGAATTTGAAGTTCTTCATAGTCAACCTGGAGACATCTAATGGTTTCAAAGTGGAAAGTGAAGAGTTATTAAATGTTGTATATTTACTGCACTAATAATCAAATTGCCAGAGGCTGGGATAGATGCAAATACGGGTCCAAGTCCTGTTTAACCATTAGCTATGGAAAGGCAAGAGATTCACTGGGGGGAAGTTACCATGTGCAAACATTTGCCAATGCCACTGTGCTGAATAGTTCATGGATTAGGACCATAGCTATTCCAATCCCAGGAAAGCCCATTTCATCAGAGGACAGAATCACAACTTAATTTTTTACTGGCACTTGGAGAGAGACCTGGCATGTACGAAAGAGCTCTTCCTAAGGCAGAGGTCCCACTGAGGTAAATCTGCAAAGATCCTCTGGCATCTTGGTGATAACTTCTCTCAATGAACGGTTTTCTTTGTTTAGAGCAGACTAAACCTCACAGAGTAAAAACAGTGTGGATTTGAGACACAGTCTGAATTCTGAAGGAATTCTGGGATTTTCTACTTCTTACCAGAATGAACCTGGGAAAGCCATTTCTCTCCCTGGACGTCAGTTTCCTACATCTGCAAAATGGGGACAAGAATACCTACCCTACAGGACTAGGCTGCAGATCAGTGACAAAGTGTGTCAAGTGCCTAATATAGTAGCTGTAATATAAGAAGAGGCCGTTCTTTTAGGTGATTCTCTAGAATCAGACCTTCCATGAGGATTAGTGCACATCTGTGATTTGCAAAGAAGGTCTTCCCAGGACAAATATGAAAGGGAATAGAGAACAGGACAAGAAAGGAGAGATGGCCAGAAAAGGGCTGGATTTCAGGTGAAGTCTCATGGAAGGTAACTTCAGCCTGATCTCCAGAGGAACTCTAGAGTATAAGTTATGCCTCAGAGTCATCAGAAGCCAAGAAATTGGCTGTTCGTATCCCCGAGCCTGTTTGTCATCAGTCAAGGCCTCCCTGAAGGGATCTAAATTCCCAGGCACTTTTCAGCTCTCCAAACCATGAGCAAAGGAGATGCAGTTGCTGACGGTCAGAAACTAAGTGACTGGTGATACACAAAAATGGTAAAAAATAATCCGAGGGCATTTGGGCTGAGTACCAACCTTACACAAAAGAGTGTGTATCACTGTACCATCAGTTTTGTTACCCACCTTGAAAGTTATCCCACAAGCTCTCTCCTGCCATCTTTCAGTTGAATGTGTAGTAATGGAGGACAAGGATCTATCACATTTTTCCCTGAACTCAAGCCAACAGGGATATAGTAAGTACTTGCTGTGTGCCCTTTACCACACAAAGTCGTGTGGGGAAAGACATATGACGTGAAGTATAGGCTCCATCCCAGTCCACTGGGGAGAACAGTCACTCAAATAAAAAGTCCAATAGCTGCACAAGTAAGAGCTCATTCTTGGGGGCAAACGAAAAAAAGCGGGAAACAAAGTACTTCCTAATTCTGCTGTCATCGGGTGAAGAGAAATGGTGCCAGCGGAGAAGGTACTAAGTGTGGAATTTGCTGAAAGAATAATTGGGGCTCCAGGCAGAGATGATCCAGGGCCAGGCTAGAGAAGCAGAGCCCTGCACCAATGAACAGCCACTATATAAAGCATCACTGTCTCACAGACCTCCTCTGTAATACCGCCTTTGCCATTGAGAACCCTAAATGATGATGAAGACGTGGTGAAGGATATTCCTTAGAGCCTGAAATTTAGAACAACAACTTTTTTTTTTTTTTCTTAAGTAGGCTTTATGCCCAGTGCGGGGCCCCACAGGAGGCTCAAACTCACAACTCTGAGATCAAGAACTGAGCTGAGATCAAGAGTCAGACGTTTAACCTACCGAGTCACCCATGTGCCCTTAGAACCACCAACTCTTACTAGATCAGAATTTTCCAGCTGCAAGGAAACTCAGAGATCATTTATTTAATCTACACTTCTTGTTTTATCATGATGAAATTAAGGCCTGAGAGGTTAAGTAAGTAACTACAAGCAATGGCAGCATTGAGACGAGAGCCCACGCCTCCTCATTCCTAATGATCTGTGTATTGTTCCAAGTTAAATCTATAAATACAAGATTTGCAAGTGTCTAAGAATAGAATCCTTCTGCCCTCAGGGGTCAGCAAACTATGGCCTACAGGAAAAATCCTGCTTGTTGCCTGTTTTGGTAAATAAGGTTATACTGGAACGTAGCCATGCCTGTTCATTTGTGTACCGTCTGTGACTATACTCACACCACAATGGCAGAGTTCAGTGGTTGTGACAAAGACTACATGGCCCATAAGACCCAAAATATTTACTATCTGGACACTTACAGAAGAAGTTTGCTGACCCTTGCCATAGACCATTAGGAAGTGGGCATTGCCAAATGAACCAGCCTGTGGGGATAGGATCGGTTAATTGTATCAGGTGACTATCTGAATGCCTTGCTGAGTAAACCTAAGTAACCCAGGAGAGAACAATGGTAGAATTGGCTGATAGTTCTGCCTCAGAAGCTCATATCATAGAAAAGGTCAGCACTGCTTTCTCAAAGTCAGCCCACTCTGGGCAAGAAAGACCTCACACCCCACACACACTACTGTGTTAGTGGACCTTTCTGGTCCACTTAAATGCATGGATCAGAGACAAGACCCTAACAGTTGCCTTCTGGTTCTGTCATTCAAATGCGAGCAAGAGGATCTTCCACTTTACTCTGTGAGAACACACAGCTTCTTTCCTAGTCCTCTGCAAAATGCCACATCATCAAAGGTGCACACATGTCCCCTGCTTCAGCACTGCCAGAATTACCTCTGTCTTCATTCAGGGAATAATTATATGTATTTAGCAATGACAGTCCATATATCTTGTTCGAAGAGGAAAAAATTACTGATACTCATTCTCTATCTGGTCAGGCTTATTCTTGAACAAAGGGAAGGGTTTTCACCCAACCACAGGCGCCAGAGGGTTTAGGTGTACGTTACTAGCATTCAGCCTGCAGAGAAACAGTCTAAGGTCCTATATAAGAAATGCTTCCTAAGTGTTATTACTTGTCTAGCATATAAATATGATTCAAAACAGACAAATGACTTAACTCACATGGTAACTTTATGTGGACACTCTGGGGTCAGCTCAGAAGCTCAGAATGATACCTGCAGATATCATTCTCGTGGTATTGTTCCTGGGGTAGATTTCATTTGAGCAAACCTAAGGTGCTTTTCCACATAAAAAGATTAGCCCTCAGGAGTCTCGAAAGTCATATTATCACCAGAATTAATAATTAATGACAACATAATTATAACATACAGCATACATGGTATAACTTTATATAATAGTATTTTGTAATACAAAGAACAACACATTACATAGTATTGGATTTTAAAACTTAGCCGAAGTGGACGGATGGTCTGAGGAGCACTTCCTGCATCCAAGTGAGACCCAACTTTCAAATGAAACTCAGCACTCCTCCCTCCAGCGCCTCAGAAAATGAGGTGAAATCACACGTGACAGCCTCCAGTGAGTATCAGGTGCTACATGCTCTCACACACTCAGCATCCCTCTGACAAGAAAGAGCACTGTGGTGAGGAGGAAACTAACACTCTAAAGTGGAGAGGGTAAGAAAACGTCCTGCAGTATCAGCCAGAAGGGCTCCTCTGAGGCCTGCATCTACAGCAGCGAGCAGGGGAACAAGCTCCTCTCAGAAATACTGATAAACTGTGATGTGCACAGCTACTCCTCTGAGGAGACGAGATTGAGGCCTGAAAAGTTGCTGATTCCTTTGGAAAAGCTCTCCCAGGAGGAGTGGCTTCTCAGGGACATGGAATACCTGGCTGAGAAGTAAAGGTGGTGGTTGCATGGGTAAATCTGGCTGGTGTCCCTGAGTCTCCAGAATATCTATGCCCATTCTGCTGGAGTACATGCATATGCGCATACTACATCGGGGCCAGTCAAATGAAGTGAGCCTAGAAGATGATGGAAATGACCTTTTTATAAGCCTAGCACTGTTTACACATGCAACTAAGGCTCCATCCTGTCCCAAGAGCTGTCCTGGGAAGCTGAGCATTTACTCTACTAATGCCACCAGAACAAGAAGGGTCTGGAACTCTTCACTGGGACTCCTTGTCAGTCTCCTTGGCAAATTCTCTGGAAAGCCCCCAAAAGTAGCAATTTTATCTTTTGAGGGTAAATTGGGCTTTTAGAATAAGTCATAAAGTTGCTCAGAACAAAGTGAGTAATAAAACTGGGGAATGCCATGTAGGATTTAAATGAGGTACAGCTATGAAGAAATGAGTCTACTTTTCTTGGCTGGTTCAAATCCTGGTTCTGAGAGTGGTGGTAAAAGGCACAGCCCTGTGAAGAATGGCAGCCTGCACGTAAGTCACTAACATGGAAAGACACACTCACTGAGATATCACTTAGCCTGAGGAAATATTAGTTCCACGATTTTCTGTGCCACCAGATATGCAAGAAGTCAGGACACATAAGTGGACTTTCAATCTAGCCAGCAATAAATTTCTACATATTCACAAGGCAAGAGAGGTCTGAAAAAGCCATGCCTTTTGTCACAGTTGGGCTAACGATAGCCCATGGGCCAAATTCAACCCACCAGTCCAGTACCTGTTTTTGTAAATAAAGTTTTATTGGAGCACAGCCATGCCCATGTGTTTATGTATTGCTTACCCTGCCTTGACACTACAATGGCAGTATTGAGTAGTTGCCACAGAGAACCCATGGCCAGCACAGCCTGAAATATTTACTATCAGACCCTTTATAGGAAGTTTGCTGACCCTAGTCCTTTGTGACTGAGTCTGTTTTAGAGGCTAATTAAAGTAGGGAACACATGGTGAATTGTCTTTCCTCCCCAGTTTTCCTCAATGACACTTGCCTTTTTATTTGTACGGAAGGTAATAACAGAATTTGGCATATACTTGCATTAGTCTCCTAGGGCTGCCATAACAAATTACCACAATCTGGGTGGCTAATAACAACAGAAATTCATTTTCACAATTCTGGGGGCTAAAAATCCAAAATCAAGTTATAGGCTAGCCTATGCTTTCTCTAAAGACTCTAGGGGAGGATTCTTCCTTGCCTCTTTCTAGCTTCTGGTGATCACCAGAAACCCTTGACATCCCTTGGCTAGTATGTGCATCATTCCAATTTCTGCCTCCATCTTCACATGGCCTTCTCCCTGTGTGTCTTCATCCCATGTCCAAATTTTCCTCTTCTTAGAAGGACACCAGTCATATTAGAGTTAGGGCCCACTCTATTCTATATGACCTCATCTTAACTTGATTACATCTGCCAGGACTCTATTTCCAATTAAGGTCACATTCACAGGTTCTGGGACATGAATTTTGAGAGGACATTATTCCACGCAGAATGATTTAGTACTTGGTACTCAGCAAATGTTATTTATTTATTTATTTATTTATTTATCTATCTATCTATCTATCTATCTATCTATTCATTTATTTCACCATTTACAATACATTCTGACCAATTACCAAGTCAGTAGACCCTCTTCCCTCTACAATAACTCTGAGAAACTTGCCCTTCTGCCCTTCTGTGTGTCCATGTCTGCTCTCCACTAGTTAGAAATATGTCACCTCTTCTCAACTCTCTAATATCCCCTTTTTTACTTCTTCTTGAAGATCTATATCAGGGAAGACTCACTCATGGCAAGGCTCCTCTTTGTTTCCCAAATCTGGGCTCATGACTTCAATTGCTTCCTCTGATTTGTCTTGCGGGCAAGACACAAAACCTAATCTACTCTTGGTATGAACACAGTCACTGTCTAGCAAAGAGTAGCAAAGTTATAACCGTTCTCCACTGTTCTCTTTTCCCTGTGATTCTACCGTCATAATTACTTATTTTACCATTTTAAATAACACTTGCCTTTGCCTAATGCTACCAAGGAATTGTAAAAGTTAAAGGAAATCCTTACCTACCAACAGACAGCCTTAACAATGTTTATCTGGCAATAAAATACAGGACTTCTAGTTGAATTTAAATTTCACATAACAAGGAATGTAACTTGCTCTGAGCAAGTTACTTAACCTCTCCCTCTAGGCCTCAGTCTGCTCATCTGTACAAGAGGGGTAATCAGAGTTGCTATAAAGATTAAACAGTCCATGTGGGAGCACTGTACTTGGCATACAGCAATCATTTAATACATTCTCATTGCATATTATCCTTATTACCTGTTGGGACTTACTGAATGACTGGTGAGAAGGGTGCAATGGGCCTCTTCAGATGAAATTATACCTAGCTTTACCAAGATACCCCAATGGGCTTGAAAGAATGTGCACCCCACACAGCTTGCTTTAAGCTTGTGTCATAGAGTTTTTCATACTTTATGAGTAAATGTTATTTGATAATCCTGGGATTATAATGTGAATAGCACATTTCTACTGCATCACCATTGTGTAAACCTTTCTCATTTTAAAAAATACCGAGACCCTAAGAAACTACAGATAAGCAGGGGCAGGTACTAACTGTTGATAATAGATCTGAGAACCCACTGCTACGGGTGATGAATGGTGGCCCTCCCCAGCCCAGAGCATCTAGCCAGTGGGGACACAGGTATACCCCGTCTGAGACACAGGTAAGGCCTCAGGAATCCTGCAGGGGGCCAGAGCCCTGGGCTAGCACTCCATCCATAAACAGCTCATCCATCTTTTCCAGAGAGCCCTACAAATATTATCATTTTATATTTGTGCCATAATGTGAAAAATGATGGGAAGCACTATTCTAGCCAGGGAAAGCTCACAGCTTTGTCACCTTGACTCCCCCAAAATCCAGCCTTGAGGAAGAAGAAGAGCTCGGAAATGGATCAATGACACCTTGAGTCCTTAGAGACACACAATTTTGGTCCTCATATTAAGGGTAGAGGCTTTAACGGATGGGAGGAGTAGAGGGAAAGTAAATAACACTAGACAGGAGCAAACTATTCTGTGTTTCTTTTTTGCCTTCCTCTCTGTGCTCCCTGTTTAAGGTTCCAACTAGCTCTGTATCTGATCAGAACATGTCACCTCTCCCAGTCCCAGATTGAATGTTAAGGGAAGAACAACAAGGGCTTGAGCTGTCTCTGTTCTGTCCTTAGAGGAAGGAATTCATTTCCCTGACTTACCCATTTTCCCCCATTATAGTAAGAGAGGTAAAATCCAGACAGCCCAGGTCAAGAGGTGTATGGGCAATGAGGGAAGTGGGTATTTGCCATCTCTGAGACTCTAATCTAAACAACAGGCATTGAGCTGGCATGTCAATATAATGCCATCAGGTGCATTGAGGAAAGCATGCAGGGAATCGCGTTTGAACAAGTCTTGGGTTGAAACTCAACACACAATCTTTGGGCAAAGCATTCGCTCAAATTCTTTGAGCCTTAATTTTTCTCTCATGTGAAATGGGGATAATAAGACTTTCCTCAATGGAATATTGTAGGGATTTAAGGAGTCAGAGTAAAAAAAAGAAGCATAGCAACATCCTGCCCGACACACAGAGGAACTTAATAAATGTTACTTTCCTGCCGTGCTCTTCCCTGTTTCCTCATTTTTCTCAGAGAATCTAAAGAAATAAGCTTCCACAGACCTGTTGTCTACAGAGGTGACCCTGCCGCCTGACTCCATCTTCCAGTTAGGATTTGTATGTGGCTGCCTTGGTTATCTGCTCCCCACACCAGCCTCACTCCCATGCATTTCTAGTGACCACATCCTCACCATCTGATGGAGGTTCTCAGTTCCATTATCAGCATGCAATCTGCCTTAACAAATACAGTTTTTGAAGAGCAGCTTTTACCATCATTTAAAAATATTTTAAACATATTTAAACAAAATAGCACCTTTCTAAACGATGACCTGATGATCTTCTTTCTCTCCTAATACTTCCTATTCCTGGACTTAAGGCATCCTGAAATTAGACTGACATGACTATAGGCCAAGCTAATCTCCCAAGACCACAGACCCAGTCAGGCCTCTCCCCTCCTCAAACACTCTCAGCAGCTCCCCAAGCACCTTGGCCTCCCAGTCAAAGTCCTCCATGATTCTGTCCAAGCAAATATTTCGCTGTGGTCTCTCCTGCACCAGCATTCCAACTCAGCTAAAATGGAAATGACTGCTGCATGAGACCCTTCTGCTGTTTTCTTCTGCCGTGCCTCATTTCCACATGTACAACAACCCCTCAAAAAAAAAAAAAAAAAGTGCCTTCCCCAATCACCCACGACGACATTGTTCCATTCTCTGAATTCCCAGAGCAATTAATATACTCTGCATTGACTGCCAGATATTTTAATAATAATAAAAATAACCATCCAGCCTCTTATATAGGCCTCACATATGCACAAGTCTCCTCTAATATTTACATTTGCATGATCTCACCAACTACATTATAATCCCTTCAAAGACAAAGGTTTTATTGCTTAGTCCTCTCTGTATTCCCCCAGCACATCTGACCAATGCTTTGAACACAGAGCCATGTACAATAAAAATCTGATAAAGAAATGAGTGAACAAATGAGTGAATGAATGAATGAATGAATGAGTGAACGAATAAATCTCAAGAAAAAAGTGCTATAGGGAGTCCGATGTTGTGAGAAGCAAGGTTGATGACCTCAAAGTTCCTTTCACCCTCTTTAAATGGTAATAATCCAATGTATGTTGTTGTTTTCTTTAATGTCAAGTACTTATTTCACACTTATTTAATGTTCACACACTATATGCAAACGAAATACTTTGATGGTGTGATTAATGAAGGGTGACAGAAATGGCCGTGCCCTTGAGAAGTCTTCATCTAGTAAAGGGACTTGAGGCATGGTCATAAATGCATATTGATAGGGCAACCTCAAATAACAAAATGGGGCAAGAGGTATAAACATTTGCCCCAGAAGTTTGAAAGAGGTGCAAACCTTCTAATTATAAGAGCTATACCCAGATCAGTTAGAGCCCAAGCTAATGGGATTTAAGGATCAGTGAGTCCCTCTCAAAGTTATAGGTATGGAAACAAAACACTGTATTGCAACTACACCTTAGCCAGATGGTGTAGCTCTGGCCAGATCCTCAAATATAGGGAAAGCCTTTAGTATAACTCAGTGGCTATGAGCTTTGGAATCCTCATCTGTAAAATGAAAATAATATTAGCTCCACCACAGGGTTGAAATGAGATTGAAATGAAGCATTTGCCAAAGGTCTTCTACTACATTAGAGATACCACTTATGCCTAATAAATAGTAGCTACCACATTTATTATTATAACATTTCCTCTTCTCAACTCTAAGGCACCATGGCTTGGAAGGCATATCTTTCATTTAACAACAGTGTTTTAGAAAGAAAAAGAAGAGGGAAAAAAAGATGTTAAGTCTACTGTAAGCAGGATGCTGACCACAGCTATCTTAAAACGCTAAAAAGCTATTTCCTAGACTTGAGGAAATATGGTAGGTAGTAGACAGTATGTCTCAAGAGTCCATTGATTTTGCTTAATTTCTTTGGAATTTAAAGCTACACCAAGCCCTTATAAGCCAGAGACCTAAGGATATCTGTGTCTGTCAAAGCAGGATCCTATAGTTCAGAGCCTAGAGAATGGATTAGGACCTCTGCTCGCACGTACACACACAGAGATTCCAGATATGGAAACCCAGGAACAAATCACCCTTCACAGTAAACTTGCTCATTGTCTGAGCAGAATCGTGTTCTTTTAAAAATAAAACTGTGAGTGGGAGTGCTTGCGTTCTGGAATAGAGTCTTTTTTTCTTCCCTTCATCCTATGCTCCTTGGCTACATGCTATTATGTGATATTCAGGACTGTCAAACCTTCTGGAGCCATAAGCATTTTTCAGACAACCAATCTCAATATGCATTATCAAAATTAGATCTTTTCTCTGCAGATGACAATTATGTATTATATGGTTACACGCTTATGAGTCTGTGACACCGTATTGTTAGACTTGGGGTATTGACTTTTAACAATATGTTACCTTATTATATTTGGTGTCGCATTATGCCTGGATTGCTGCATTTGTCCCGTGGCCCCACTCAGGCTGCAATTAGTTTCTCAGTAAGTGTCAAACAGCGTCGGGGGCGGGAGGGGGGAAGAGTGGGTGAAAGGTAACTTGGAAATGATTTTCTTTTGCAACTGTCACTTAACTATCCCGTTCCTCAACAAAAGAACTTCAACTATTCCAGAAAAATACAAGTTGTATGCTCATCAATAAGACTGCCTCTAAAGAAAATGGCAACGCTGGTTGGGAGTTCAAACATTCTGAAGGTCTTGGATACCAGCCCACAGTCACAAAAGAGCTGATTGCAGGGCAGGGAGAAAGAGGAAGAATAGGACGTAAGAAATCCCTGTATTTGTTTCTATAAACACAAGCTCAATGCAGTTTAAACTCATAAACATGCTAAAAGGAGCTAGAGGTAGCCTGTTACTTTGTCATATATTTTTATAGGCCTTTCTGAATGGTTTCAGATTTGACATAGTAACTGCCTGTTACTAGAAATAAACTGTAAGTCAATTCCATGCTGCCATAATTCACTGCCCAGGGTTGTTCAAAAAGATTTAGTGATGCCCATGATGGACAGCAAGCCCCCTGATGTTTTCATTTTCATTTGGTGTTTTGTAGTGCCTCCAGCTTGCCAACCTCTAGAGACCTGGAAGGAGAGGACCTTCCTGAGGTGTCACCATTCCCACCAAGTCCGTAAAAGACCTATCCTTGCAAGAAAGAAAGGAGAAAGCAAATTCTCTACAAGTCTCTTTGGGTCTGTCTGCCTCCTTTTTATTTCTAGAGGTTGACAATCATTTCTCCCATAAGAGTGACCTGCTTTGGAAGAATAAATTAATACAAGGTCACAATACCACCCAGCAGGAATTAGGTGCCTGGAAAGTAGCAATACCTCATCTCCTTGGCTGGCATTTTCTTTTGGCTCAAGACTTTGGCTGCATCTCCACCATGTCACGCACCCAGATGGAAAGTGAAAAATCCATTCAGCCATCTGGCTGTTTCGGTCTACACAATGCCATGCATCTGGGGCCATCTGGGAGATGGACTAAATTTTTTCACTTTCTGCTTGGTTGTTCGGTGTGGTGTAGATGCAGCCTTTTACTAGACTAAAGTACCAGATAACCCCCTGCTCAACTGGAAAAGCTAAAAAGGGAGTCCCAGATAATGAGGCCTAGAGCACCATTCTGGAAAATAAATTCAAACTTTGCGAATAACAGTATAACACAAACTGCAGGAAATAATAAAGAATAAGATTGTTGTTTATTAGATAAAGCAAACACAAGAACTGAATCAAGTGATTATTTGTCAACTTAGTTTGTCCCAGGCAGCAGGCACAATATTCTCAAGGGCATATTATTACGATTCTTTCCTCGGGTTGGACATTGGTCTAAAAGGCATCTCAAATGGACTCCTGTGCTTGGAACGGTGGTTGAGCTAAAACATATTATTTCTATACCCTAATTAGTATCTCCTGTAAGAGACTCTGTTTCTAAGTCGGTTCTAAAGCAAATAATAGAAAAATGTACGAAACGCTTCCCAAGCAATCATATTCAACTTAACGGAACTTCTGCACTGATTTCAGAAACTCAATACATTAGCGACACTAGGAGCTTAATAGTGTGGGGTGGAGGGCTGAGAGCACAGAGTATATAAATTGTGGGAAAACGTAAATAGTGATTGTCAAATTAGGGTTTCCCTGGTATTGTAATTAAACATTGTGGAATTCAGGGGTACTTTTTCTTCCCCCAGCTCATTTCTGAAGCTTATTTCTGGCAAGGTCTGGCAGCTTTCCCTTAACCTCAGTCTCTGCAGACAGCAATGCTCAACTCCGTTTCTAGAGTTTTCTTCCCATATACCACTAGGCAAAATATTAAAATGGCTAAATAATAGGAATACATACAGAAAAAATTGTAATTAAAATGTCCAGCCTAAGGAGACAAAGTGGAGACTAGGTCGTCAGGCCCTCATGACATGCACCCAAGGACCTGAGCTCAACCTTTGCCCTGAAGCTGGCTTTAGATTTCTCAGAAAAAGGACAGAGGGCCTTTAGGGCCCAGAGAAGAAAAGAAAAGTAAATTTATGAAAGGTAGGCTGAGAGGATAAAAATAAAGTCTTTGCTGCTTCTATCCCAGCATTATGAACAGGAATCCCCCTGCACACATTTAAATGGCACGTTCACATTTTATGAATCAGACCCTTAGTTTTAATTGCCTCTTGGACTATAGGCCAATTAAGGATGGGTCGGGAGGGCAGGGATCATTCCCACAGCCTCTGAGGTTCTAAGAGGTGGAGCTTGCTTATAGCCTGAGGCATCCATTCACACTTGTATTAAAAAAAAAAAAACAAAAAAACAAAAAAAAACCAGCCAGGGTACACCATTAAACACCTCTGGTAAGCATGCTTACTTTATATGGGCTGAAAGCAAAAAATGGATACCACAAGTCCCCCTTTGGCCCCATCTCCTCCTTTCAAATAAAATCAATTATGTTTCTTCTTGTCTGAGCCATGGAAAACTTAATACCAATATATATAGACTCAGTACTGTATCTTGAGAAACTGCCAATAAGTTTGCAAGTCCTCTGAGATCTCCCCTCTTTTTATCTATAATTGATCCCCTGGACCTCTATGCAATACTGAGGTTAAAGATTAAGAGTTTTAAAAATATATATATTACATGTAATACCAGCTGCATAACATACACATCTTAATGAATTCCTAGTTCCCACGAAGCAACTCCAAGATTGTAAATTACTGTAGTAAGTAGTAAGACTTAATAGGAAGAAAAACAGAATCTGTTATTAAACTACATACTATCTTTTACATACTTTGACTTATGTATAGAGTATTTCCCCTGCTTTGTTTTTGCATAATAAAATTAAAACTTACTGAATTTATACAAATAATGTGTTTTACCAACCATTTCCAAAGCTTTTCAAATCAACTTTAGGTCTGATCACCAGGTTTAGTGACACAGTCACCTGCACCTCACATTTCAGTGCTGAACATGTCTAAATGTTAATTTTGAGGAGCCCATGGCGGGTGGTGAGAGGGTCAAGCTAAACAGCACATGCACCTTGCAATAGCAAATAGCATTTCTCGCTTACAGGTCACTGGTTCAAATCTCACTCCAGTCAGCAGAACCCCAAAGCCATGACCATTTAGTTGCTCAGGGATCTGGTGAATTAAGTTGCTATGAGAAGTCTGGTCACCATCCCAGCTGGACATCTCATCAGAACAAACAGATCGTTCATAACTCACCCCTGTTCCTCCCGGCTTCCTTCCCTTCCCCCATACTGTGCTAGCTATGGAGCCTTTACCAAGAGACCCCAAATGACTGGGCCTGAAGTCAGAAACTCTGCCCTACTACATCTAGAAATGTAGGCTTTCGTGCCATACCTACACACACACATACTCTCTCTCTCTCTCTCTCTCTCTCTCTCTCTCTCTCTCTGTCTCCAATGTCTGTATTCTACATCCATAATCCACACAAGCACACAGTCATGAGGGTATCCAGTCACTGTCCATAACCTCAGGAGGTAAATCATCTTCTCTGCTCATGCTATTAATCCAGTACCTTTTGCTGATACCAAATTTGCTTGTAATCTTTTTTCTTCCTCCAATATATATACCACTCTGCAGGTAACCAACTAATTGAATAATCGAAAAAATAATATCCCAATTTATGATAAACATTACAATGAAGCTTTCACATTTTCCTAATGAAGAAAGAAAGCATCCAGGTAAAAGTAAAATGATTTATTAGATTTTGTTTCTGTATCACTGAAATAAAATAGTAAACCAGCCTGGGAGTTAATACAGGGACCCGGCATGTGCTCATTAACTCTTTGCCAGGTACAAAGGTGTCCCAACAGCTCTGTTTTAATTCCATGATCCGGCCCATAATCCAGCGCTAAACAATAATTAGCATTGACTTGTTAAACAGTAGTTGAAGGCTTCCTTTAAGCACCTCAAATATTCTTCAAGTTCCACCAACAGAGAATCAAAGGAAGGAGGAGGCAGGGTTGGGAGAAGAGAGAGGGAAGCAAGAAGGCATTTTCAATGTTTTTAACTGTAAAGAAAAAGAATTGCTGTCCTGCCTGGTAACTTTGCACATGTTTATGCATTGTTTCCAGACTGACACCGGCACTTTATTCCACCCCACGTCTGCTCTTCAGCACCATTGTGCACGGAAGCCCTCCCTTCCCTAATAGCTTGCCCCCACCCCACATTCCCTTTTACCTTGTCAGACTGACCAAATGTTGGACAATTTTCTTCCCTCTTCTAATGTAGTTTACACTCTCTCCTGCTAATGGCTCTTTTTATGCTATGCATCAAAGTTCATTTAAAATCAGCAATGAATAAAGACCTCTGGCATTGTGGATTTTCCATGGTTTCGTTTATTGTCCAATTGTGTATCTGGATAAGCAAGAGAGGACACTGACTACATCTGCGGAGATAAGTGCTGAATGCGCCCATGTGGGCAAAGGAAACAATGGACTACAAACTGTGATGTGCTTGTTAGAAAAACGCATGCACACTGCTGTTTATGCTTGCAGACTCACCTTGTGCACTGCCCCGCCCTGTGCATCTGGCTGTGCAACCTCTTACTGATACACCATGAAAGAAAGAAAGAAAAGCTTTAGGTATGAAAGATGTCATAAATTTATTGGCTCATGGCATTTCCACTAGCTTCATTCCCTCCGACCCTGAGTGGAATCAGGGGTTCAGGATCCGTATACTGTTCCTTGCTTGGATAGTTGAACTTCTGTGATAAAAAGATGTAGGAATCCTTCTCATATAGATGGCATGGGCCAGATTTATAATCTCAAGACAAATCAAATAGAGGTCCACTGAATATCCATCCATCCATCCATCCATCCATCCATCCATCCATCCAGTGCCTTGGGCACCTTCTAATGTACTTTAGAGAAGAATAAAGATATGGCTCCTGCCTTCAAATGACCTTACAACCTGATCCTGAACTAGAAAGTCAAATAGCAGTTCAAGAATGTAAGTAACTAAGACCAAGGAGAGGAAGCATAAGCATATTAATGAGGGTAGAGATGGTTAGATCATCCTTCTGGAAGACATGAGCCTGTGCTACGCTTTGAAGAATGGGTATTATTTTAAAAAGAAGAGGGGGAGAAAGGGGAACATTCTAGACACAGGAAATAGCACAAAGACTCAAGAAGCCAGAATCAGCTGTCTTTTTAGAAATGCAACATAATAGAGCATGCTAGACTTTAAATTTTATAAAACACATCCATGTTGCTTATCTTATTTGCTTTTATAGCACTAAGTGAGGGGAAACCTGTCATTATGATAATTTCTAAGAAAGTTGATAAGGGCCATTCTGGGAAGTTAAGGGCATTGGATAGATGAAAGAGAAGCTTAAGATGAAGGATAAACATGGATTTGACCATGCAAACATGCTTGCAAAGGAGACGAAGGAGGAGAATGTAAGACTATGAGCAAATTTCCCCAATGGCTGACAAGGAGAGTGGCACTATTCATTAACAGTGAAGAAGTAAGGAAGAGCAGCTCAATGGAGTTATAAAAACGATGATTTTTGTTCTATATTTAGCTAAATTTGGGGGGACTGTGGAAAACCCAAAAGAAATGGCCAGCAGACACTTACATACAGACATCTGGTGCTCAAGGTCAGAGGCAGACTAGAAACATAGATTTAGGAGTCATTAGCATACATGTGGGGTCATGGGGATCCCCCACAAGAAAGAAGATGACCAAGTATTAAATCCAGGGCATCCCATTTAAGGAAAAGAGGGAAGAGTGCTCATTTAATTTAAGATCCATTATGTATGGAAGTCCCTTGTCAAAATGTAAGAATAACATGTGGAGGTTCATGGATCATAGACTGGAAATGAAATTGAAAAATATTGGATCTTAGAGCTTCTTCAGCCCCACCCCTTCATTTTTCCAAGTAGAAAACTGATAGTGGGAGATGGTGGCTGTACCATAATTTATTAATCCATTAACGTCTAATAACCTCCATGTTCTTGTGGAATTATTGTTAACTAACTAAAAAACATAGAGCATAGCCTCGTGGGCAGGAACGCTGGAGTTATGCTTCCGTTGAAAGTAGCCCAATGGGAATGGGCAGGGAAGATCCAGACCATGAAATTCTACCTGGGGAGGGCAGAGCTGAATGGGGATATCCTAAGAGAAGGGAAAAATCCCAAGGGATCGAGAAGGTAGGATGAGACAGGAATGTCAGAGAAATGGTTATGAAAAATGGAAGAGAAGCACAGAGGACAAAACACCAATGATGTTTCCTCAGCATCATTGTGCCACTGTGAAAAAGCCTGAACATGAAGACTACTTGGTCTGTTTAACACGTGCAGTCTGAGCCGATTTGTTTAGTCTTACTACCACGAGCTCTAACGTCCAGAGATAGTGTAAAGAGAATTGCTTTGAACTACAGAAGCTCATATCTACAGAGAGATGTAAGAATAGAGTCTATCTAACTCGTGGAAGTTTATGAAGCTGGAAGGTCATGTTGAGCAATGCAAAGAGCCAGCATTTGGCATCAAGTACACCTAAGACCAGTTGTATAACCCTAGGTAGGTTACTTCACTTTGTGGAACCTCAGTAACCTCACATATCAAATGGAAATAACCTACCAAGCTCAATGGGTTATTGATAAGATAAATAAGATAATGAATGAAGGTCCCCCATACAAGGTATAGGCTATCAATAAATATGAATCCCTTCCAAGAGATACTTCTTAATAAGATACTCAACATACACACACATACACACACCTACACACTATTCATATTTTTCCTATAAATCACTGCAGGATTCTAGATTTAAGAGACAAAGAGCGTGCGACAGACCTCTGTGCCAGAACTTAAATGGAATGTGATTTGGTAGTAGCTATTTATGACAAAATAGGGAATTCCACTGGATGACATTAGTAATTATGATGAAGTAAACCAGGGAGATGAGTCAGCCTAAAATAAAAATGTATATACATATATATGTACATACATACATACATACATACATACTACCTACTCACCCTGAAGAAGAAGGCTTAAAGATTAAATTTCCAGAGCAACCTCTTTTTATCTGGGTGCAATTTTTGTACCTGTAATTAGCTCCCTCAGCCTTCAATCTAAGAATCAGCTGGTTAATTGTGCATGTAAGTGGCTAATAGCTCCAACTGTGGGATGGTGCGGGCCTAGAGGGTCACACACTTTCTTCCTCCACACACATTCAGTTGTTACACATTATAGACACACCTACACACACACATACACGATGGAGTGGAAAAAAAAAAGGAAGAAAATGTGACTTATAATATGTCAAAAGAAGTAACATGAAATAATTAAGCCACAGTGTATTCAAAGAAATAGTAATCCTAAGAAATGTCATCCTTGGCTCAGCTGGAGTGTTTGAGAATTATCTGTGAATGTTTTGGGATCAAACTGAGTCCATAATAAAAAAGGAGAGAATGATGCAGAGAATCTCATTCAAACAGCCACTAGATTACTCTGGGATCTGCAAAGAGTGACTCTCATATCTCAGAGACAACAAGGATGGCCCAGACTAGGTTGGGGGGTGGGGGGTGCAGGGGCACTGAATGGAATTAAATGACAGAAACAGATTTTTGTGGTCAAGGCTGGGCAATCTGCAGACAGCTTAACCGTCTCTAATCTCTACCTTTAAGTCAATCTGAGGCTCCAAACGCCATCCGCAGTCAATTATGCAAGCACTCACCAATGTTGAGATTATCACCCCAGCTCCTCCTCTACCAT
Source organism: Panthera pardus (assembly GCF_024362965.1). Classification (NCBI taxonomy): domain Eukaryota; kingdom Metazoa; phylum Chordata; class Mammalia; order Carnivora; family Felidae; genus Panthera; species Panthera pardus. The sequence continues at coordinate 77,565,881 of NW_026526821.1, forward strand.
GCCACCCTAGTCTTGCCTATACCATCCAGCGCTGTGGTCCCTGGCTTTCGACCGCCACTCACAAATATGGAGGGCATTTTCTCCATCAGCTCATCCCACTTTGCAAGGACTAACTACTTCTGGGTCATATAAATGTTTGACCTTGGCCCTCTGGGGACCAAGCAGTGCCCCCAATAATCGTGGTGGAAGAAAAGGGCCACTGATCCCAGTTTAAGACATGGGAGTTATTTCCAAATAAAATATTGTCCAAGGCCTCAAGTTGCCTGGAAGTGTATCTGGTTGAGCAGCTGGGGACCTAGAAGTCCAGCAGACTCAGCAGGTTGTAATTAAAAGGTCAAGGACTTCCCTTGCAATTATATTCAATTTTTCTTACTTGGACCTGGTTTAATAAAATGGAGCACACCGAGCCTTACACAATACTATTCTCACATGGAAGCAACGTAGAACAACAACTGGCCTTGGGAGTCAGAATTACAAAGCAGAAAGTACTGCTTGGGCGCTACCTAAGGAGCGCAAGCCAAAGTGGGATACCACAAGAGGGGACTCTAATGAAATTGGGGGCACTAAGAGTAAAGAAGCTTCAGCACTGATTAGTTGCCTGATCTTGGGCAACTCACTTAACCTCTCTGAAACTCAGTTTCCTCGTCCATAAAATGTAAAAGCTATTAACACCTGTTCCACGTATTCAATTCATCTGAATATTTATTAACCATCTACTATGTGCCAGACTGAAGATGAAAATGATCAAAGGGGCATACGTGAAAGGGTTTTGCACATTTTTATATTTGTCATATATGTTTCATAAACTTTTGTTTCATTTTAGTGTTTAATCGACCCAGGGCCATCTGCCAATGGGCTAAGAAAATTCCGGAGATACTAGAGGAGAGTTCTAGGACAACACTCCAAGTGACAAGATTTGTAGAACTACTCAAGGCAAAGTCCAAGGCTGGCCAATTCACTTTGATGCTCTTCCACATCTCATTTATACAGTCTCTTTCTCCATTCTTTGCACCTCCTTCACCCCTAGTCTTCTCCACCATTCAGAGGACCCCAGCATCACTCCCCCCACCTTGCAGTGTACCACTCTGGCTTGCTTGCCTTAAGCAACTCCAAAGAAATTCTCTCTTCTCATCAAAATTCCTATGTGCTGGTTCCACTTTTTAGGTCCTGATTGTTCAGCTTGCTAAATTCTGATGACACTCATTCTCACTGTGGTGTGTTGATGACTGATGAATGTCTATTCCCTTTCCCTGGGCCATTTGCATTTGAAATAGGGATTCTTGGAGAGTCCTTGCTTTGGGGAAAAAAACAAGTTGAAAGGTGGCCATGCCAGCCAGAAAACTTTTTCCTCTGCACAAATCACATTATATAAGTGGCTGCCAAATTTGTCTATGCGTAAGGCTTCTCTGGCTCCCTTGGGATGTCACCAAGGGGCAGGGTCAAGAGACAGAAGAATGCAGAGTGACACCTCCACTACCTGGGAAGTGCACACAGATGTCAGTTGTCAGAGGGAGGCTCCCCAGCCTCCTCAGGCCCCCTCCAGCTCCCTGCCCTGGGCAGACAGGCCTCACTGGGGCCCTGGGGCAGAAAGTCAGGCTGAATTTTCTCCCTTTAGTTCCTTGAATTCAACCCTCCTCCCCACAAGCCATCAGTGTACCATCAGGGGTTTCTTGTTACAATTTAATTTTTCTCAGTTGCACACTGGGGTTCTAATCTGCATCACACCAGCAGTGGGAACATTTTTAAGAATCATTTCCCAAGACACTTTTAATATATTTCCAGTAAATTGTACCTCCACCTGTCCAGCTGGCTGGGTCATTTAATAGTGACACACCCACTGAGTCCTGAGGGCCCCTAGAGGTTTACCTCGGTGCTTTCCTAGCCAAAAAAAAAAAAAAAAAAAAAAAAAAAAACCAAAAAAACAAACAAAAACAAAAAAAAAAACAAAAAACAAAACCTGCTCTGGATGAGGGGATAAAGCTTTTTAATGTGCAAGGGCTACAGGGAATACGATGAGAACCTCCCACCAGAGAGGACCTGGACCTTTAGGTTTCTTTATGGGAAAGCCTATACACAGGGTTAGACAAAAGGGGTTTTGAAGATCTGCACTGAAATTATACCAGCTTTGGGGGAAGCTGCATTCAAAAAAGAAAAAAAAAAAAAGCCGGTGATTATCGAAAGCCTGAAACAGACGGTATAGTTTATCAAGTATTTTTAGCCAAATTCGGTGCTGCTTGCAGTGACTTAAAAGCACACTGCCAAATGTAAACAAAGTTCTCACAGGACGGGAGCCAGTGAGCAATCGCCCCTGAATCTGCAAAGTCAAAAGGAAAATACAATTAATCACAACTCACTCCTAGCTGGCTAGTTGAAATAATACCAATGAGAAAAAGTGAAAAGTTAATAGGAGGATTCGGGGGTGAGGGTGGGAGGAGTGGGGGAGGGGCGGTTCCCTCCTTTCCTTTCAATAGCTTGAGTTTGTGCCATTTGGATCTAAGCCTGTGAAATAAACAAGATTTTGTTTTTCTCGGTTTTAGTTTTCATTTTTCATAATCCAGTTTATTTGACCTTTATTTTTCTGATAACAGAGCAAAAGGTAGAGTGTGGCTCACAGACATTCCTCAAAAGTACGGAGGCTGAGACCGGGGGTGAGGGGGAGGGCGTGGGGGGGGGTGGGGGGGTGGGGGGGGCAGGCACCAGAGTGGCCCCCCTCCCATCACACTCTCCAAGCAGGTTTTGTTGTTATTTTCTTCCGAATGCCTTTCCTTCAAAAATTGGAAGAGAAAATAAATTAAGCAATGGGTGATCTGCTCTCGATTCCTGGTGGGAAAGCTGCTGGTTTGGACAAGCTTCTTTTGGTTTCCTTAGAAAGACAGAATTCCCTCTGGTTCCACAAATAACAGGCAGGTCCTTTTGAGGGATTCAACAAGCTCCCCTCTCCTGCAAACTCATCATCAGTGCATTACCCAGAGCTTTGATGTCCCCCCCACGGCAGGCCGATGGCAGTGGGCACCCTTTCCAGAACAGCCCCAGAGGTCCCTCTTTACTCACAAAGCAAGGAGAAGGACTTGAGGAATTACATCCCACAGCACCCCACCTGCAGCTGTCACTCCCACCTCATCCACTTCATGAAAGTTTTGAAACGTTGGCATCTTTGCTGCAGCTTTTCATCAATGCCATTTAAGTGAATTTAGAACAATAATTTTATTAAAATGTTTTAGATGCCATATCTCCAATCCATAAAATTTATTGTACCTTTATGCAGAATTATACTGGAGTTGAAATATATAAATCAATTTATAAGGTCTAATGACACACAAACGCTTAAAAACTAAAGGCAATGTAGTAAATTCAAATTACCATTACAAATGTAAGCTTTGTAGTCAGTGTGTGACCCGCCAAGGATTATATTTAACTCCCCTGAGAGTGGTTTATCATAAAACTTTATACTTTTATTACAGTGAATTATTAAGTCCTCCATGACATGAGTCATTCCTTGCACTGACTATGGCTTTTTTAATGACACTATAATAGACATCTTGCTAATAGCAGGAAGATCGCTACCTCTGCAGTAAGGAGAAGGGGTGGGAGGAGGAGGGAAAGGAAAAGACAATACAGGACACATGCATGGAAAAGCGTGTTTCCCAAGGGGCTTGCATTAACAATCATACAAAGAAATGTCGGGAGCTAAAAAATTCAGACCCCTCCATGTTCTGTCCTGGGTAAAACAATACCTTCTTGCCTAAAAGAAATTCAATTTAAAAGTCACATGTGGAGAAAGGAAAACAGTTTATATTTTCCCAAGCAATTTTAGTTTTCCATCAAAACTTTAAAATCCTCTCCCTGCTGCTCTGCCATAGATATGTTCCCTTTTGTTCTGATAAGCCTTCTGCTAATAACAGATCACTATGATCACATAATGTACAGTGACCCACTGCTCATAAACATGACTTTGCTGCACTGCCCTCCTCCTCTCTGTGTTGTGTCCACACCAGGGTCCCACAGCAGGAGACTCTTTCCAGAGGCCATTTGAGCCCACAGATCATCATGTGTGCAAAGTCTCCAACCAAAGTCAAGGAAGGGTTTTAGATGAAATGTTCTGCACTGTGCCTGCGGGCTGCAGAAAGGCAGTCCCCGTTAGTTAGACATTCCTAGGTATTATGTACTTCTAAAGACTTGTTGAGGCCCAGGATGCTGGTGTCACACAACCATTCACACACAGTGTCATTTCCACATTCAGGACACCAGAATTTAGGAATCCTAAGCTCCTGTTGGGAGAGAAGAGCCAATTCACATAAAGGATGTCTCTGTATTACAACTGATAAATAGACTTGGATTAAAAAGAAGACTGATGCATTTGACCAAAGAGGAAAAGCAAAAATGGATGCCTGGCCAAGACTGCTATGCATCTAGATACAAGAGTGACTTCTTTGCAGGAATTTCCCAGTTATTGTGTTTTGTTTTGTTTTGTTTTGAAACTACTCTATAGCGATTGTCTGTGTGTTCTTATCCATGGGGTCACTAGATTGTATCTGAGGAACCTCCACTTCCAACTCAGTGGTTGGCCAACTGCCCATAGGCATTTACTGCTGATACCTGCTCCTCGTGACCACCAAGGCAAACCTTAAAGAACCAACACATATTTCCTCTAACTAGTATGTTCTGAACCCATTCAGATGCATTCTGTTTCCATGAGGTTACCACTGCACTGGTTTAACTAAATAGGCTGGGCAGTTTAGTCAACGGACAACAAATTTTTCATAAACTGACTTGTGGTTGATCGACTAATTATGGGAATTCTATTCACTGCTCTATATTTTTATAGGCACAGGCAAATGGAAACTACAGAAAATCTCCTTCTCACCCTCTTTCTGTCTCTCTCTGTCTCTGTCTCTGTAGCTCTGTCTCCCTCACACACATAAAATATGAATCCGTTTTGGAAAAGTTTCACTAGAGAGTTCAACAAAACCTAACAAAGTTCAACAGGAATTTCCAGGAAACTGTCCCAAATCTTTAAGCTATAAACATTTTCTATTCAAAATACTATAATTTTTCCTCAAAGCTAGCCACTCTGTCTCCTTCTCATATATTACCCCATGAGTACAATAAACTCATGGAATTTAGTTAAGTATTTATGGAGTGTCGCATGCCAGGGACCCAAGGTTGAACTTCATAAGCACAGTGCCTTGTCTTCATGAAGGTGACAGTCTAGACTCCAGAGTAGGAGCCCGCAAACTATAGCCCACAGGCGAAATCTGGCCAACCACTTGCTTTGGTAAATAAAGTTTTATTGCAATGCAGCCACACCCATACATGGCTACTGTGGCACTACAATGACAGAGTTGATTAATTGTTGATGGAACCCTTCGGCCTGCAAAACTTACTGCCTGGCCCTTTACAGAAAATGTTTGCTGACCCCTGGTCTAGAGCAGTGGTACCCAGCCCTCAGTGCAATTTAAAAATCATCTGGGAAGTTTTTTTCAAAAGTACAATCACTGCCTAGACTATCCCAGACTAATTAGGTCAGAATCTCTGGAGTGTAGGGCCCTGGCAACTCTGTTTCTGCAAAAAATCCCCAGGTAATTCTGATGCAAAGCCAGGGTTGACAAGCACTGGTTGATAAAAAAAGACTCCATAGAAGGCAAAACATTCACAAAGGCAACCATGAATGTTACACAGGTACTTTCTAAGAGAGCTGTTCAGTAATCAAGCATTCTCAGCTTCTCCAGGAAGAGAGACCAGCGTTGCCTGCTGCTGCTCCCAGAAGTTCTGCCTCAGGAGCACAGAGGCCTGTCCCAAAGCGAGACTGACTCAAAGATACTCTAATCCAGGGAGAAGAGCCCAATGAGAATTTTCTCAAAGAGAAGATAATCAAATATTTGTGTATCCGCTTCTTCTCCACCTGGTAGCTGAGCATATCATGCCTTGAGTTTTAATATTATTTCAGATCCAGAAAAAGTAAACCAGCCTCATCCACCTGCAAAAAAGACCTGTTTAATTCAACACCTAAAATTATTCCTTGATAGCCACCTAATTTGAAGGACCCTGAAGGGCCACAGGGACTATTAAATATCTATAGATGGGTTTTTCTGTCAGCTCTAGGATGGGGACAGGGGACCACTCTAGAAACCTTAACTCAGGTCTGATTTCCCTAGGGCATTAAGCACATTGTCCAGGTGGTTATGGAAAGAGCTGAACATCTACATAAACATGCTAACACTCTGCTAACAATTCCTGCAAACCTGCCTTGTATGGAACAAATTCAGAGCTTCCACTGAACCTAAGAGGCCTCAGAGACCTAGAAAAACCTCAAATTCAGGCAATCTATATGGCCTAACTTACTTTTGATAAAACAACTATTTACCAGTCACTAACTGCTGGCCAAGAACTGCCTAGGCATTGAGCAACATACATTTCAAAGCATTTATTTACACTTGCATGTGCACACGCGCGCGCACACACACACACACACACACACACAGATTCAAGAAATGCTTACATAACAAAAGACCTTGTGTGATTATATTCCAAAGAGTGCAACTCAGAGTGGCAATCCTTTTCTGTCTAGAAGCTGAAGTTATAGGACATTCCTTAGAGGAAGTGGCGTTGAAAACAGAGCCAAAGTTCCATATAGCCACAGGGAGGGGGTTTCAGAATGAACTGATACCTATATAGGAAGGAGTATTGGAATTTGTAGATATAATGGAGGAAAAACTGTTTCCTCGACCCTCTCAGGGTCCCTGGGTGGGCCTGAAAATGAAACTAACAAAAACAGAAAAAAGGAGAAAAGCACACAAATTTAATAGAAATTTTATGTGACACAAGAGCCTTCGTAACTAACTGAAGACCCAAAGAGGCAGTTAAGGCTAGGTATTTTTACACTAGGTTTGGTGAAGAGCAGAAAGTCATGGAAAAATGTGACAGGACAAAAGAGTATGAGTTAAGGGTAGTAAACTTAGGGAAATTTAGCAAGGCCTGTTTGTTTGGATCCCTTTTGGTGTCCCTACACATAAGGACATAAGATACAAGGATATCTGTCTTCAAATAGAAGGATGCTCCTTTCCTCTGGGTATAGGGAGGGTACCTCTCACATGATGGTCTTTTGATCTGTTTCAGGGTAGAAGGGGGAAGTCAGAGAATCCATTCTGCACCTTCCATTTCTCCAATTCCTTCAGCTTAAAATACTCAGTACCACACAGCCCCATATTTTGGGGCAGCATGTTGTGAACCACATAACAAACCATAGCCAAACAGTAGTTGGAACCTGGGGAAAGAAGACATTGATGGACTAAGGAAAATTCCACTAGGAGAAATAGGAAGGTGGGAGATTGTTAGCAGAATCTTAAACCAGACCAAGAAATAATTTCACTTTCTTTGACATTCATCACCTTCTCTAGAAATGTCCTTGGGAGCTCAGATGAGTCTTGGGTGATCTGGAGTCCACTCTAGAAAGGTTCTCCAATTTCATACTGGGCAAGGCACTTTTATATCTGTTATCTGACAGTGCTCTCCCAACAACTTCATGAATTTAAAATTATTTTCTCCATCTTAAAGAATAGGTAACTGTAACTGACTTTCTATGAGGTTAAGTAATTTTCCCAAGGTAATAAGCATAGCAAGTAGTCAAGCTGGGATCTTAATCCAGTTCTGAAGGTTCAAGGTCAATGTTCTTTTTTACTACATGACAGTTTTGGGAGATGAAGTGAAGACCTGCTTTCTCATCATAAAAAATGCCAGCAGGAACCAGGTTCCTTCTCAGAGCTTCCCCAGCCCTCAGGCCCCAGCTCTAAATAACAATGCCATCTAATCATTAGAAATTCAAAGACAAAAGCCACAGCATCTCTTTATGATCACTGTGATAAATTAGGGCTTCTATCCTTTATATACACACTCAAGGACTGGAAGATGTTAAGGGAAATAAATGAAAAATCTGTATATTATGCCCCAGGCAAATTTTAGTTTGTTTTGCACAATCAATTCATATTTCAGTACCCTGGCCTTTTTGCAAAGGCTTGAAGGAAGAAGGAAAGGAGAGGCAGAGAAAGAAAGTGGAAAACTGAAGCAGGAAAAGCAGAACCCACTTTTTTGTACACCAGCGGGTCATGTTCCAATGTAAAGGACTTTGTGACATGTCCAGATGAGGCCATCACAATGGATTTCCTAGATAGGGTCTCGACAAGAAGCTAGAAGCAGGGACTAACTCTTCCTACTCATGAAACTATGGCACTGAGAACTCCTGCCTAAGCTAAGAAAAAGACCCCAATAGCAAAGCTCACTCATACACATCCCACAAGGGTTCCAAATCACAGGAGGAACCTTTGATAGGGAGGAATCCAGGCCAGTTGAAAGCCAGCCTACCTTTCAAAGTTAGGAGGCAGGTGCCTTGCCTGAGGTTTCCAGTTGGGAAATGAAATGCAAACTGGGAGTCACTCATCAGGGAAGTCTAATTATAGACATCGGGACCTCAACCATCCTTCAAGGGGCAAAAAAATGCTACCTCCTCCAGGAATAATCTCACCTTTCTCATCATTACTCCTGCCACTTAATTCTAACCTGAGTTCATACACAAAGGTGTCACAGACTTGTGCCATAGCAGAAGGGATGCAGAAAGGCAGGGCTGGCATTTAGACTTTATTTTTATTTCCAGGATTCTACACCAGGGATCATTAACCTATGGCCCACAGGTCTACCGCCTGTTTGTGTGGCCCGTGACCTAAGAATGTTGTTTACACTTTTAAATGGTTGAAAGAATCAAAAGAAGAATAATGTTTTGTGACCTATTAAAATGACACGAAATTCAAATTTCAGTGCCCATAAATCTTGTTGGAACACCAGACACACTCATCTGTTTATAGATCTTCTGCGGCTGCTTTCATAGTACAAGTGAGTTGAGTAGTTGTCACAGAGATGGCATGGCCCCCAAAGCCTATAATATTTACTAGCTAGTCTTTTACAGAAAAAGTTTGCTGATCCCTGATATACACCATAGTGAGAACTCAGCAAATGTTTGGGGTGTGAGGTAAAGAATGAAGTGTGAGGCAATGAGGGAGAAAAGGAGGGAGGAAAGGAGAAAGGAAGGATGGGAAAAAGAGGGGAAGGGAAGGAAGCAGGGAAAGAAGGAGGAAAAAACCACATATAAGAATGGGAAGTGAGAATAAAGGAAGTAAAGTCAAGGAATTCATTTAAGGCTTCTGAAAGGGAGCAGAGGTCAGTATTTGTGTTTTCATACACCACTGGGAGTGAGAATAGCTCTTTATGCTCCTGGATTTGGAGGTTCTCCCTGTGAGCAATAATACCACAGGGGTGGTGGCATTTCAAGAAGGAATACCAAGAGGGCAGTGCGGGCCCAGCAGCAGCAGCTGGGTGCCAAGATCCCAAACAGAAAGTGTGAAAAACTAAAGATTTCCCAAGCTCTAGACACCTGTCTGAATTTCAACCTTTTACCCATTCTTTTCACCCTTTACCCCTTCCCTGCCCATGCCTGTGGAACAAGAGTCTCTCCTAGCTCCCCAATTACTTGACTCTAAGCTTGCCACCATGCCTTTTGTTCCTGCCATCCTGACTGCTTCTCAGCAGGTCTCCATCTGCATGTGTCATGTGTCATCTGTCATCGAAGCCTTCTACTTCGACTTTAGGTCTTCTGAAATCTCAGATAATCCACCCACACTGCCTACTCTTTTGCCTTTGGGTTTACTCAGCCTGTTCCCTACAGCATCTCCCACTTGAGATATTGCATTTAACACAATGACAGTTAAACCCTGAAGGATGAATTGCCTCTGTGTGTTCCTGGTCTCACAAGGGACATCGCCATGGGAGGCATCTTTTTATCTCCACAGCATTGGTAGCTGTCCCTTCTTCTGTTTCTAATCTAATTTGCCTTCTTTCTGTTTACAGATTAATCCACCCAGAGATGCTATGTTATTGCTGTTTTCAGATTATCCACTTTTCACTTTGTTGATCTTCTCTATTGTATGTTTTCCATTCTGTTCATTTCTACAGCTAACTTTATTACTTTTTTACTTCTATTTTGGGGGGGCTTATACTGCTCGGCTTTTCTGTCTTCTAAAACTAGATGCTTTGTTCATTAATTTTGAACTTTTCTTGTCTTCTCATACAAATATTAAGGCTATCAATATCTCTGTAGGTACTCAATTAGCTATACCCTACAGTTTTGATATATGAACTTTTGTTGTCACATAATCCTAAGTAATTTGTGATTTCTCCTTTGACACATGACTTACTTGGATGCATGTTTCTTAATTTCTAAACAGATGGCTGTTTTCCAGTTAATGTGAATGTTTTATAATACAATTGCATTGTGGTCAGAGGATGTGGCCTGTGTAGTAATGACACATTGAAACTAGCTGAGACCTCCTGTAGGGCTCAGTTAATGGTAGCTGATCTCACACACACACACACACACACACACACACACGTCTTGTGTCCTTGAAAACACATGTGCTGTGCAGTTGCTGGCTATAGTGGTCCATGTACATCCATTAAAATAAATTTATTAACTGTGTCATTTAAGTCTTCCACAGCCTTATAGCCTTACTAGTACTTCCTCACCCTGTCTTATCAGTTACTAAGAGAGGTATGTAAAATCCCAAAATCTAGGGGAGATTTGTCTATTTCAGCTAATAGCTCTTCCTATTTTTGCTATACAAATTTCAGAGATATGATACATTTTTCATTGTAATGTCTTCGTAGCAATTTGAATTTTTATCATCATGTGATGACTCTCTCTAGTAATATTTTTATCTGAAATTAACATAGTGATCTCAGATTTATTTTCATTAGAATTTGCATGAAGTATCTTTCAATCTTTCTGTGTGCTTATGTTTTAAGTGTACCTTTTATAAATAGCATTTAGTTTAATTTTTTAAATCAGTCTTAAAACTTTGATTTCTGATTGGAGAGTTTGGCTTACTCACATTTAGAATGATTACTGTTATATTTAGATTTATTTCTAAATTTTCTGGATCTCTTTTAAAATTTTCTTCTATTCCATGTTTTTAGATTAAGTCTCTTTCTCTCACTCAATTTCCACCATTTGTTTGAAAGCTATATGCTATATGCACCACATTTTCTCTTTCTGTGATTACCCTAGCAGTTTTAACATACATATTTAAATGGCCAAAATCAGAAGCTGACTATCCTTCCCAAGAATCGCAAGGATCCAGGACATTTTTGTTTGATTCCCCATCCCAATTCTTAATTATTTTGGTTATATTCTATTTATCACCCTCCAAAAATAGCAGACATTATTTTTATACAGTGTTTGCTTAGTGTGCCCACCTACATATAGTGATCTTTGCTTATGATTCCTTCCTTCATTCCAGGCCTTCTACCTAGGATAATTTTCCTTTTACCTGAAGTTTAACCTCCAGGATAGCCTTAAATGAGGCTGTCTGTTGTTTAGTTATATTTGTCAGAAATGTTCTTATTTAGGCTTTATTCTTCAAGATTTTCTCTACATACAACTCTATACTGAGAGTTCTCTTCTTTCAGCACATAGATGTAATATTCCAACATATTCTATTGTTGCTGCTGAAAAGTCTAAATAGCATCTTTTGTAGGTAATGTGTCATTTCTCTCTGGCTGTTTTTAAGATCTTTCCTTTGTCTTTGCAGTTTTGTAATTTTTCTATCTGGTGTAGATTTATTTTTATCCTCCTTGACATTTATTTGTTAGGCTGTCTGGTTCTGAGAATTTGTACTATGTAATTCAGAAAAGCTCTCAGTCAGTAATTATCCACTTCATATGTTGACTCTTTTCCATTCCTCCTGTAATAACTATCTTGATTTCTGATCAGATATATGTTAGACCCTCTAACTCCATCCCGCATCTCTCTTAACCCCTCTTTTTCATACCCATGTCCATCTCCCAGGTCTGTATGCTTAGTCTGCTATTGTTATTGCTGCCTCTTCTAGTTCACTAAATCTCTATTTAGCTCTGTCTACCTTGCTCTTGAACCTAGCCAGTGAGCTTTAAGTTTCAATTATTAAATTTTTCTTCTCTGGAAATTCAATTTGACTGTTTTATTTGAATCATTTTGGTCATGCTTTACAGTTTCTTGCCTTTATTTTCAGGCTTTCCTTTTATTTCATTAAATATATTGAACATTGTTAATTTAAATTCTGAATCTAATAATTGCAATAACTGAATATTTTACAAGTTTGACTTTGCCTTCAGTTATTTCCACCAGCCTTTATTATTCATGGTACCTTGCTTCCCTGTATGTTTTATGGTTTTTGACTGGGCTTTTTAATTGCTTTGCAACTTCATCTTTAGGATATTTTAGGCATGAATTATAGTTGTTTTTCTCCAAAGAAAAAAGGAAAGAAATCCAGCTTCTTACTAGTCCAGAACCATTTTTAATTAAATTCCCCACTTGAACTTTTTTTGAGGATTATACAGGTAGCAAGAATTCTGACCTCAAACTCACATGAGAGCAAGGTATTAGTTATTAATTCTCAAGGAATATCCCTCCTCCTACCTTTGCTCAGCAACAAAGGTAATTTTTTTTCAATTTTTAAATTTTTCTGAGAAAGAGACAGAACATGCGAGTGTGGGAGAGAATGTGTGTGGAGAGGGAGGGAGGAAGGGAGGGGAAGGGGGAGAGGGGGAAAGAGAAAGAGAGAGAGAGAGAGAGAGAGAGAGAGAGAGAGAGAGAGTCAGTCCCAAGCAGATTCCATGCTGAGCATGGAGTCCAATCTGGGGCTCAATCCCACAACCCTGAGATCAGGACCTGAGCCAAAATCAAGAGTCAGATGCTCAACCGACTGAGCCACCAAGGTGGCCCAACAAAGGTAGATTTTTATCCTTGCTATGTTCTTCTGCATTTTTTTCTATTCACCTTCATACTTACAATGCAGCCCTCTGCAGTTCTACATTTATTTGGGGGGACTCTGTCAGAATTTTCTTCACTAAGGAGGGTAGGTTTTACATCTACCTTCCCATGCTTCTTTTCAATGTTAAGTCAAAATGCAGGGTCATTAGGGCTCAGCAGAAACTCTCAGGGCACAAGTCAGTATTGATGGTACTCATTTACCTGTTATATTTCCCACTATCTCTTCTCTTTGGCCTCTATATATTCCTTCCTCTTATGCCATTGCTGCAGAACATTAAAAGTAAGTGTCTATTTCATGTAGCTTTTTTAAATTCCAATCAGAGGTGTTGGTCAGGGTGTTAGTCTGCATTCTGCCAAACATTCCTACTACTTTCTAAATGACTCATACGCACTGAAGTGGAGCTTTAGTGCACTAAAAACATGGCAGAATCTGAAATGGTAGAGATGCAAAGATTAGCATCCATTATACTGAGACATTTCTGAGGTGCAAACAGTTCAATTTCAGTTGCAGTCTGGAAACAGGCTCAGATTTATACTTGTGGATTTTTTCAATTTCCCCTGAATCTAGTCTCTATCCCTCACTATGAGGTTCCCTTAATCTGGACACTTTCTTCTTCCCTAAACGTGACGTTATAGAAATAGAATAAAAGCTTCATTCTGAAAGACTGGTTTAGATATTTACAAATTAATGGAAAACCCCTTCTTTTGCTTATTCTTTTGTCCCATATCTTCACTCACTGCTCAGGATTCATTCTCAACTATGGTCTGACAAGGAACTTCCTTTAAATACAAAGATACAAACAGGTTAAAAGTAAAGAGATGGAAAAAATATACTACACTAAATAAAGTGGGAGTAGCCACATTAGTATTGAACAATGTAGATTTCAGAGCAAAGAATGTTACCACAGATTGAGAGGGTCATTTCATAATGATAAAGGGGTAAATTCAACAAAGGAACATAATAATCTTAAACACTTAGGAGATTAATAACAAAACTTCAAAACATCTAAAGTAAAATTGATAGACGAAAGGAGAAACACAAAAAATAACAATTACTGTCAAAATTTCAACCCTCTTATCAATAATTGATTTTTATTTTTATTTTTTTATGAAAAAAAAAATTTTTAATGTTTACTTATTTTTGAGACAGAGAAAGACAGAGCATGAACGAGGGAGGGTCAGAGAAAGGGAGACAGAATCTGAAGCAGGCTCCAGGCTCTGAGCTGTCAGCACAGAGCCTGACGCGGGGCTCGAACTCACAGAGTATGAGATCATGACCTGAGCTGAAGTTGTATACTTAACCGACTGAGCCACCCAGGTGCCCCAATAACTGATTTTTAAAAAGCAGAATCATTAAGTATAAAGAACAGAAAAATATAATCAACCAGTCTGACCTAATTCATATTTATGCAACAGTCCACCCACAGCAAAATACACATTCCTTTCAAAAGCATATGGAATATCATTCAACAAACTAGGGATAGAAGGAGACTACCTTAGCAGAATAAAGGCCTTATATGAAAAATCCACAACTAACATCATATTCAATGATTAAAGATTGGAAAGTTTTTGCTCTAAAATCAGAAATAAGAAAAGGATATTTGGCTTCACCACTTCTATTAACATTGTAGTGGAAGTCCAAAATCCAGCAATTAATCAAGAAAAAGAAATAAAATGTATCCAAATTGGAAAGGAAGAAGTAAAATTATTTCTGTTCACTAACAGTGTAACTTTATATGTAGAAAACTCTAAGGATTTCACAAAAACAAAAACAAAACAAAACAAAAATACTTTTAGAACCAATAAATGAATTTAGCAATGTTGCAGGATACAAAATCAATATTTGAGTATCAGCTGCTTTTCAATACACTAATAATGAATAATCTGAAAGGAAATTAGCAATCATTTACAATAGCATCAAAATGAATAAAAAATTTAAGAATAAACTTAAGTAAAGAAGCAAAAGACTTGTACTGAAAACTGTAAAATGTTACCTAAAGAAATGCAAGAAGACACAAATAAATGGAAAGATATCCCATGTTCATGGATTGGAAGACAGTACTGTTAAAATGTCAAAACTACCCAAAGCAATCTACAGACTGAATGCAACCCCTATCAAAATCCAAATACAATTTTTTTTGCAGAAAACAAAAAATCTTTTCTAAATCTCATATGAAATCTCAAGAACCCTGAATATGCACAACACTCTTGAAAAAGAAGAGCAAAGTTGGAGGTATCACATTTCCTGATTTCAAAACATACTAGAAGGCTACTGTAAAAATGGTGTGGTACTGGTATAAAGATAGACAGACCAATAGAATACAACAAAAAGCCCAGAAATAACATTTGTATAATGGGTCAAATGATTTTTGACAAGAGTGCCAAGACTATTCAAAGAAGGAAAGGAAAATCTCTTCAACAAATAATGAAAACTGAATACTGACATGTGAAAGAATGAAGCTACACCCTTACAACAAATACAAAAATTAATTCAAAATGAATCAAAAACCTAAATGTATGAACATTGTATGAAATGTATAAAATTCTTGGGAAAAAAACACAGTGTGAAAGCCTCATGACATTAGATTTGGCAAGGACTTCCTGGCTATGACACCAAAAGTACTAACAAGAAAAGTAAACACAGACAAATTGGACTACATTAAAATTAGAACCTGTGCATCAAAGGACACAACCAACAGAGTGAAAAAGCAACCTGTGGAATGAGAGATTGTATTTTCAAATCATATATCTGATAAGAGGATAATAATTAGGAAATATACAAAGAACTTTTACAACTCAACAAAAAAATACTTCAATTAAAACATAAGCAAAGGACTTAAATAGACATTTCTCAAAAGACAATATACAAATGCCCAACAAGCATAAGAAAAGGTGCTCAACATCATTAAACATGAGGAAAATGCAAATTAAAACCACAATGAGCTATCACTTCACACCCATTAAAATGGCTACTATAAATAATTTTGCTTCAAAGTCTTGGTGAGGATTTGGACAAATCTGAATGCTGTGTACTGTTGGTAAGAATATAAAGTGGTGCAGCCACTGTGAAAAATAGTATGGCAGCTTCTCAGGAAGTTAAAAAAAGAATCACTACATAATCCTGCAATTCCACTTCTGGGTATATATCCAAAAAAACTGAAAGCAGGATCTCAAAGAGATATTTGCACAGCCATGTTCATCGCAGTAGTATTCAAATCAGCCAAGAGGTGGAAGCAACCCAAGTACCCGTTGACAGAAGAATGGATTTAAAAAAAAAATGCAGTATCTACATACGATGGAATACTATTCAGCCTTAAAAAGGAAATTCTGACGCATGCCAAGTAAAATAAACCAGTCACCAAGACACAAATTTGTGATCCACTTATATGAGGTATCTCAAGCAGTCAAAATGATGGAAACAGAAAACAGAATAGTGGTTGACAGAGTGTGGAGTAAGAAGGAAATAAGGAATTGTTTCATAGGTATAGGGGTTTTGTTTTTTTGTTTTCTTTTAGTGTTTATTTATTTTGGGGAGAGAGAGAGAGATTGATCAGGGGAGGGGCAGAGAGAGAAGGGGATAGAGAATCCAAAGCAGGTGCTGTGCTGTGCTGACAGCAGAGAGACCAACATGGGGCTGGAACTCACGAATTGCGAGATCATGACCTGAGGCAAAGTCAGAAGCTCAATCTACTGAGCCACCCAGGTGGCCCGAGTTTCAGTTTTGCAAAATGAAAATGTTCTGAAGATTTCTACCCAACAGTGTGAATACACTTAACACTATTGAACTGTACGCTCAGAAACAGTTTAGACGGAAGTCTTTGTTATGCATCTTTTAACCATAATTAAAAAAAACACACACAGAAAACATTTACCAAGATACACCACATTCTGGAATCTAAAATGAATTTCAATGACTTTAAAAGGATTCAAATAATTTGTGAGGTCATGTGGGCATGAAAATTTCTTTGTGTAACATTATTAATTCCAGATTAAATTTCTTTAATGGATATATTTCTTATAATTCTGATAAATTATATTTTATTCAGAATTTTTCCACTTCATAGAAATTTCAGAATTTTTGACATAAAATTTCTTTAATTTACTCTTGATAACTCTTTTGATATCCATAGCATCTGTATGAAATACCTTGTTTATTCCTTATATTGGTAATTTGTGCCTTCCCCACTTTTTCTTAATCAGTCTGACTTGTAGCTAATCAGTTTACAATCTTTCAGAGAACCAACTTTTGATTTTTTGAATTTCTCTATTATGTATGTGTGTTCTAATTTATTAACTCTTTGATCTTATCTATACTGTTTCCCTCCTTTTCCTTTTTGGGGTCTAGTTTGCTGGTGTTTTTCTAACTTCCTGAAATGAATACTCAAACTGTTGATTTTTCAGCCTTTTTTTTCTTTTCCTATATGTATTTCTTGTATACTTCTCTAATCGCACCTTTAGCCGTATCACAAAAGTTTTGGTATGTGGTATTTGCCTTATCATTCAGTTCAAAATATTTTTTAAATTTTTATTGTGATTATTTCCTTAACATAAGAGTTATTAAAAAGTATATTGCTTAATTTTCAAGCATTTGGGGATTTTTAAGTTACCTAGTTGTCACTGATTTCTAGCTTAATTTCAACTGGTCAGAGAATAAATTAGGTATTTCAGTCCTTTGGGAATTTGTTCAGACTTGCCTTATGAGCCAGTATATAATGATTTTTGGTATATGTTCTCTGTGAATTTAAAAACAAGTTGGTGGAGATGGATAGTGGTAATGGCTGCACACAAATGTGAATATATTTAATACCACTGAGCCACCATAAGTGTAAGAATAGTTAAAACGATAAATTTTATGTATGCATAATTTTATAATAAAAGAAAATGTTAGCGAGGCACCTGGGTAGCTCCGTCAGTTAAGCATCCAACGCTTGATTTCAGTTCAAGTCATGGTCTCTTGGTTCCTAGGATCGAGTCCCACATTGGGCTCCGTCCTGACAGCAACTGACTCTGCTTGGGATTCTCTCTCTCACTTTCTCTCTGCCCCTCCCCCCATCAAAATAAATAAATAAACTTAAAAAAAATTTGTTGGCTACAGTGTTCTCTATGTTGCAATTAGGTCAATTTGGTTAATAATGCTGTTTAGAGGCTCTATATTAACTTTTTGCCTGTATATCTACCAGTTACAAAGAAAGGTACGTTAAATTTTCCTGCTGTGATCATGAATTTCTCTATTTCTCTTTTGGATTACCTTTGAACTGTTGTATATATTTGGAGATTGTTTTATGTATTTGGAGATTATCTACTAGGTGGCCATGAATTTGGATCTGTTATATCTTGTAATGAAACAGTTATTTTGCCATTATATGCCCATTTTCATCTTTAGTAATATTTTGTCTTAAGGTCTTCATGGCTTTATCAGCTTTCTTTTTGTAAGTGTTTTCCTATCTTTCAATTTTTAACATTTCTGTATCCATATATTCACGTTGTGTCTCTATAAGCAGCATATAGTTGGGTTTGTTTTTTATTTAATCTGACAATTTACATTTCTTCAGTTGGTGCATTTGATCTGTGTATATTTAGTGTAATTACTGATATATTTGAGTTTAGATCTGTGATCTTCCTACTTACCTCTTCCTACAACTGTTCTATTTTTATATGTTCTTTTTCTATCATTTGTTGTCTCCTTTGGATTCACTGAGTATATCTATTTATTCCAGACTCTTTTTATTATTTTGCTATGTGTTCTTTTAGTGTGAGTATATGTATTTTATTTAGTAGCTTCTTAGAGATAAAAATATACGTTCTTCACTTATCAACTTTTAATGTAAATTCAGACTTTCACTTGTTCCTGGGCAATTCAAGTGCCCCCAAATACTTTTAACTCCATTAATCCCCCAAATTTATATGCCACTTAATGCATTTTAATTCCATATATGTATTTATTCTTCCTTCATGACATTATTTCAGTTACTATTTATTTATATATATCCACATATTTACCCTTTCCATTTCCTCTACATTCCCAATATTTAATATAAAATCACTATAATATAAAATATTTTATGCTTTCCCTTAGAATAGATATGTCAATGACACAGTCTTTCAGTTTTTGTTTCTCCAAAAATATTTCCACTCTTCCACCATTTTTTAGGATATTCTCACTGGTATAGAATTCTAAGTTGCCACTTTTTTTCAGTGATCTTAACTTATCATTCATGAACTACTAGCTTCCATTATCATTGTTGAAAAGTCTATTGTTAATCTCATTGCTCTTTTCTCTCTGACTACTCTTAAGATTTTCTCACTGTCTTGTTTCCAGCAGGTTAATACTGCAAACAATTTTACTATATTTGTTCTGCTTCAGGTTCAGAGCGCTTCATTAATATGACATGATATCTTTCATTAGTTTTGGTAAACTCTCAGCCATGGTCTCTTAGAACAATGCTTTTACCCAACCCTCTCTTTCCTGTTCTGCCAGGATTCCAATTACACATATTACATCTTCTGTCATTATCCCTTTTTTTTTTTCTCTTTTCCCCATTTCCTTCTTTTATACCCAACACTTTATTGTGACTATTTTCTTTTGACTGATACTACAGTTTCTTTGTTCTGTCTTCCTCTGTGTCTATTCACTGCTAACCCACCCACTGAGTTTTTAATTTCCATTGCCTTTTAAGTTCTAGAATATGTGTGTACATATGTACATGTGTATATATGTATGTGTTTGGTTGATACCCTAAATTCTCAATTTTTTCTTTTATTTCCTTGGATATATCAATGTATCGTGGTTATCTGAAAATTCATATTTGATAACTTAAGTATCTGAATCCTCTCTGGTCTGTTTATATTATATATTGTTTCTCCTAATTTCTTATCACATTATCTTATATTTTTATATGCTTGATTATTTTTCCTTGAGTGCATAACACAGCATATAAAAAATTATTGTACAAATTTCAGGATCAGGAGTATAACATTTCCTCCAGAGAGGATTTATATTACCTTTATGAAATATGGCTAAGAACATTAGCATTCCCAGCCATCTTATTCCAATTGGAGACTGAGATGGTTTGAAGCTGGGTTTTAGTCCCTGCAAATAAGTATAAAATCAGCTTAATCTTAACGCAGTTGAAAGCCTGCCATTTTTCCAGGGTTCTCGTTCCGTTGCAGTCCCTGAACTCAAATATTCCCTCTAGTGTTGTCAGAATTTCAGGATCTGTGTGGGGCTTCTCAGCCTCAGAGCCTGGTAACCTCTTCCAGAATTCCAATAGCTGCTGCTGGGAACATTGTTCCAAACACCAGCCTTACCTGTCTAGGTTTCCTTATTCTCCCAGGTCTTGTCCCTATTAGTTCGCATTGTCTTATCAGCTCCACTATGCCTTTCAATAGATGTTTGTCACACTTTTTCCAGCCCTTCTAGTTGTTCTCAGTGGGATAGTTGTCCAAACTACTCAGCCCTCTATTACAGAATGCAAAGCTCTTGACAGAAAATGTTTTTAATTAATCACTAATGTTAATTATGTTTCACTCACCCCACCTAAGCTACCTGTGTGATCCTTATGTATTTCCAACCCCTCTGTCTTCCATTCCTCAACTATCAACAAAGTCACAGCCCAGGTCTAGGAGAAAAGATGGAAAAGTTTGAAAATTAATGATAATCTTTACTTTTGTCAAGCAACTTCACACACTGTTAAATCTCATGTAATTTAACAGTTTTGTAATATATCATACTTTAGGCATGATGATACTCATGCTCCAAGAATGGAATTAATTTCCAAGGCTACAAACAACAGCACAGACAATCTGAACCATGATCTCTCTGACTTCATGTTCAGACCTCATTTCACTAGATACCAAAAGCTCCTAAAGGGATAGTGACTGCCTAGGTAGGAGCATGTAAGGAGGCAGAAGCAAAATGTCTCATTCTCTCAGAATCAGGAACATAAAACCCGTGGAGTCAGCCCATGGAAGCAGCTATCTAGTAGAACACAAGAGAACTTCTTGAATGAAATAAATTCAAAAGAGGCAGAGTGTATTATCCAGCCTCTGCCCCTGCCTAAACAGAATTATCCCTGCTGCACCTAGCTAAACAGTTTCAAGGGCTTCCTGATGAATCATTTCATTAATGGAACCAATTAAATATCGAACAATCTTCCTTTTCTTAGGAAGCCAGATCCTGATGCAGAATGAATTACTATTAGAGGTAAATCATGGAGAACCCTGATCTTGCGAGATTAAGATCCTTTGAGTAGCTCAGCTCTTTGCTTAAATTAAGACTTTGTCTATTCCCAAAGCTCTTTATAAACTCAGTCCTTTGATCACGTACTATATGCCAGACACTGTGAGGGGAATACAACACAGACCAAAACAGACAAAGCCCCGTTCTCATGGAGTTTACAGTTTAGTAGAGAGGAGAGGTTTCACAAATCCTCACGTAAACTGTATGCTGGTAAATGTTTTAAAACCAGCTCTCTGGAGGAGAGGGAAAGAGTGAACTCTGATTTGTAGCATTTGCCAATTTCTTTTACTGAAAAATTCCCACCATGATTAATTTCAGGCTACCAAGATAAGCATGGAGTTGGGAGGAGATGCACACAGTCAGCTCTCATAAGACAGCATGAGCCTATTCCAGTGTACGACAGATCATAATACCTGGAAATGATACATGTGCTCTAAAGCAAAGAATCCCCATACTACAAGATATATAACATGGGAACCAAACTCAGCCTACATGGTTATGACAGACATCTTTGGGGAGGTGCTGCGATCTGAAGGATGAGTCAGTGTTAATCAGGCGAAGAGTGAGCAAGGGGAGACAACTTGTGTAAAGGGTCCAGACAAGGGAGCACAGCCCCCATTCTACCATGAGCAGGGTGGAAAGGGAAAGCACCAGGTGAGGATTTCAGGGGTCTGTCTCCATTCTAGCCCATTCTGGTCTGTTTCCTGCCGGTTCAGTCCCTCAGTTTCCTACTGCTGGCAAAAGCTGGGGAATGTTTAACACCCTCCCCCACCAAAGCATTTGAAAGCCCTGGGGAGAACATTGCCCCCACTGTGGGAGCCTAATCCCGGGGCTAGCAGCCTCCTTCCCCAACATTTGCATCAAGCTGACTGCAGGCACAAGAAGCTGGATTTCAAGAGCCTGGCAGCTTTGCTCAGCTATTCTCCGCCAATGACACAGCTCTTCTCCCTGAAGTTTAAGATACATTTCCTTATTAAACTTTAAAAAAATGAGAAAAATGATACAAATGGAAACAGGGAGGGAGAAGAGAACAGAAAATGATTGCACATTGAAATAAATGTGCTACTTGAGAAAATTATAAGTGCCTAAAAACAGGAGTTTATAATGAAAGTGTCTTCTCAAGCATAACTATAGCATCACTATTCCGAAGTGAAAATACAATAAACTGTCCTATTAAATCTAAGGAGTTAGATTTAATAAGATGGGTGGTATATTAAATAAATGCCAACTGATTATTAAAGATCTTTTTATTGAGGATTTACAACTATGTCATCAAATAACTGAACAGTATTCAGGTATAAAAAGACCCATAAGAGAAACTTAATTTAAAGTAGTGCAAAGAACCAAAAACACTATTACAAACAGACCATGAAAACTTGGAAAATAGATAAGAAGCAAAAAACATCCCATCAAATTATTGTCAATAGTGGGGGCCGAGGCAACAAGGGAGGACAAAATATCATTTACATATGAGTCAACTAAATAGCTATTCAAAAGCACTACAGCTTGAAGGCATGGCACACTGCATAGGTAGATGTGCCTTCCCCTAGGAGCTGAACGGTCCTCCCTTTTCTTTCCTTTAGAAAGAAAACTAACTTTTTAAATGTGCATTTTCTGTAGTAAAGAAATCCTGAGTTTCTTAAAAAATGGTTCTGCCTTCCAAAGTAAAAGTGAGCTTCCAGAGGAAAAGGGTTTTGTGTCTCTACCTTCAGACCCAGCATACTTCTGAGGGGCTGGAGTCAGGGAGGGAGAGGGTAAGCAGGAGGGGAAGGGGAGAGGGAGAGAGAGGAAGGAAGGGGAGGAGAAGGAGAGAGATGGACAGGTCATGGGAAGGGGAGGAAAGGGGCGGAGAGACACTTGCCTAAGAGTCACAAAACAGTCCTCTTCCTGGGCTTATGGTTCACACACCGTGGGACATAAAACAAGTTATTCCCAAAATTTCAGCTTCATCAGTTTCCTCACCAGTCAAATTAAAGATTTAAGCTATGAGACTACTTCCTTCCATTCTCAAGACTAGTCCTTGGGTACTCTGCTAAAGTGCCAGGAAATAGAAGAAAGACCTTGCAAAGTAATGAAACTTTCATGGAACATGAGAGAAAGACTGAGACCCAGAGATAAAGAGAGGGAGGAGAATGCTCCCTGAGTAATACAATAGACCATCTTAGTTCACGTGGTCCTTTCTGATTTTCTGCAGCACTCACAGCTATTACCCCCTAGCCTCCCCACTGGGTGGGCAAGGAAAGTATTCTTATTTCTACTGCACAGAGGAGGCAGCTGAGCTCAGAACCTGCATGGTGGCTTCTCCATGAGTGGGCTGGTTGCAGGTGAGGGCCAGACCTCTCCCCAACTCAATGCCAGGCTGGTGGGTGGGTGGGGTGCATACTTTTATGCATGTGCAGCACATTCCAAGACAAGAGGTCCCAGACATGTGGCTTGGGCAAGACAGATGAGTACACACCTTCACAAATCGTCCATCGCTTGCCTTTGGACCACAACAGGCAAAAAGGACACTACAGAAAGTAAGCAAAAAAGGGCCAAAAAAATTGCACTATTGACAGATGGCTCCATTTATAGCAGAAATTCAGACATTTTGTCTTTAGTCACAAGTGGCATCTAATTTGGCCCTAAAAACCTAGCCCGTATTTACGTCTTTGGTACTTGAGGCTTTAGGTTAAGACACATGGATGTCCCTCATAAATCTGATCTCCTTCAGGACCTGTCAGCAACCCCCAACCTGCCACCCAGGAGCAACTTGCCTTTCCTCCCAAAAGGTTTCGGTGAGAATAAAGAAATGATCTTTAAAATATACAAAGCAATTCCTCAGCATAGGTCGGAAAGAAGTCATTGAAGTTATGAACAAAAGGGGGAGCAGAAAACTACCAAAAGAAAATTGAGGAGAAGGGGGAACTGTGTATTTCTCTCTACCTCCATCTCTCTGGTATTTCACTGGCTAGGATCACGGTGGTTCTATACTGTAGAGGGACATCCGTCAACACTAATCAATACATGTGGTGTTAGTCATGGATGATAAATTTGAAAGGGATTATAACTGTAAACAGTGATCAATAGAGACTTGCTGGAGGAGACAGAGAGGAAAAACAACCTTAAAATGTTACACGGTTAATAAAGTAAGGGGGGGGAGGGTCAGTCTTAAACAAAACTCCAAGAGACCTACAATGTTCTAGTTCCTTCTCTTATGGGAGGTGAGATGGAAGGGGGAGTGGATAAATAATCCTCCCCCAGAGTTTTTCAAAAGGCAATTGCCACTAAAGGGGTGCATTATTAATTTACAGCATATTTGCTGATCCTTCTGGTTGGAAGGCACATTCTCCATTAGCATTTGGTTGAAGATTTGTTCTTGGATCCTAGCTGGCATCACTCAAAGCCCCCAGAGTATAGCTTGCCCTTTCCCCACATCGCCCTCCACCCCCTTCCCTCCCTCCTGTCTCTTCTCTTCTCCCCTCCTCTGCTTTCACCCCCGGCACATGACTGAGCAGTGCATTCACAGGCGTGACATCGCTCTCTGCAAACAAATATATCCTGAATCCAAGCAAAAAGGGGAAAAAAATGCAGGGAGCCTCCACTGCTCACCCATAGATGAATGGAACTATCTGTCTTGTCACCAGGGGTCGGAGCGAGAGGTTACCCTGAGTCTATACCTTAGCTTCTCTGCTGACGTTTGCAAGCAACTTCCTTAAAAATAAAACAAAATAAAGAGTGAAAAAAAGAGTCCTGCCACGTCAAGCACTTAGCCGGTCCCTCTAGAACCTTCCCAGACTGTGTGTTCTCACCACCTTTGGAGTCACAGCTCCAGGCCTGACATATAAATTTTTTTCCCACTGACCTTTTAGTGTCCTTTCTGCCAGAGTGTGTAAACCATAAGCTGATATATGAAGGCAATTTTTAGTGGTGCCACTTGTATCTGAGTGATTGCACACACTTTACGTTTCTGGCCTGCCACCCCTTCCACCTTTCGAAGATCTCTCTATTTTCTTTTAAGGGAACTGCAACAAAGGTGAACGCAAGTTTAACTGCTTCAAGACTTTGATGGCCAGAGGCACCTGTTTGGGGATTCATAACTGACCAGGGCCCATCTTCCAGGCTGGAATTTTTCTCTGCTGCTCCGGGGATCACTGGGGCAGGAATTATGGGGAAGAGAGGTTAAAGTGGCACTTCTCCCCCTCAGCACCTCGGTCACAACCAAAGTAGACAGGCATCAAAGCTCCAAGCCTTGTTGAAGACTCAGGGGACACATTATGACTGTCTCCATAAATTCTAAGGCCTGGGCCCCTGGGGCTAGAGGACTAAGTGGGTGTAAAGACAGAGAAGATACCTAGCTGGCAGAATCACAGAGGGTCCTATACCCCACCACCTGGCCATTGTCCTGTCATCCCCTCAAGAGTCAAGGCTGCGGTTTTTCCTCAGCATAGCCATAGGGTCAGTCCTTCTAGGCTCTGAGAAACTCCCTGGCCCTGGAAGGGAGACTATAAGAAGCACAAGAAGAGCAGCATTTACTCTTCTCTATAGCATCCACCACCACAAACACCATGATGGTGAATGTTCTTGTCCTTGTGGTAGCCCACAAAGGATCAGGCATCAAACTCTGAAGCAAGAGGACCCTGTAGGGGTCAGCATGATATGAAGTACATGCTGATGGAAGAAGTATAAAAAAGAGTCAGACTGAGTGGAATGAAGCTACTTCAGTCTACTAATATCCTCCATGTAGGAGAAGCATTTATGAGGAAACTCTGCAATGGGAATGTGGCTCCTCGAGGACCAACTTCAAGACCACTCCCACCCTCCACACCACATTGCCCTTCCATTGTCAGACTCAGAGGATCAGAATTCAGTTTCATTAAGTGTCCCAGTGGGTCCTTTTCACTGGAGCATGGCTCAAGAAGGGTTGAGAAGAATGCCCTGCCCACCTCAAGTAAGACCCATGGTCACTCTCAACTACCAGTCCCCAATCATCTCAAGAGATCATGAATATCTAGGTAGCCAAATAAGATGACCTTCACTGAAAGACCTAAAGATGATCTTGAAAAACCTTCACTGGGTCCCTCACCTTAAGGCCATGTCCTTGCCAGAATGTCTTCACCATCTGTGGGAAAATCACAGTAATTTACTCCTAATAATAACGTTCTAAGATTTTAAAACCCTTTTAACACATTTAAGCAAATTCTAGCTTACTTTTCTC
Organism: Panthera pardus; assembly: GCF_024362965.1. NCBI lineage: Eukaryota > Metazoa > Chordata > Mammalia > Carnivora > Felidae > Panthera > Panthera pardus. Next base: position 77,592,170 of record NW_026526821.1, read on the forward strand.
TCAATGTATTTAAATTTGAATGAGAAAGAAAGGAAAGAAATACAGCTAGTGTCTGGGAATTGCCAAATCTGAAGACCATTTGAACTGTGTCACTGTTTGCAAGAGAAAAAAGGCTACTGATACACTCTGAAGCACTGTGGCAATTATAAATTGTTGTAAGGCTGTGTCTCTTCCACAAAGTTTTTGGGGAGGTGCTCAAAACTTGGACATGTGTTTTGGAGTGTTTTGAACATATGAAAATCATCTATCATACATGTGGCAGCTGAGAAAAGGATGAGAAGTTAGGGATCGACTGTTGGCCAGAAGAGCAGAAGATAAGGAGATGCAAGAAAATACAGGCAAATGGTCAGTAGGCATACACCCCATGCCAGACCTTGGGGAGGAGACAGCAATTTGAAACACGAACCCATCTAGCCTCCTCTGCCAGGACCCTGGCCTGGGCACCCAATGCAGGAAAAGTGACCAAGTTCTACAATAGGGCCACCTGCTAGGGACCACAGAGATGGAAGGCCCAAAGTATTCCACAGAAAAGGAGTGCAGAGAGCCACAGCCTCCTTTTACTTCCAGGCCAAAACACCATCTTGACTGAGTATTCTGGCTCCAACAGTTGATGGGAACATGGCCAGTGGCATCCATGCTTGCCAAGCACCAAGAACTCTAGGATGGTAGAGTACCACTGAGGATTCCACCCTGAGCAACCTCTTAAAAAGTGTGACCAGGCTTTGAGAGACACTCCAGTGGAGACTCCCAGGAATAACAATGGTGGCAGCCCCAAGTACGGACTTAGGAAATAATTTCAGTGTGAGTATTATGGACTTGCCCTACCACAGGCCTGACCTCGGAATGCCTCTGACGGGCAGCTTTGAGGGTGGCCAAGCAGAGTCCCAGGAAATAAGAATCCTTGTGTCAAATACAGAGTTGAGGCAGCTAGAAATCAATGCTAAAGAAAAAGGAGCCTAACATTCACCTTAAGGAAGACAGGTGATGGATCTGAAACTCTAGGAGAAGTCACTAAGGGACAGACTCCAGCTGAGAATATTCATTAAGCATCTTGACCAGTCATTGGGCCAAGAAGCTTATATATATCACCTCAGTAAAACTTAAACACTGTAGTATTTTAACTCCACTTTACAGATGAGTAAATTGAGACTCAGAGACTCTAAGTCACGTATCTGGTAAGTGTCAGAGCCCAGAGCTATCAATCTCCAAAGCCATTGCTCTTTTCTGTACCCTATGCCACTACTCAGTGATCTGCCCTATTTAGCTTTCTCAAACAGAATGGATGGGACTCAGAGACTGGAAAGAGAAAGTAATGTTCTGTACCCTTGAAATTCTGGGCCCAAACAACTTTTGGACTATTATGAATGCAATGCTGTTTGCAGAGTGGCCAATGGCAAAGATCAAGATCAAGGAAGGCCAAGACACTGAAAGACATTTTTAGAAGATGTATTAACAGGCAAAATTGTGCCAAAATTAGTTGGAGGACACAGCTTGTGACTTATTTATATCATTCCCATGCTCCCATCTTCATCAAAGTGATGGCTTTGTGCTCTCACTCTTGACTGTGTGGTGAATCTGAAAGTCCTTCCTGGTCCAACCCTTCATTTGGCAGAAGAGGATGGAGGAAGGATGAGGAGACTGCTCACAGAAGGGCTATCAGAAAAATTCAGAGGAAAGGCCATGTTCCCCAGTGACAGAAGGGAAGGTGCCCCATCCCACTGCTTGCTGAAGTAAGGATCCCAGAGGCTTGCTCTGGGTACTTTCCACAGTTTGAATGACAAGAGAATAATGCCAAAACAGGAGAAGAAGCAAAACCTTGCCGTAACCACTCAAAAGGGATGATTCAGCAAAGAACTCCCATTCCACAAGTCAGTTCATTCATTCATTTCCTTGTTCATTCATGAAATATTCATTGAGCCCCTGCTCTATGAAGGGCACCATGCTAGGGCTAAAACAAACCTGGCCAATATACAAAAATCCACAGCTAAAATCATCCTAAATGAGGAAAAACTTACAGCTTTTCCTCTATGGTCAAGAACAAGACAGGGATGTCCACTCTCACCATTTTTATTCAACATAGTACTGAAAGTCCCAGCCACAGCAAACAGAACAAAAAGAAGTAAAACAAAAGAAATAAACAAAACAAAAAGAAATAAAAAGCATTCAATTCAGTAAGGAAGAAGTCAAACTTTCACAATTCACAGATGACATGATACTATATAGAGAAAACCTGAAAGACACCACCAAAAAACTGCTACAACTGATAAACAAATTCAATGAAGCCACAGGATACAAAATCAATGTGCAGAAATCTGTTGCATTACTATACACCAATAGTGAAGCAGCAGAAAAATAAATCAAGGAATCAATCCCATTTACAACTGTACCAAAAATAGTAAGATACCTAGGAGAAAACCTAACCAAAGAAGTGAAAGACCTGTACTCTGAAAACAGTAAGACACTGATGAAAGAAACTGAAGATAACACAAAGAACTGGAAAGACATTCCATGCTCATGCATTGGAAGAATAAATATTGTTAAAATGTCTATACTATCCAAAGCAATCTACACATTTAATGCAATCCTTATCAAAATACCAGCAGCATTTTTCACAGAGTCAGAACAAACAATGCTAAAACTTGTATGCAACCACAAAAGATCTTGAATAGTGAAAGCAATCTGGAAAAAGAAAAGCAAAGCTGGAGGCATCACAACTCCACATTTCAAGTTATATTACAAAGCTCTAGTGATCAAAACAGTATGGTACTGGCACAGAGATAGATCAAGGGTGCCTGGGTGGCTCAGTTGGTTAAGTGTCTGACTTTGGCCCAGGTCATGATCTCACAGTTTGTGAGTTAGAGCCCCACATTGGGCTTTGTGCTGTCAGCACAGAGCCCGCTTCAGATCCTCTCTTACCCCCTCTCTCTCTGCCTCTTCCCTGCTCACTCTCTAAAAAATAATTAATTAATTGGTAAATTTTAAAAAATAGATAGATCAACAGAAAACAATAGAAAACCCAAAAATGAATCCACAATTATATGGCCAATTAATCTTTGACAAAGCAGAAAAGAATATTCAATGGTAAAAAGACAGTCTTCAACAAATGGTGATGGGAAAACTGGACAATAACATGCAAAAGAATGAAACTGAACCACTTTCTTACACCATACACAAAAATAAATTCAAAATGGATTAAAGACCTAAATGTGAGACCTGAAACAATCAAAATCACAGGCAGTAACTTCTTTGACACTAGCCATGGCAACTTCTTTCTAGATAGGTCCCCTGAGGAAAGGGAAACAAAAGCAAAAACAAACTAGGGACTAAATCAAAATTAAAAGCTTCTGCATAGTAAAGGAAATAATCAACAAAACTAAAAGGCAGCCTATGGAATGGGGGAAAATATTTGGAAATGACTTATCCAATAAAGGGTTAGTATCCAAAATATATAAAGAATTTATAAAACTCATTTTATAAAGAATTTATAAAACCCAAAAAATGAATAAGTCAATTAAAAAATGGACAGAAAACATGAATAGACATTTTTCCAAAGAAGACATATAGATGGCCAACAGACACATGAATAGATGCTCAACATCACTCATCAGGAAAATGTAAATCAAAACCACAATGAGATAGCACCTCACACCCATCAGAATGGCTGATATCAAAAACACAAGAAACAACAAGTGTTGGTGAGGATGAGGATAAAGGGGAACCCTCTTGCACAGTTGGTAGGAATGCAAAGTGATGCAGCAACTGTGGAATACATATCAAGGTTTCTTCAGAAAGTTAGAAATAGAACTACCCCATGATCCAGCAATTGCAATTCTAGGCATTTACCCAAAGAATTAAAAAATTCTAATTCAAGAGGATACATGCACCCCAATGTTTATAACAACATTATCTACAATAGTCAAATTATGTAAACAGCCCAAATGTCCATCAACTGATAAATAGATAGAGACGTGGAATATACATATATGGCATATTACTCAGCCAAGAAAAGGAGTGAAATCTTGCCATTTGCAACAACATGGATGGAGCTAGAGAGCATTATGCTAGGTGAAATAAGTCAGTCAGAGAAAGACAAATACCCTATGATTTTACTCATATGTGGAATTTAAAAAACAAAACAGATGAGCAAAGGGAAAAAGAGAAACAGGCAAGCAAACCAAGAAACAGACTCTTAACTATAGAGAACAAACTGATGGTTATCAAAAGGGAGGTGGGTGAGGGTTGGGTGAAATAGGTGATGGGGATTAAGGAGGGCACCTGTCATGATGAGCACAGGGTGATGTATGGAAGTGTTGAATCAGGATATTGTACACCTGAAATTAATATTACACTGTACGTTAATTAACTGGAACTTAACAACTTTTTAAAAATTCATTAAATTAATAAAATAAAGTAAACCTGGCCCCCATCCCATGGAGCTGACAGTCCTACAGGGAAGTGAGACACTGAGCACAGACCCACACAAGGCAACACGGAACTGCTCCTGTGGAAGTGCTGCAGGAGAAACATATGATGCACTGAAAGCTCACAATAAGGGGATGTGACTGAGTCAGGGGAGGTGGGGACTCCCTGACGAGTGACTGAGGAGTTGAGATTGAGGAGTAGGCATCTGGGCGAACAAGGGCAGGGAGAGAGTTCCAAGTAGAGAAAACAGCATACACAAAGTCCCCATAGTGGGAGGGGCGGGAAGGTGTATCTGGAAGGCAGGAAAAGGAGGAGGAGATGTGAGACAACGCTGAAGACACACACTGGACCTGGAGTATTTTAAACACTGAGGTCTTCACCCTAAAACCAATGGGAAGCCTTTAAAGAGTTTTCAGCTGGTGGGGAAAATGATGTAGCCAATTTCAGCTCAAAAACATCATGTGGGTTTGTGCGAAGAATGAATTTAAATGAGACTAGAATGAAGGAGGAGGGTCTATAAAGAGGCCTTTGCCAGGTCTTCCAGATTATGGTGGTTTGGACCACGGTTTTCAGATGAAGACAGAACCAAGTAAACTGACTCGGGTTATTTGAGAGGTAATTCAACAGATCTAGGTAATGAGCTGATTAAGGGAGATTAGGGAGGTAAAGGCAACAAGGATAGCTTATAGTTTTGAGGCCAATGTGGCAAATAATTTCTCCTCAAAGGCAGAAATATGAAGCCCCTCTGTCAGAGATACATGAATTATTTCAGAGAGAAAGCACCATTGTTGCTGGTGGCAGCATGGAAAGCTTAGAGGGATGTCCTAGAGACCTATTAGGCCACACCTTCTCAAGGATGGCTGGAAGATCCACAGATCCATACGCAGCCTATTTTTCTCTCTCTCCTCCTTCGTCTCCCTTTACATCACTGGTGCACATCAGGATGCTTGGCACAAAGTAGATACCTCATCTTAAGGGGAAAAGAGAAATCAGAAGACCAGCTCCACCAGGAATTATAAATTTGCCCTTCAATAAATCTCATGACCTCCCTGCTCTTCAACTTAAGGGCACTGAACTAGATTCATGGTGTTCAGTGCTTCTCAGAAACCTAGATTTCTGGTGCATCTATATGGCCACTTGTTTCCATCCCAGCATACACCTCCTGCAACTTCATTCCATGCCAAACTACCAAATCTTTATTACTCTTTTTGGTGTGTTTAACTATTGGGCTCTTGTAGAGGTGGTAGCTTTCCTTCAGGGAGGAAAAAAGCATTCTCCAGCAAAAGAAAGGTTTGAAAACCACTGAAATACCCAATCTCTAAGGTCTCAGATTTCTGAATAGAACAGAAATTCTATTTGCTGTATCCTAAATAGAAAGGACAATAAACTTCTGGAAGGAGAATCTCCTAGATGCGGGCTCTTCACCACAGGGGATTGAAAAAAAAAAAAAAAAAAACACCTCCAAGTTTAAAGCCGCTGCCATAGCACCATTCTCCTTGGGGAAAGACTCTCTACTGTCTCTGCTTTCCACGACCTCCCAGCTACCACCAAACCTCACCCTCTGGTCTCCTGCACACCTTTATCAGGGCCCATGGTGAGGCAAAGGAAATAATTAAGATGAATTAGCGTCTTCTGCCCCTCCCTCCCATGGCCCACTATTCTGTCTCCCCAGCCTCTCCAGTTTTTAGGAGAAAGGTTTCATTACTGAGAGCAGCCAGGAGTCAGAGTGGCTCTTGATTGATGCTGTCAGTTAGATGAAGAGCTCTTGTGGCAGAAACTGTCTTTTCTTCATTAAGTTTGAAAACATGCCTAGGGCTAGTCTGTGATCTGCTCATCAATAAATGGAAATATACTGATAGATCCAAATTTATGCCAGGCTTAATCCCCTGCTTTCACTCACCTCAGTCTGAGGTTTGAATAGAAGAGGAAAAGGGGAAAAGGGAGACATGAGTTTTGGTGTGAGGCTCTCCTCCAGATGGGCCATAACTGGGCCAGCCTCCAATCTATGGGATGGAAACATCTTCCATTAAACACAGAGGTCTCCCACCTCTGATTTATTCTAGGACCACCAGAGGAACTGGTTCTGAGGAAGAGATGCTGGCAGAGCTCTGAGTATGTCATCAATGACTCAGTCATGAACAATTTCCTTTAACACAGCCTCCAGGGACTTCAGGAAGGTTGAAGATGGTAGGGATTGAGTTTATCAAAATACCCAAATGTCTGTGCAACACTATAGGACAAGAGGCAGGCATTGCTAAAGAGAGAGCATACACTGGAGAAAGGAAGTAGAAAAGGGAGTAAGGAAACAAAAATATCACTCAGAAAAGCCAAGCAAGATGTCCCTTAACCTGCCTTCAGAAATAAAATTAAAGAGACCTCTACGTCCTGCCATCAAAATCAAGAGAACAAGAGAGACCAAAAATAAAAACAATTAAAAAAAGAGCAAGCACCAAAACTGCCATCAAGCCAACAGGCATTAGCTTAAGAGCTCTAACCTGCAGGTTTTCAACAGTTAACTTTTAAAGTGACTGTTCACCAATCCACCTTGATTTCATTATGTGGGGAAATGTCAATATTGGCAGGCATTTCCCAAAATTCTGGCTGTGCGGAGATAATGCCACCAATGCTGGGGGCCCGGGCCATGGGGTAACGATAGGGGTAGGAAGCTGTTCTCGTATTGTTTGGCTCATGATTTTCATTCTCTTGCATTTTTTTTCCTTCTCATCACCAGGCTTTACTCTTTTTCCTTGCCAAGTTGCACCACTTGTTATTGAATTGCAGCCTCTTGTGGCAGTTTTACAGAGAGGCTCAAAATGCAGTGGTGACCAGCCATGTTGTATCCTGGAGCATGCTACTCCTGTTCTCCCAGTGTCCTTTCACCTAGAAATTGTGGGCCTCTATGGTGTTCATTCAAACAAAATTTTATGTCAGAGTATTATAAATGTCCTTTCCATCATTCTATTCAACAGTTATTAAGATCCAAGCTTCCTAGGACACCTGGGTAGCTCAGTTGGTTGAGCATCAGACTTTGGCTTAGGTCATGATCTCATGGTTTGTGAGTTCGAGTCCTGCATTGGGCTTGCTGCTGTCAACACAGAGCCCACTTCAGATCCTCTGTCCCCCTCTCTCTTCCCCTTCCACACTTGCACTCTCCCCAAAAATAAAAAAATATTTTTTTAAAAAAAGAGCCTATCTTCCTTCCTTCCTTCCTTCCACATTGATCACTTACCAGGATCCACAATTTCCCCCTCCTGCAATGAAGACGGAAGGGGGAAACAATTTCAAAACAATTTTATGTGGCATCATGGAATATCCTATTAAGATCAGAAGGTCAGGGAAAGCTTCCACATGAGGTAAAGCTCAAGAGTCATTTGAAAAGAGAAGTAGGAAGTAACAGAGTGTATGGAGCAGGAAAAGAAGAACTTCTAGGCAACAGGAGAAACATGTCTAAAGGCCTAGAGGGCAGAGAAGCAGAACATGATGCATTTGAGGAGTCATCCCAGTAATAAATTATGTTAATGGAGCACTTACTCTGTGCCAGACCCAGTGGTGAGCACTTCACAGATATTATTTCATTTGGTGTTCACAACCCTGGCAGGTGTGTAGTATTATTAATTACTCTTATTTTCAGATAAGATATTAAAGAAGTTAATTTCCCCCAAATCAGGGAAATTACATATAATCTGAACTGTTGCTCTGCCTCGGGAACCCATACATACTACCGTGGCAGACAGCAGAGCACAAAGTATGATAGGAGAGATGAGTGGCATTAGAAATGATGGTTAACAGGTACACAAGAGCCCTGCAGACATACCAAGGAGTCTGGACATTACTGAGTAGCCATTCAGAAGCCATGATGAATTTATGCAGAAATGAGAGATGATTAGATTTGGAAAGATCACTCTGGTGGCAAAGAATCATAGTGAAAAAGAATGAGAAAAAATATCTAAAGAGATATTTTAACCAAAGGAACCCTTTCTGGTTTACTTCCATAAACTCCTCCACATTCAAAAATATGAAATGAAGGGGCACCTGGGTGGCTCAGTCAGTTAAGCGACCGACTTCAGCTCAGGTCATGATCTTGCAGTTCGTGGTTGGAGCCCACACTAGGCTCTGTACTGACAGCTCAGAGCCTGGAGCCTGCTTCTGATCCTGTGTCTCCCTCTCTCTCTGCCCCTCACCCACTTGTGCACACACGCACTCTCTCTCTCTCCCAAAAATAAATAAGCATTTAAAAAAATTTAAAAATATAGGGAATGGAAAAATTGAAGAGTCACAAGATTTTTTTTTTAATTATAAATGATACTACTGACTTTGCCTCCAGCCAAGATAAAGTTAGAGAGATTGGGTTTACACTCCGGCTGAAAAACAAAAATAGCAGACAATATACATAAAAACCTGGATTGTAAAACACTGAACATTAGCCAATAAACACCAAACGTCCCTGAGAGATAGCAAACAAATGAGCTGATCCCCACAAATGGCCCTAACTTACTGCCTGGAGAAAGTTACCAGGTCATGTAACAAGGAGGGGAACCCACATAGAGCCCAATGGTCTCCTTCAGTTGAAGACATGGATCTGTCCTGGAGACAGTCGAGTTTTCAGGACAGAGTAGTGGAGGGGAGAGAGATGCAAAGAAAGAAAGAAAACTCTAGAGATCTTAAGAAGGTCCCCTTCTAGAGTTGAGTACTGATCAGCTCAAGTACATGAAGAAACTATTCAAGACCGAGGGGGAAAAAAAATCATTTGAGAGGATTAGAGATAAAAAGAAACAGTGCCTCTTTCCATCAGCCAGAGTGCAGAGACCTCATAATTGTACAAAGAGGGATTTTGCCTCAGTAGTGGGGAAAATTAACCCTGACCACACTGCTCTGATCCTGCCTAACAAAGCATAAAAACAGTGAAATACTGAAATACTCAAACTATTTTGAAGTAATTTAATAATGTCCCAGCAAAAAAGCTCAAAAATATTTATAGGAATACTAAAATATATAACACCTAACAAGGTAAAATTCTCAATATCCAATTAAAAATGACCAGGCATGTAGAAAAGCTGGAAAATATAACCATAACCAGAAGAAAAAAAAATCAATAAATTGAAATTGACTCAGAATTGGTACAGATGGTAGAATTAGTAGAGAAGCACATTAAAAGAATTACTAAAACTGTATTCCATATGTTCAAGAAGGTAGGAATACTTTAGCATGTTAACTGAGACATGAAAGATATAAAAAAAGGACTAAATCTAACTTCTAAAGATAAAAACAACAATGTCTGAAATGAAACATAAACTAGATTAGATTAAGAACAGATCAGACATTGCAAAAGAGAACATTAGTAAACTTGAAAACACAGCAATAGAAACATTACAAAATGGGGAAAGAAAGGAACAGAGAGAGTCTATGAGCTGTGAGACAACTATGAGGCCTAATATTCATGTCACTTTAATCTCTGAAAAGGATAGGAGAAAAATAATATTTGAAAAAATGCCGGCAAAAATTTTTTCAAATTTGATGAAAATTATAAACCCACAGATCCAAGAAGCTTAACAAACTCCAAGCACAAGAAACATGAAGAAAACTACACCAAGGCACAGCATAATCAAATGTCTTAAAACCCAATGAAAAGGAAGAATCTTAAAAGCAGCTACAGAAAAAAGAAATTACACTACATCCAGAGGAACAAAGAATGGAGGCAGATTTTTCTTTGAAAACAATGCAAACTAGAACACAATGGAATAACATCTCTACAATACTTAATGGGGGAAATCTGTCAATGGAGAATTCTTCACTTTGTAAAAAAACAAAGGCAAAATAAAGATTTTTTTCAGGCATTCAAAAGCTGAAAGAATTCATTATCAACAGATCTACATTACAAGAAATGTTCAAGGAAGTGCTTCAAGCAGAAGGAAAATAATAGCTGATGTAAATCTGAATCTACGCAAATTAGAGTACTAGAAATAGAAACTAAATGGGTAAATATAGATTTTTAACTTATTATTTAAATTACTTTAAAAGATAATTGGCTATTTGAGTAAAAGCAATTTAAAAGATATTGTAGGGTAGGGGCGCCTGGGTGGCTCAGTCAGTTAGGCACCCAACCTCAGCTCAGGTCACAATCTCACAGCTTGTGAGTTCGAGCCCGCATTGAGCTGTGCACTCACAGCTTCATTTCAGACAGAGCCTGAAGCCTGCTTCAGATTCTGTGTCTGTCTGTCTGTCTGTCTGTCTCTCTCTCTGCCCCTCCCCTACTGGTGCTCTCTCTCTCTTAAAAACAAATAAACATTAAAAAATATTGTAGGGTTTATAACATACACAAAAGTAAAATTTATGGGGGCACGTGGGTGGCTCAGTCAGTTAAGCATCCGACTTCGGCTCAGTTCATGATTGCAAGGTTCAGGTCATGATCTCACAGTCTGTGGGTTCTAGCCCCACGTCGGGCTCTGCGCTGACAGCTCAGAGCCTGGAGCCTGCTTTGGATTCTGTGTCTCCCTCTCTCTCTGCCCCTCCCTTGCTTGTGCTCTCCCTCTCCCTCTCTCAAAATGAATAAACATCAAAAATAAATAAATAAAGTAAAATTTATGATAAAAATGGCACAACGACCAGAAGGAGAGAAATGGAAGTACACTATTGTAACATCCTTATACTATTCATAAAGTGGTAGAATATCACTTGAAGGTAGGCTGTGATAAATCATGGCATGTACTATAATCTGGGCATAGCTTCATGTTCACAGAACAGGCTGCTTTGAAGAGGAAGCTCATCTGGAGTACAGACACACACCGAGCAGCCAAGGTTCACGGTGAGGTGCAAAGTACCTTGTGGCTGTAGCTATTATTCTCTTCCATCCTTCATTTATACACCTGATTCCCACGAGGAATCCTTCACTGGAATTTGACAATGATAGGACTACCTACAAAATGACACCATGAAAATGTCACCATTATACCAATAATTCTTCTAGATTATCTTTGTTCTCCTTGATCAAAAAATTACAATTCGTTACACTATTATGTGAATTACATTTACATTGTATTAGTTAAAGCTGATTACATTTGTATTTGACAGTTCTATCATAATTCCCATGGTTTCATATTTTCTCCCTTTGGAAAGGTAGCAGGCAGGAAGATGTGCCTTGTCATAATTATCTTAAGGGAGTATAATCTCTCAAGTTTTTTTTTGGAATGGGTCTCTATTGTTTGAACTGATTTCAACAGTCCAAATACCTTTAACAAATGACAGAAAATCTTTGGATGGGCCTAACTCTGGCATAGTTATCGTGTTTTGTTTTGTTTTGTTTTCAATGCCAAGCCCTTATGTTGATTTTAACAAGTCTGGAAAAAGAGGCTGCTGTTCTCCCCAACCAGATGATAAAGTGTGGGTTAGAACTTTGGTCCAGATTCAATCCCTGACCTCATTCTGGGCAGGTGAGCTGTGCTCTTGAAACAGTGACCTTCTCTTGGAGCTGCTACCAGGATACTCAGCAGCAGTGCCCCAAAGAGGGATCTGTACAACTCTAACAGGAATCCTGCAGGATTTCTCATGGTCTAGAGAAACCCAGAACAATGGTGCTTACTGCTGACAGAAGCATCTTCCTGTTGACAGAATTGGCTAGTGTGCTGTGTCAGGTGCTAGGTTATTGGGTGCAAAGTGCTGTGTACTCTTCTGTTGTTAGATGCAGTGTTCTATACAGGTCAGTTATGCCAAGTTAGTTGATAATATTGTTTAGGTCTTCTACAACCTTTTGGGCTCTTCTCTCTATAAGTTCTATTATTAAGAGAAAGTGCTAAAACATCTTGATTATACTTGTATGTTTTTCTCCTTGCAGTTTTTGCTTCACGTTTGGAAGCTCTGTTATTAGTTGTATAAATGTTTAAGATTTTTTTTATGTCCTATTGATAAGTAGACTCTGTTATCATTATTAAATGACCCTCTTTATCCCTGTTAATATTCTTTGCTGTGAAATCTAACTTGTCTGATGTTCATATAGCTACTACAGCTTTGTTTAGATTATTGTTAATATATGTTTTTTCCATTAATTTGCTTAAAATGTAAATATGTCTTAATACGTAAAGTAGGTTTCTTATAAAATGAACACAGTGAATTTCAGCTTTTTATCCAATATGCCCATTCTGTCTTTTAATTGGGGTATTTTGACCCTTTATATTTAATGTGATTGTTGATATGGTTGAGTTTAAATCTACTCTTGCTGTTTCATATTTGCATGATGCTTTTGTTCGCTTTTTCCTCTTTTTCTCCCTTCTTTGGATTAAATATTTTTATGATTCCACTCTATCTCTTCTGTTAATTCCTATGTGCAATTCTTTATTATTTTAATAGTTGTCCAGTCTGCCAGCATAACCATTTTGATTAGTTTAATTGTTCAGTTAAAAAAAAATCTTTAGCGGTGCCTGGGTGGCTCAGTCAGTTAAGGGACGGACTTTGGCTCAGGTCATGATCTCACAGTCTGTGAGTTCGAGCCCAGCATCAGGCTCTTGTTGACAGCTCAGAGCCTGGAGCCAGCTTCAGATTCTGTGTTTCTCTCTCTCTCTCTCTCTGCCCCTTCCCCCCTCACATTGTGTCTCTCAAAAATAAAATAAAAACATAAAAAAATTTTAAAAAATATTTAATGATGTTGATAAAAGGAAAATATAACTAGGAATGTGTTTATACATTTCTGGAATCCTGAACTAGGATCTATACTCTATTGAAATTATCTTATCCATAGGTCTATTTGCATAAAGACTCAAGTACTATTACATTCTACTTGGAGGCCAATTTGTCCCAGGCAAAGAGCAATCAGTGAGCTTGAGATAATGATTAAGGGATGAGTGCAGAAGAGACAACCAGCAATTAATAAGTGAGAGACCTACTGTGTGTCTAGCATGGAGTGTTATATACATCACTTATAGAATCCTCATCACAGCTCAATGTGGTAATTGTTATACAATTTCACAGATGCATAAAGCAAGACCCAGGTGACAAATTATTGAATAAGTTTATAGAGTAACACAAATAGCGAAGCAGGGAAAAGACACTAGAATCCAGATCTGTCTGACCTAAAGCCCATTTACAGACAATAGCACAGATGACCTCCAGATCCAGGACAATTATCAGAAATTATGTCCCTAGCATCTAACAGATGGCAACTGCCTATTACGGAATGAGTGCTCAATAAATATTTGCTGAATGCATGAATAAATAATAAAGTACAAAAGTGAGCACAAAGATGGATTCAAATACTGTCTACCTCATGAGACTGTGTGCTGATCCTAAGGATGTCTGGTCAGAGACTGGACATATCTCCTTTTACAAAACCCTGTCCCAAACCCACCCTTTGCACATCACACAACATTTTTGGGGGTGACTCTTAAACCCTTCCCTCACCCTGAAAAACTTTTCTGTATTTCCAATCTACTGGGAAGCCCAGAAGGACCTTTTTCTCCAAAGTTGGGATGGATTCCACTAATGATAGCTTAGTTAAAACAAAGAACAACTTTTCAAAAGTTAGGAACTAGCTCTAGATATAAGTGAGTTAAGCTTATAAGGATCTACAGTCATATGCTGGGCCTGGTACTACACCAACTGAAACACGGTAATTGTAGGTACAGCCTGGTTTTAGGTCAGGCCTAAACTCAGTGGGACTTCTTGATGAGGAAGCAGAACTACTTAAAACAGGATGAAAGTTCTGTTCTCAAACAATTTTAGGACTGATTTTTAAAAGGTGACGTGAATTTGTAGGTGAACCATGAGAGTCACCAAAGCCATCTGCCAATGTTACCACACAGCCTACAATAATATCCCTGACAGAGCACAGGAAGTAAAGGTAAGATCTAAGCCCCCTCCTGGCCTGCCAGAGTATTTTAGGCCTCCAAAATCAGAGTGTGAACACGAGTTACGAATCAGGCATTGAGTAGGACCAGGCACGCTGTTGGTCTCCTTTCTAGGCTCATGCCTCTATACTTAAGAGTAGACACAAACTGTAATCCATGTTTGCAGGGAATCTAGGTCACAACGCCAGTTGCTAGGGCTGCTGCAAACTAGGATATCAGTGCATAAAGATGACCCACCTGTCCAATCAGGTGCTCCCCTTTGCCCCAGATTTCAGCAAGAGGACTCAGAGCTATAACCAAGGTTATTATTTTTAATAAAATAGTAATCATCTCTTACATTTGAATAGTGCTTTACGACTTACAAAGCACTTTCATTTCCATTATATCATGGACAAGGCCAAACAGGCCTGACAGCAGGGCAAATAAACAAAAGCAAGAACTACTTTAAAAAAAAAAAAAAAGCCACCTTGAGTACAAACACTGAAAATCAAGAAGAAAAGAAAATCGAAAATTAGAAACATAAACCTATAACCATGGCCAAAGAGGAGAGAAACAAGTAGATCAAGAACCTACAGAGCAAAGCAGCATACAAATTGGAGCAATCAATATGAATCACAAGAAAACCAAAGCTACAGATCAAAATCTAAACCACACCAGCCAATTCTGAAATAACCACTTACGTCTCTGAATACAGGAACAATGCAACTTCTCTGAGATAAATCTCTGACACTAATTACCTGCAAAGATTTGGTGAACACACAGCCTCTATGTTATTTAGGTAGCAAGGCACTGCAAGAAATCTCACCTCAGGCAGAGTGTTCATTTCTGCAGTGTTTTTCTAATTTTTTCTAATTCTGATCCAAGTTCAGAATGAAGTGTCTCTAACTCAGCACACTCACTCCATCCCAGTCATCAATAACACTTACTAAAGATGGATGCTGCACACTGCTGGGCCCACATCTCTCTGTGCCTTGTCCCTGTAAAGCACTATGTAATGGCACAAGATGACTGCTATTTTATTAAATATGAAAACCTTTTATAAATATAATAATATAATACCATGAGATATAATAAAATACATATATATATTTGTTTATATATACAGTAACCCTGTTTATAGCTCTGAGCTTTCATGCTTGGATCATGGGCAGAAGGGAGGAGGGCCTGGTTGGACTGAGTCATATTTGTAAACTAGACTACACAGAACAAGACAGTCTAACAGATTAATAGCACACATTAGTTTACTTGCTTATAATGATTAGAAAGGGAGAACAAAGAACAATCTTCTCTCCCCAGCACCCATCCTGGGGGGGGTCATCTCACAAAATTGTTCATGGTAGAAAACACTTTGGCTCTTTGGCTCTCCATAATGCAACTCAAAAGTTGAATTTAATGTATTATTTATTATTTATTATTTATTTTATTTATTTAAAAATTTTAATTTTAAAAAATGTTTTTATTTATTTTTGAGAGAGAGAGAGAGACAGCGCGCGTGAGCATGAGTGAGGGAGAGGCAGAGACAGTGGGAGACACAGAATCTGAAGCAGGCTTCAGGCTCTGAACTATCTGCACAAAGCCCGATGCAGGGATTGAACTCATGAACCGCGAGATCGTGACCTGAGCCAAAGTCAGATGCTTAACCGACTGAGCCACCTAGGTGCCCCTAATTTATTCACATTAAAATGAGAGACAGCTCACGCTGGAAATTAACCAGAAGTTAAGTTATTTAACTACCATATAGGGTAACGTTATTCAGAGTGCACTCAATAAATTAAAACAGGCTATCAACCTACAATTGGTTGATGTCTTTCAGCACTCTCTCCAATAAAAAGATAAGGATTATCTGTAATGGATTTATCGATATTTGTTCATGTCACCTTCTAATATTCTAATATTCTCAAGAATGGCCGGCTTCCTAAGCATTTTCTTGCTAGTTTGTTTGGTGTGTAACTCTGAAGTTGAAGTGATCTATATTTAACTGCTGTGAGACTCAGTTTCCTCATTTTTAAAAAGTTTACCTCACAGAACTATCATAAGGATTACATGAGGTATTGCATGTAAAACAACCATCTTAGTGCCTGGCACATGCTGGGCATCCAGAAAATGTTTCCATCCTTGTTTTTCTTTTTTCTAAATCTTGCTCTTAACAAAAACAAAACAAAACAAAACAAAAAATCAACGTCAGTTTGGCATGCCCCAGATCTATATTATCACTAGTTACAAATAAGCAGAAAGCCAAAGAATGAAGTGTGTATAATTATATATACATCAGTACATTTCTATTGCCTATGTTAATGGGTACATATTTGGACTTGTTTTGAATTTTCTATAAAACTGAAGGCTCCTCAAAAGTCAATGATTTTCTTCCTTACTTTTTTCATAATTCCCTTTAAAAATCTGGTATATCTTGTTCTTAGCAAGTACTCAATCACTGTGTTGGGTATATTTACAGTGTATGCAAACATAAAGCTGCATTTCCTGTGATCCGAGTCATTGGGGAATGAGCTATCCACACTTCTAAATATTCCTGACAAGTGAACCCTACTTATTATAAATAAATATTCCTCAGAATGTTGAGACAATTTTAGATGGAGACATTTTTACCATTTTATACATGTCCTCACCTTTTTATACCAAGTTTACTACATGCATCTTGATCTGCTTGGTTGCTCAGAAACAAAGATTAAATGTTACAGGATTAGCCCACGGTATAGCTTTGCCACTACGGACACCAAAAATGGTGTTTCTGCACAAATGCCCCTTCTCCCAAGGAACAGCCATTAGCTACAGCCCATGCTTTTGGAATCATCTACTTGGACAGCTCTTTTTCTATATTTTCTAGGTTTTGGTCAGTATGACTGTTCATTTTATGTGTCAACTTGACTGGGCCACAGAATGCCTGGACATTAAGTCAAACATAATCCTGGGTGTATTGTCTGTGAGGGTGTTTCCAGATGAGATTAACATAGGTAGACTGAATAAACAGACTGCTTTTCCTAATGTGGGTGGGCCTTACCCAATCAACTAAAGATTGAAATAGAACAAAAAGTTTAGTAAGAGGGAACTCCTCTAGCCTGGCTGCTGCAGCTAAGACTTTGGTCTTTTCCTTCAGACTCAACTGAAAAATTGGCTCTTGGGCCTGCCAGGTTTCAAACTGAAACTTACACCATTGCTCTCCTGGTTCGCAGTCCTTCTGATTCAGACTGCATCAGCATTAGATGGGTCTTCAGCTTACCAACTGCAGATCTTGGGACTTCTCAGACTCCATAATCATGTGAGCCAATTCCTTATAATATATATATCAAATACATATACGTGTGTGTGTGTGTATATATATATATATATATATATATATATATATATATATATGGGATATATATACATGATATATATTGTATTTATGTGTATATTTCATTATATTATATTTTATTATATAATAGATGAATATAATTATTAAGTATTAATAAATATTGATATATTTAATGTATTTACTATATTATATATTTAATTATCTCTATTTATATTACATTTTATATTTATTTATAAATAAATTTGTTTATATATTATAAAACCTGCTGGTTCTGTTTCTCTGGAGAACCCTGATTAATACAGTCATGTACAAGACCATGTACCTGACCTAGACAAGAAGGATCCTTGCCCTAGGCCTCGTACTTCAAAGAGGCCTACATTATCACAAACAAACAAAGTAAAAATATATTTATTAAAGAACACATTGACACGTCTGTCATTCAGGACCCAGAATGTATTGTTGCCACAGCACAACCCATTAACCCCACATTCCACTCCCATGATCAACACTGTTTAGGCTCCAGGAAAGTCTCCACATCTTTCTCCCTTTACCCTCAAAACAAAAAGCAGCTATGATTGAACGCCAGGAATATTTGTGGGTTGCAGTAGCCGACAATGCTAGTGACATCACTTCAGAATGTGGAAAAACTGAGCATGAGAATTATTTGGCTATAACAATAACATATATATATATATGTATATATATACATACATACATACATATGAGTTATCTTGTCAAATCCTTCTTCTTAGATAGCTTGAATTCAACAGATTCTTGCAGAACTTTGGTTTCTCAGCAAGGCTGAGCATTCTTTTCATGCTTTTCTCTGTGTCCCAATTCATGACTTCAGAGGTACTCATGAATAAGTGTAGTATTCACAAGAGTTGCACAGGGTGACTAGGAAACATGTTGCAATATTCAACAATGCATATTACTCTTAAATTTATGCATTTCTATAAATCTAGATGTGACATTCATGAAGCATGATACTGAAGCTTTACCTTAGCAAATAGATAGACATTAAATGCTAAAATTAAGAATAATTTTTTTCCTAAAAATGAGATTTAATGACATCTTCAAAACTTAAATTTAAAATGTCAGTTTTATTTCCTTAACTTCAATTTAAAATTTCGATGCATTATAATTTATATTTTGTATTTTATTGTAATACATACTTTTAAATATTTTAGAAAAAGTAACTTTTAGAAAGCACACATAAATATAATTTCAAGTGTTTGTTTTATGTTTAATGTGCATATTTTTATGAAAAGATTTTCATTTGTACACTTTTAGTACAATGAAAGTTTTTATTTCTTAAACCACTACTGTTAATAGAAAACCAAATGTGTGAAATAAGTGGTGATTTTTGTTAAAACTAAAGTAAGGAAACAAAATACATACATGCCTTTATTTTATTAGTTAGCCAACATCATCAACCATAAAAATGACTCAAATGACTCAGATATGCACAGTAAACAATTAAATTCTGTCATCTTTGATTTTCTGCCAACCTTCAGTCATATAACAAAAACAACTTTAAACATATTTGTCAGTTTTGCCATTAGGAAGGTATAATTGTCAAGATAGAAGGATAGACATATTTTATGTAATAGTCCATTAGTTTGATTTACAACTATAAAATATTTAGACATATGTTACATGGACCTCCATTTGCACTCTTGCCTTAGATCCCACAAATATGAGGAGTAGGGCTACAGCCATATTCCCAATACATTTAGGTTGGCAGGTAAGTAACCTTCAAGGGTGAGGTCTGACTATATACATATGGCCACACAAATGACATTTTTTTGGTTTGTTTTTTTAAGTTCAAGAAGAGACATACTGAATTTGGAGGTCATGAAAATAATGGGTAAATTCAGAGAATCAGCTGGTGCTTGAAACATCACATATATAAACAGGTGACAGGGAGGCTGCCAGGTATTCACCATGGAGGTTGGCATCTTGCCCCTCAGGCTGTTCCTGCGTGAGGGGACACCCTTGGGTTATATAACCAAAGGTTAGCATTGTAAGCCTTTCCCACCAGCCTACTACAATGGCTACAATTCCCAAGAGTCTCCAATTGAGTCACAGTAAGCTTTAGGGCTCCCCTCAAAGTGCAAATGCCCATGGAAGACAGCACAATAAAGCATTCTTGGCCACGAAGTCCTCAGGTATATTTGTTCACTGGAAAAGAGTTCACTGGTTCCCTGGCAATGGGTCCAGGATGGTGAAGAATAGGAATGGTTGGTATCTTCATGCTTGAAAAAGAAACACAAAAAGGGCAGGGGTGGAGGAGGCAGGTATGTGATGGGATCTAAAGGTGAATATTACCTACTTCATAATGACTGCTTGGGTTGGCCCATTTCCTTCTTCTTAATCACCCTATCTCGTTCTCTGGCAACCTAGATTTCCTGGACATGATTGCATTTTCAGAAGGTTGATGGATCATCAGAAGGAAAAGGATTGAGCCAAAAGCCCATGGGTGGGTGAAGGTGTAAACACTTGGGTACTCATGACAGTGAATCATCTTATTCTCAGAGAAATAACCAGATTCTAGTGCTTCTGTGGCCTCCATCTCTGAGGAAAAGCAGGCATACTACTATCAAGGCCTCCTTGCAATAAATGTAGGTATGGTGTTTTTTTTATTCCAGATGGCAAGCTCACAAAAGCCCATTAGGCCCAATTCTCATAGTATGGGAGGGAGATGCATAGTGCTTCTGAAAGAACACTGAAATGGGAATGAGATAGGAGTTTTCATCATCTAGATAGATAATCTCAAGTGAATGGCCGTATTTCTTTTTGCCTCAGTTTCCTCATAAAAAGTGGAAAACAACAATTTTTCCAAAATCCATTCTAGCTTTAACATGCTGGAGAGGGTACATGGGGAAAGCAGAATCTCTATGTATAATTCCAGCAGCGACAAAGCCTAGCAGACAAAGACACCAATCAGGCTGATGTGTCCTCCATCCTGCCTGTTCAGGATTTGCTGGCCAATGGGATAATCAAATATAGTGCAACCTTGCCAGAGCCAGCCCCAGTTAACTGAAAGAAAGGGAAGTCATAATTTTTTGTGTGTTCTTTGTTTTGCATTGAGTTCTTTTGTTAAACAGGAACTCCTTCTCCAGAGCTATGAATTCAGCCCAGTCAAATTTTTTTTTAATTGAGAAATGACTAACATATAACATTATATTAGTTGCAGAGCAACAAAATGATTCAATATTTGAATAGACTGTAAAATGATCACCACTTACCTAACGGTAAGTCTAGATAACATCCATCACCAGACATAGTTATAAATTTTTTCCTTGTGATGACAACTTTTAAGATGTCTCTTAGGAACTTTCAGATATACAATACAGTATTATTAACTACATGCTATACATTACATCCCATGACTTACTTTATAACTGGATGTTTGTACTTTTTGAGCAGTTTACCCATTTCACCCTCCCCCTACCTCCCACCTCTGACAATCACCAATCTGTTCTCTCTTTGAGTTCAATTTTGTTTACTTTCCACATATAATTGAGATCATACAGTATTTGTCTTTCTCTGACTTATTTCACTTAGCATAATGCCCTCAAGTTTTCTCTATGTTGTTGCAAATGGCAGAATTTCTTTTTTTTTAATGGCTGAATAGTATTCCGTTTTGTACATATACCACACTGTCTTTATACATTCATCCATCAATGGACATTTCCGCTTGGCTACTGTGAATAATGCTGCAATGAACATGGGGGTAAAAATATCTTTTCAAGTTATTTTTGTATCCTTCAGATAAATACCCAGAAATGGAATTGCTGATATTATAGTTCTATTTTTAATTTTTTGAGGAGTCTCCATATTTACCATATTGGCTATACCAATTTACACTGTATCACCAGGGTTCCCTTTCCTCACATCCTCACAAACATTGTTATCTTGTCTTCCCTATAAGAGCCATTCTACTAGGTGTGAGGTGATATATCTCAATGGCTGTAATTTGTATTTCCCTGATTAGTGAAGTTGAACACCTTTCCATACATCTGTTGGCCATCTGCATGCCTTCTTTGGAAAAATGTCTATTCAGCTCCTCTGCCATTTTTTTAATTGGACTGTTTGATTTTTTTGCTATTGAGTTTTAGGAGTTTTTTATATATTTTGAATATTAATCCCTTATTAGATATATAATTTGCAAATACTTTCTCCCATCCCATAGATTGCCTCTTAACTTTGTTGATGATTTCCTTTGCTGTGCAGAAGATTTTTAGTTTCATATCGTCCCACTAGTTTATTTTTGCTTTTGTTGCCTTTACTTTTGGTTTTGAATCCAAAAAATCATCACCAAGACCAGTGTCAAGGAGCTTAAAGCCTATGTTTTCTTCTAGGAGTTTTATGGTTTCAGGTCTTACATTACAGTTTTTAATCCATTTGGAGTTAATTTTTGTGTCCAGTTTTATTCTTTTGCATTTGGCTGTCCACTTTTCCCAATACAATGTATTGAAGAAACTGTCCTTTTCCCATTGTATATTCTTCACTCTTTTGTCACAAATTAATTGAGCATATACACATGGCTTTATTTCTAGGTTCTCTGTTATGTCCCATTCATCAATGTGTCTGTTTTTATGCCAATACCATACTCTTGATTACTATAGCTTTGTAATATAGTTTGAAATCAGGAAGTATGATGCCTCCAGCTTTGTTCTTCTGTCTCAAGACTGCTTTGGTTACTCAGGGTCTTTTGTGGGGAATGTTGTTGACAAAATTATTTTCCCTCTATCTTTCCAAGTGATTCGTATATACTTAAAACCTCTAGGATAAACAGGACAGAGTACCTGATGGAACCCTTGACTCCTACCACCTCAGAAGAAAAGATGGGGGGACTCTCCAGTTTTGTGTCTGGTAGGAATTATCCTCCTGTTACTATAATGAGCCCCTATCAGAGAAGACCCCTGAGTCCTAGCATCTCACCTAGGTGGCAGCCTCAGTATCTTTGAACCCTGAACATTTGGCCACTTGGTTTGGCCACTAAATTTGGGATATCAAAAAAGAGCCTTGGCCTCTTTACCTTCCATTTTTCCATCTTTATATACACACAGCACCATCTGTTTTCTTCTCTGATTCACAGAAAAGGTCTTGAGAATAAATGAAGTAGCATGTGCAAAAGAACCTCTCATCCAGTAAGAGTGTTGATCTAGTAAGAGGCCACCTATCCCCAATAGTAGAGTAAGACATGTGGACAAGTTTGGGAAGAAAGAAAAGAATAGTAGAATGTTTAAAGGAAATAAAGAATAAGCCTTCATTAGGACTACTGAAATGACAGCAAACTGTCACCTGTGGCCAGAAATAGCCTTAGAAATAAATGATAACATGAAATTTGTCATTTCCTACCCACTTAGATACCCTTCCTTTTCTCCTATATGATCCAGGGCTCTGCATTTCCAACCACTCTTCCTACGCTCACTCTATAACCCACATTCTGAAGACTTTTGCTAGGAAAATGGTGTAATTTATACACTAAATTATGGATGACTGCTGTGAAGTAAATGTACCTGTCCTTTTAAAGTTACCTTCCGGTGACACCTGGGTGTCTCAGTTTGTTAAACCTCTGACTTTTGATTTTGGCTCAGGTCATGATCTCATGGGTTCAAGAGTTTGAGGCCTGCACTGGGCTCTGTGCTGACAGTGCAGAGCCTGCTTGGGATTCTCTCCCCACCCCCCCATCTCTGCCCCTCACCAGCTCACGTGCGTGTGCGCACACACACTCTCCCTCTCTCTCTCTCAAAATAAATAAATACAGTTACATTCTGATGGCACACCAACTTAACTGAAAGTAGTGACCAACACTAGGGATTTCAGAGACAGAGGATGATATCTTGACAATGAGGGATGACTTTTGCCATATAATGTATAGGATCACCCAATTTATCCATGGAAGGATCATCCGTTCCTAAAGACACACAGTATGGAAAGAAAGATAGCTATAAAGGTCAGGAAAAGCTTAATACTTTCAAAATATAAGTGTGTACCTTACTTCAGTTAATCCCCAGAACTATCAAGGAGAATAAACATTCCTATTTGACAAATGAAGAAATGGAGGCTTGTAGGTGAAGGAATATCTCCAAGACATATTGGTCACCATGTTGTGAATCCTGCATACGAACACATGCCTGTCACATCCCAAAGACACTAACCACTATGCACAATACTTCTCAGAAGAGAACACGCCCTGAGAAACCATACCCACATATACAAGCAGTCTTTGACAACTTTTTTTAGTAAAATTCTGCAAAGCTGTTCTTGAGGTCTAAGCTCTATGATACTACCCTACTGCTTTGCTTTTACCATCTGATTTATGAACCAAAGGCAGGGGAGGAAAGTTAGTTCACTCAATGCCTCTAATAGTTCACCCTTACTCAATAGGCCTGTCTTTGTGAGGGGACCATAACAGGAGACAAAGGGGACATGGAAGGCAGGGAAAGAGAGAAATTACACTTAGGAGTAACAAGAAAACACCAAATGCAATTCTTCACCTCCAGAGCCTTTGGGCAGTTCCCTCTCTTGGCAAAGCAAGACCTAAAGGACAGAATTATCCCTTCTGGGAGCTTATTCTTGATAATGGCTTCATAATGCATTACAGGGCCTTTAAACTTGGCAGTAATCTTGGCGATGTCCCTTGGTCCTCCTCTCATCTATGCGTGTGAGAGACAGAGATTAGTTTTCATGTCATTTGAAAGACAGGTTCCTTGGCACCCAGAATTGTTAAAGTGCCTTGTCTAAGGTGACATGGCTAGTAACTAGAAAAACTGAGATTAAAACCAGATTTCCTGATTGCCAGACCTAGATTCTTTCCGATTATTCCTACAGCTTCTTAAAACCCAGTATGGCTCTGGGGTGCCTGGGTGGCTCAGTCGGTTGAGTGTCCGACTTCAATTCAGGTCATGACCTCACAGTTCTTGAGTTCAAGTCCCACATCAGGTTCACTACTGTCAATGCAGAGCCTGCTTCGGATCCTCTGTTCCCCTCTCTCTCTGCCCCTCCCTTGCTCATGCTTTCTCAAAAATGAATAAACATTAAAAAAAAAAGTATGGCTCTTCATTCCAATCCAATATATTTACCCAATAGAAAAGAAAATGTGCATTATCCCATACAAAGACTTGTATGCAAATGTTATAGCAGCTTTAGTATATAGCCCAGACTGGAAATGCCCCAAATATCCGTCAAGAGGTGACTAGATAAACAACTAGGGTGTAGACATACAATATAATATGTCTCCACATAAGTAAGAACTTCTGAACACATAACGACATGGATGAAGCTCAAAGTAATCATGCTGAGTGGAAACAGTCAAAAAGAGCCCATGCTACCTGATTCCACTTATATAAAACTCTAGAAAATGCAAACTAATCAATAGTGACAGAAAGCAGATCAGTGACTGCCTGGGGATGGCAGAGGGTACCAGAGGAACAAAAACAAAGGATTACAAAGAGACAAAAAAAAAAAAAAAAAACCTTCTGAGGGATAATACATTCACTGTCTTCATTGTGGTGCTGGTTTCCCAAGTGTATGCAATGATCTAAATTTATCAAATTGTATACTTTAAATATGTAGTTTATTGTATGTCAATACCTCAATACAATTGTTTTTAAAAAAATATGGCCCCACGTGGACTTGAATGTGGCAATTCAGCCACCCCTCATTTCATCCATCCCCCAAAGATGCTCTTCTCCCTTGAGCTTCGGTCTGTAGCAAGGTCGCTGCTAATGGGACGATAGCAAGATATCTGACCAACACTGATGAATGATTATTATAATCACAGTATTAGTCTTCTCCTCCTCTTTAAGAATACAAATTTAGGGTGACTGCAGCTTCCCTCTAGTCAGAGGGTTTTCTTCTCTTTCTGCCTGGGGAGCACTTAGTAAAACAAATAGAAGCACTTATCATTATTCTTCTTATTAAATAAGCCTAGTAAACATTTGGACTAGCATTGCAGATTTAAGACAGATGTTTCAACTGCAGAGGGCTGGAAAATGCAGAGAGGGAATGGAGAGTAAAAGGGAAAACCAAAAGGGGAGAGAGAGGAGAGAGGAAAGTGGGTAATGGAGAAGGCAGACCCAACAGGGCTGAAGCAAAGGCCTTCCTTACAAGGCAGTAAGCAGACTGCTATGCTGCAGTCAGCTGCTCAACACCAGGAGCCCCTGCGGTCTGTAGCGAGTGTCCAGAGCTCACCACACAGCCTGCGGCCCTGAGATTTGAGATGCTATGGGACTTTTATGCTTATGGACTTAAGAAGATGACCCTCTTTGCCCAAGATCAGAAGAGGAGACCAACCCTTCTCCCTAAGAATCCTCAAGACTCTTCCCATCACTACCCATGAAAATAACTCGAATCACAACTGAGCTGCCCCACATTCTTGGCTAGCTCAGAGACAAATATGCAATCCCAGACCGAGGGGGCAGGACACTTGAACTGGGTTGTCAAAAGGGAGGCATGAGGTCAAAGCTGGGGGAAAGTTTTGCCTCTATATCTGAGTAAAGGAAGAACAGGTTTAAAAGTGGTAGATTCCCTCTGAAGAGATGCCAAGACTCTGCCCTGGGACTGTCCCCTGTGGAGGAGGGGATGATGCTTATGAGATGGGAATCCTTGGCCAGGAGCCATTTTGTTATTGCTAAGAACTCGTCTGGAAAAGCTATCTGTCACTGATGGCCTGTTGAACAGGGAAACTTCCTGCCTGTCAGTGATCCCTCAAACACCAGAGATGGGGCTCTGAAAACACATGGCATCATTAATTTGGGGGTTCAGTGCTGCCACAAGCATCACACTCAAAGTGGTCTCTCAGGAAAACCAGGTAAAATCACTGGTGTTGCTTATTAAAATGTAGATACCTACTAAATCTGAATCTCTGTGGGCACTGCCAAATAATCTGCATTTGAACAAGCTCCCCAGATAATTCTCACCCATGCCAAAGTTCAGGAATCACTGTCCTTCTAGCTTAGAAAACGTGAAAACCTAATGTCCTTCTCATGAACAGCTCACTACTGACTTTCCTCGGTTTACAGGGAGGAAAGGGAAGCCTCCCACAAAATAATCAAGACCTTTCCTGCAGTGAACATTTCTCACAAGAGGTTCTCTTGCATCCTTAGTTACACATTCTATATCACAGACATAAAAGGGGAGAAACCTTTTCTTTCAATTGTTTGCCATTCCACAGAAAGGCACATAGGAAGGCAAGAGGCTGTGGTATGTTGTGGTGTGAGTCAAGCACCACACAGAGCTTGGTCCTCCCATCTGTTATAATCCCAATTCATCCCTTATATCAGACTGTGGGCTAGGAGTCATGGTTCCTGTTTTATAATGGAGTCTAACACTCTTGCCACATATGCCCCCTACCCAAGCAAGGCTTGCTTCTCCATATGTAGAGTTCTGCAACCACTACAATGTCATTAAGGAAGACCCAGAGAATCACTAGGATTAAGACAGAATAATCCTATCGCTTCCCCCAACACTTCCTCCCCCCAAATCACCGGCCTCTCCCAGTTCCAAATACCAGCCTTGGGTTCCACTGCCTCTGCTGGCAAGCCTCTCTCCTTCCCTCCAACATTCCAGGCTAAAAGCTTCCCGCCAAAGGACATGTTGTGACCCACACACAGCCCAGATCTCTGGGGGGGGGGGGGGGGGGTGGAGAAGAGACCCTGGGAAAGAAGAAGGTCATACCTGTACCTGAGTCACTGCAACACAGAACACAGCAAGACAAACACAGCCTGTCCAGTCACGTCTACCCAGGCTTTGAAGCTGGCATTTCCAGAATGTGCATCATGTTGTTTTCAACCAGGTGGGCCTAGATGTCTTGGCTGCATGTCTCAACATGAGCCCCACCTCCAGCCCCACAGGGATGCCTGCTCCTTGCCAAAGAGCAAACATAGTCGAATACTTTCATATCTCAGAAACAGCTGGGCCTGGGCCCAAGGATCTAGTGACCAAAGATGGTTATGGCTCAGCTGGAGAGATGAGAACCAGGCTAGGAAGCTCCACTCTGGTTAAAAGGAAGCATGAACTGGAGGCATGCTCCCTCCCTCTGCTCCTTCTCCCTGCAAGGTCTTCATCTGCAAAATGGGGATCAATTATTGTCTCAGTTTGGGTTCCCCCAAAATCAGACCCTGAGAGAAGGATTTGGACTCAAATACTCTATTTGAGAGGTGACTGCAAGAAACACAAACGAGGGAGAGAAGGAAACAAGACAAAGATGGGAGAATGAGCTGGTTATCATGGAAGGGAGTGAGGCTCTATCTCCTGAGGACCTTCTTAGGATGCGTGTATAACACACCTGAGAAATGTCCCACCAAGGATGGAGAAACTGGGGCGAATACCCACTAATTCTTATTCCTTATTAGCTGAAGACTACCCTCAGGGGCATTAAGACCTCTATACTTCTAGGCTGCCTTGCACGTGGGCAGGAGAAAGCTACCAAACAGAAGCAGAAAAATCCCTCTGAAGGAGAAACTGATAAACTGGGGGCCTGAGGTAAGAAAGTAACAGTGGGCATATGAAATGTCCAGTGTACCTATAGGTGACCTCAGGGGTGGGTTCAAGGAGATGGTTGGGACAGCAATAGCATCTGCTGTACTTACCATCCCCATAGGGTGAATTAAATCAGACAATGTATAAAACACATGGCACTGTGGCAAACAGGCACATGTGTAAGTAAAAGCATTTATTATTATTATTACTATTGCTATTACTAACTTTGGGATTCACATCACAATACACAGATTCTCCTTAACCAGACTGGGAACATGAGTGCCTCCATCCTGCCTAGACTGAAATCACAAAGTCCTCAGGCCCAACGCCTGGTCAGGCTGAAGTGTGAGGGAACAGAGGGGTCGCTGGGCACACAACCGTAAGAGGACTACCCCAGAGGGAGGTCAGCGCAGCCCAGCACACACTCTCCACAGAGCATGGCTAAGAATCCACCCTGCCTGCTTTGTGAAGGCATCCTAACCTGGACAAGAGCCTTTACTAAGTTCCCTTGTGATCTCTCGGCATTAATGTCCTCAAATGTCCACAGCGTTCTCTATTTATCTTCTACTGTTCGAGTTTCGTGCCTAGAACGCTCCAGCCAAACAATGCAAAAGTCCAGCCAAGCAGATTCCTTTAGGATTCACATGGAACATGTGGGCACTAACCACATACTAAACTTGTGGCTGGATCATAGACGATGTCTGTGGCTACCCCAAACGACCTTCATTTAGGAAGAATAGAACCGGAACAGGCATCAATGGAGAGCCAATTCTCCTACTTTGTAGATGAGAAAAATTGACAACAATAAAAGTGATTTATCCAAGATTATTTCGATGGACCTAATTTTGTTCATTCATTCACTCAGTAGACACTAATAGAGTACCCACTATATGCCAGGGAGTTTTTCAGGTGCTAGAAACACAGCAGGGAACAAGAAAGACAAGTTCCCCTATTGTTATGGTGCCCACATTCTCTTGGGGAAGACAGACAGTAAACAAATAAAGAGTACATTTCAGATAATGGTTCGTGCTATGAAGAAACTAAAACAGACCAAAGAGGTAGCAAGTGATAACATGAGACGGAGTCCTATTTGAGAAAGAGTTGTCAGGAAAAGCTTGTTTAGAGAGTGTGACATGCGAGCAGGCCCATGGACTAGAAAGAACGAGCCATGCAAAGATCTGGAGAAAGAGCATTAGAGATGAGAAAACAGCAAGTATGAGGACCCTGAAACATGAAAGCTCTGGCATACCAGAGAAATGGTACAGGCCAGCCTGGCTACAGTGTGGTGGGCAGGGGGCTGAGCTCTGTGAAGTCAGAAGCAGCAGGATCCACTCAGGATGAAGGCCAACCACACGGGTTCCCACATGGGGAGGCCAGTTCATTTCACGGTGCCCATATGAAAGGATCCTCATCTGATTGTTTCTCTTTGTCTCTGGGAAATAAGCAGCAAGGATCTCAGCACAAAGGAGAGAAGAGTTGGCATTCTGAATGGAGAGGAGGTTTAAAATAGTATCTTGAAGAGAAGGCAAGTATATTCATAAAGGGAATGTGGTAGGGGCGCCTGGGTGGCTCAGTTGGTTAAGCGTCCAACTTTGGCTCGGGTCATGACCTCACAGTTTGTGAGTTCGAGCCCTGCGTGGGGCCCTGTGCTGACAGCTCAGAGCCTGGAGCCTGCTTTGGATGCTGGGTCTCCCTCTCTCTCTGCTCCTCCACCAACTCACACTCTCTGTCTCTCAAAAATAAATAAACATTAAAATAAATAAAAATAAAAAATAAATTAAAAAACAAATGGAATGTAGCAAAACTGCAGTACTGGGAGTTGTTCTAAATGTAAAGTCAGCACGGTTGTATAATTTCTCCAGTTACATTTAGCTACTTGGGTATATGGAACCAGGGTAGGCAGAGGGCTGGGGTTTTGGCAGAAGAATGCAATGGAATTGGAGTAGGTAAGAGGGTGCCACCCATATAAGGATATGTGTCTGTATCAATAACCACGAGTCTAAGCCTGAGGAGGGCAAAGGACAGGCATAGAGTCCATGGACTGAAGGTTCCTCTGGGACTAAACAGTACTGGAGAGCAGGTCCTGGAAATGTAGGATATAGTATTCACAAAGGCAAGGCTTGAAATCAAGATTTTAGAGGAGGAACAGTTATAGGTTTATTGATGGGGACTAGGGTATAACCAAGAAAATAGATGACATCTATTAAAAGCCTATTAAAAGGCATGTTTAAAAAGGTAAGCAGTGGCCAGGCCAGTGAGTGATATGGTGGGATATTACAGAAGCACAAGACATAGCCTCTGCCCACATGAATACAAAATGCTCTTGGTGAGACAGTCCCATAAGCAGGTAACAACAGCCAATAATGTAACATTGAGTAATGTAGAATCTTAACTTTATATAAGAGTTTAGCAATAGATTTCATGAATATGCTTTCTGTGGCACATATAATGTTACATATGCCAGTTAATTCTCCTTAGTTTATAAATGAGGACATTGAGGTTCAAAAAGAAACAAAGGCACTTGCCCAGAGCCCAACAGTTAAAGTGAGGCAAAACTAAAACCCCTGCTTCTGGCCTTTGATTCCCAGTCCAGCTCTCTTTCCACATAAACCACAGCATATGACACAGTATCACCAGATCATAGTGTCTGAGGTCAGACTTCTCGGGTTCAAACCAACCCCCCACCTTACTAGCTGGATGACCTTGAACAAATGACTTATTCTCACTGTGCTTCAGATTTCTCCCTTCTAAAGGGGAGATAATATAGCACCTATCTCAAAGGGTGATGTTACAAATGAATAAAATAAAGCTTGAAAAGGGCTGAAAACCTTGCCTGGTATATAGTAAGTGCTCGATAATTGTCAGTACTATAATATAGTGAAAAGAATATGATGTCTACTATAAGCACAGTTATCTCCCCACTCTCAGACATGCTCACGGAAAACTGGAAGCAATACTCCCTGCCCTCCCCACCCCTGTTCTGCCTCTTAGAGGCTTCATGGATGACTGGGGACTTGATCAGGTATTGAAGGGCAACCAAGGATTCTCAGACTTAGATTCATGGAAGGGTGCAGGGAGAGCTCATCGTATTGGGTGACAGCATGAACAAGAACCTGGAAGAGTCTGATGGGGACATATTCATGATACAGTGAGGAAACCAGGCATCCAATAAAGGGTGGGTCCTGAAAGGCCTTGGGACTGGGGAGAACTTTGTTCAACGGTAGGAACTTTCTCTGACTTCTCCCCTTTTTCAGATGCTTCCAGGGAAAAGAGAAAGTAATGCTGCCTGTCCTCCCCATTCTCTGTTCTGCTTCTCTTTTGGTGCCCTCTGTAGAGCAGAGAGTCATTCTACATAAACATTGAGCCCAAAAGAATCCATCTGAAATGGTCTCCTCCTAGTGAACCGAGTCCATCGGAAGTTACAGAAGCATCAAGGCACCTCGGGCAGGAGCTGCTCGGCTCAAGTTGAATTGACATCCATTTTAATGTCCTGTGTATTCCCCATCCCCCAGATGGAGAGACGAAGAAAAATAGGGTGTGAAAATAATGTTGAATTCAACTTCAATGAGAATAAGAAGATTCTGAATGATAGCAGACACTCTGTACTTAACTGACCCTATTATGAGCAGCTATTGAAGAATTTTCAGGATAATGAGCTATCTCATCTTCCATATAACAAGCTGTGGGCGGACTGCTCAGACATTATAGCCTTAAAAAAAAAACAACACATATATCAATGGCCCCCATAATGAAAAAAAAAATCACACAGGGGATGGGGCTACTTCTTGAACCAGGTTCTCTGCCACCAGGGCTCTGAGGTTTCATGAAGGCACAGCTAGGGTTCGTATCTGCCCCACCAGCCACACCTTCCCCATCCTGCCTACTCTGGAGTTGCTCAGCTCCTGACATTTGCCACCTAGGCAAAACTTTCCTTCAACCACCCCACCCTTTTTAGTAATCTCTATACGGCCAGCAAGGAACCCACCTGAACAATGTCTTCCTCAGAATTGAGCCCAAAATGGCCACCCTTGATGTAATATTTATGTATTTATTCACAGAAAACCATTTATGGAGCATATTTTATGTGTTCAGCATTGAATGAGACAAATATAGTTCCTGCCCTCCCAAAGATCGCATGGAAGACAGATGTGAAATTCACAATCCCAGTAAGACACAGTAAGTCAGAACAGTACAGGATGTATCAGCAGTACCCAAGACAGAGGGACCTGATCTCCTCTGCTGGGGTTCAGGGACAGGTCTGGGGACTCTACACTCAAATGTTATTCAGCACATGTGCACACATGTATACTCAGAAGCACATACGTCATCCCTGCAAATCAGAAGCCCTGTATTTCAGGGCCTCATGCAGGCCCTTAAGAAGAGAACCTGATACACAGCCAAATTAACAGGCAGCACAAGGATGGAGCCCTTTTTTCTTTTTACATCTGCCAGTACATTGCTGTGCAAACTTATGTAAAATATTCAACCTCTCTTAATCTTACTCTCCTCCTGTGAATGAAGGAATCCAGAGAGGTGACCCCCTTGTACAACAACATTCTATAAATCCACAATAGTTGAGGGTTTGGGAGACACAGTTAATACCCCTGCCTGGGCTACCACCTCTACCAAAGCCCCTCCTAACTAGCCCTCTGTGAACAAATTTCTCACCTTTACTCTTGAAGTGACTGTTTCATTACTAATTCATTCAGAAGAATGTTATAGGGCACCTATTCTATAAGAGGTTCTGTGGAAGATACAAAACAGCATGAGTCATGAGTCCTGCCCTCAAGTTGCTTATGCTTGACTGGAGGAAGGTAATTTAGCCAAGTTACAAATGCATGTAGATGACAAAAAGCCACAAAGACTGGACCACAAATCCATGCCAGTGTGGTATCAGAGACCAGCGTGACTATCTCTGCCTGTCTGATACCCCTACACTCTACTGAATCCATCAACTTTCAGGGAGCACTTCTGTTTTTCAGGTACCCCAAGAATCCCTATACCCAAGTGGAAAAGAAAATATACTCCTAGCCAAGGTTTCTCAACTTGGGCACTGTTGATATTTCAAACCAGATAATTCTTTTCTGTGGGGGCTGTCCTGTGTATGGTAGGGGGTTTAGCAGCATCCCTGACCTCCACCCACTAGATGTCAGTAGAACACCCCTCCCCCCACCCCGCCACCAAAACCCACCTCCGGATACTGCCAAATGTCCCCTGGAGGACAAAATCACCTCCAATACACACAAAAAGAAAACAGAAAACTTTCTAAAAAGTCAAGAAGAACTATTTTAGATACAAGAACAAAAACCTCCTAAAGTCATTGAGGAGTTTGGTGTTTTGAAAAGTTCCTCCCCACTGCACTCAAGCTGCCTCCCTCTCCCTTAAAGCAAAAGCATTTAAACTACCCAGTTATATCCTGAAATCAGAATGGCAATTGAAGGCAGGTAGAAAGTAATGTCTGGAATCACATATAAAAGTTCGTTTTCGACCAGAAAATAACTTTGTCTCCGTGACTGGCAAAAGTCACCCATTCAGCCTGCATGGTGACTGAGAACAGTGTTAGCCGGCCAGAAAGGCATCAGTGACCAACCAAGTTATTCCAGCCCATTACCCCAATCCACCAGGCGATGCTCGTCAGAGGAGAAATCATTAGGGGACAAGAGGGAGGTAGGAGGTCTAAGAAACCACCTTGGACATTTGTCCATCAGCGCTTTCACCAATGACTTAAAAAGAGTTTTGGGAGCAGGGATTAAGAAAATATGCAACCATAACAACTCAGAAACCATAGCAAAGGAAAAAGACAGATTTTCTTTAAGAAGACTGAAGAAACTTCCCTCTGCTACCAGCATTCCCTTCTATTTTCATTATTTCTTTCCTTTATTACCTCTTATATTATCTGAAACAATCAGATTTATAAATAAAACACATGTCACTTAAAAAGCACAATACGATAAATATTTGTAGATTCCCATTCAATTCAAAAATTAGAACCTATGCTTAACCTGTACCCACATGCACATATACCTCTCCTCTCCTTTGTCCACCCTCCTTTCCTCCACCAGACACAATCGCAGTCCTAATTTTTACTGCTCTTTTAAAGTGTGGTTTTACCACAAATGTGTGTAAGCTGAAGCTTGCTGTGTTTGTTCTTGAGAACTAAAAACATGGTATACTACCACGTGTGGTTTTCTAAAACTAACTGTTTTTATTCAGTATTATTTTGCAAGATTTACCCATGATATGACGTAGTCTATTTCACTGTATAACAGAGTATATTTATCCACTTTCTTGATTGGCATTCAAGTAATGTCCATACATTTTTCTAGGCTGAGAAGGGCAGCTATGAAGGTTCATGAACATGTGCAACAGTTTTTCTAGAAGTGGGTTTGCTAGGCCATAGGGTGGGCAAAATGTTCACCTTAGGAGATAGTACCGGGGCGCCTGGGTGGCTCAGTTGGTTAAGCGTCTGACTTCAGCTCAGGTCATGATCTCACAGCTCGTGAGTTCGAGCCCTGCATCAGGCTCTGTGCTGACAGCTCAGAGCCTGGAGCCCGCTTCGGATTCTGTGTCTCCCTCTCTCTCTGTCCCTCCTCCACTCATGCTCTATCTCCTTCTCTCTCTCTCTTTAAAATAAACATTTGAAAAATTTTTTTAATTAAAAAAAGGAGACAGTACCAAATTACTTTGCAAAGGGATTGTACCAATAGCAATATATAAAAAATTGTATTGACTCACATCCTCTCGAACTCAAACTTTGTTCGATTTCTTAAATTCTTCTGATTTCTAATGGAAATCCATATACTTTTAATCCTTCTCCCAAATTTCTCCCCAGAGCATCTCACCACTATGCTTCCCATTTTAAGAAGTAAAGAATATATATCAAACCATAGCCCCTGTCCCCAGGAGTAAAAGAAAGAACATCATCGTGAAAATCAAAACAATTAGAGAATGATGCCAAATACAGAGTCCAAGAAAAAAAATTAAAAGAATTCAAGAAAATGCAAACCCAAACAACAGAACCAATTTTTACCTATTAAATCATTACTAATTTTTAGTATATGTGCTACCAAAGCGAGCACATTATTAATTTTTTTAATATGACAACACCAAAGGTATCTAGACAAATGCATTCTCATTCATGGCAACTGATGGGAATATAAATTGGTAGAGTCATCCTGTTGGATAATTTGACAAAATTTTTCAAATGCATTAAAATGTTTGAATACTCCTTGATTCAGCTACTCTACTTGTAGAAACTTATTCTACAGAAAAAAGAAAGTTCACACAGATTTAGACACAGTGCTATGTGATATAGTAACTATGGATCAAAGACAAAAAATGAAGTTTACCAAATACCCAACATTGGGGAGACTGGTTAAATGATATTTGTCATAGCTACACAGTAGACACTAAGTGGACAGTAAGAGTGACACTGTAGATATTTATTGATATGCAAAGATATTCAAAGTATGTTCTTAGGCTAAAAACAAAAGAACAAGGGGAACCTGGGTGGCACAGTCGGTTAAGTGTCCAACTCTTGATCTCTGCTCAGGTCATGATCTCGCGGTTCATGAGTTCAAGCCCCACATCGGGCTCTGCGCTGATGGTGCAGAGCCTGCTTGGAATTCTGTCTCCCCTTCACTCTGCCCCTCCCCATCTTGTGCTTGCTCTCTCTCTCTCTCTCTCTCTCAAAATAAATAAGTAAACATTTAAAAATTTTTAAAAACACACAAAAAAATAGTTTACAAAGAAATGTGACC
This sequence comes from Panthera pardus, assembly GCF_024362965.1. Taxonomy (NCBI): domain Eukaryota; kingdom Metazoa; phylum Chordata; class Mammalia; order Carnivora; family Felidae; genus Panthera; species Panthera pardus. Next base: position 77,627,992 of record NW_026526821.1, read on the forward strand.
TCAAATGGGCAAAAAGGAAAAAATGCGTGCAAGTGGTGTATATGCATAGAAAAAATTAACAATTTTCAAATAATCAGATACTATAAAGCTGGATGGTTTCTGAATTTTAAGGCAAATCGGAAAGGGTAGAAGTGAAATGAGAGGATTATATCAGGAATGACTGCATGAAGGAGTGAGACCTTGAGGCAATAGCTTTCAAGAATGAACGAAGTGCCGTGGGGTTTTTCTTTCCAAGGAATGGGTAGTAATAACGTGATGAAACCCCCACCTTCCCATCAATCTCGGCATCTCTGGGAAAGCAGGGATCCAGCCTACAAAAAGGGCATTCACCTCTTTAAGAGCCTGTTAGAGAGTCACCAAGACCATGCCAACTCTTCCTATCTGTTCTCCTGCACTGCCCACTGGACCATTTAAACGAAGTCAGCTGGTCAACAACCAGCCTGAGTCTTTCAACACATGGACTGCCTGTTTGAATTATCCAAATCATGCTGTCACACATAAGAGCCAAAAACGCCTTCAGTGGCCATTTACTTTGTATTTACATTCAATAAAGGAGGTTTGGTATAGATTTGTATTCTCTTGACTTGGTTATAAATAAAGTGCCTTTGTCTCTACCAATATGAATACCAACTATCATAATTCAAATGTATTATAATTTTATAACCAAAACTTGTGTTTAACACATTGTCTGAAAAGAAGTGAAATTCAGCTTGATAAGTTTGCTGAGGTAGAAGGGAGAGGGTTCCAGAGGAAGGGAAAGTGATTGTTCCATTGAGGGTCTCAAACTTCTTTCAGAAAGTGGCACCAAATAGTCTATGAGATACATATTAGGACAACAAAGTCATGGAACAGGGATGTTATATATTGATTCAAACAATATACCTCAGTGAAATAGGCTTCTTCCCACACACACAAAAAAAATGTATACAGATTTTCAATTTTGAAAACCTTAAATGAATACAGAGAGTCTAACATCTTGATTTCCAGAAAGAAGCCATCCTCAAGAAGCATCAATCCCTGAGACTCTACTCTTTAGGAGAAATACACTAAATAGAAAGAGACAGATAAATAGATGCTTCTGCTAGAATTTTCTGCAGCAGGATGTGTGTAAATGTCCACTTCTAATGCAGAGCCCAATGGAGTTGTTCCCCCTTTACACACTGACCAGTCAGTGAAGCCAAATTCTTGTTTTCAGTGACCATGGTGTCCACATGACCAAGAGGCAATCACCTCTGTTTACCAGGTTAATTGAGTATTCTGCAGACATTGATTCCACATTCCTCCAGTGGAAACAAATGTGATCAGCATCATTAATCAGAAAAGTATCATCTACCTACCACTCTACAAGGGAGGCAGGTGCTCCATGCCACTCCAGAGTGGGGTTCCCCGGCACGGCAGCAACATCTGTGCAGCCATTGAGGCTATGGAGAGACCATTGCTCGACTGGAGTGTGATTTCTAATAGGTTCTATTCTGTGAAGAAAAATAACCATTTGTACATACCCATGAGTGACATTAAAATTCACCATCGAAGTCTCACTTGATAATAACAAGGACACTGCAAGAGTCTCTACAAACACACCAGACTTCAAATTAAAGGGTGAGTTTATTGTTGTTAAGGAAAGCATGGATCTCTTTGCATTAGGACTTGGTGAACAATAAATATATTTCCCGGAGAGGTCTCCTAAGCTGATATGCATTCAAGGTATTATCTTTGCTCTGACTGTATGTGCTTCTGGGTGAAAAAATTCTAATTGCACTCCCATTCAAAAATCAACCGTGGGAATAAGGAATCATGCTCATTTTATGCACAGCTGCCCGAAGGCCTTATCCTTAAAACAAATTACAGCACCTCCTATGCGACACACACTCTGAAGCTAATTCTAACCCTACAGCAAAACTCCAAAATTAAACTTTAATCTGTGATCTAAACAATTTGGTGTTTGTGATCAATCTTGGTATTTTTATAAAATGCCAAGGTAATTGTTAGAGCAGAGGAGGACAGAGTTGTCCAACAGCACATTCTGGTAGAAGCAAAGGAGGCTCCTGGGGCAGAAGCTGGGTGAGGAGACCTGGAGAGAAGACAGGCCTCTGCCAGAGCCAGAGATGAAAAGAGGAGGAAGGCGGATGGCAGGAAGACACGGAGGGAGGGAAGGAGGGAAGAAAGAAAGAAATCTTGGTGAGTATCATCCCTACTTCCCCTTGTCAAAGGCTCAGGCAGGCTGCCACTCCATTAAAGCAATCACTTTGGCCCTATTAGCCATATTAGAAATTAAATTTGGTCTCTTGAAACTGTACACCAGGAAGCCAGTGGGGTGAAAGCAAATTTGACATGATATCTCCAAAAGCAAAAGGGGCCAGATGACACATTCTGGGGCACGGAGAAGCCCACCTGGGAAATGTGCCCAGAGAAGAGAGTTCAAAGAGCTTCCAGCGGAAGGTCTGCCTTTCCCCAACTGGCTGCAGAGCGTCTGCCTCCTCCAGCAACCTGCTCAGCAGCTCTGATAAGTCAGACAGAATTCATGGGAGATTACCACACAGCTCCTGCCAAGCTGTGCTGCAGCGCGGGTAATAGATACGCTCCAGCACTAAATCCTAAAAGGCCCTGCTACATCTGTCAAGCATGCCCTGGAAAAGCACCCTCAGTTCAGATGTTATCACTGCTCTGCCTGCATCAGAAGATTTAGTGTCCACCCTGGAGGTTGCTTTTGCTGCACAGTTTTCAGGGGCAAAACAACAAGGGAGAAAGATGAGAGAAAAAAGGCAAATTATTCTTGCTTAAAGCAAAAGAAATAAAGTGATGTGCTTGCAGACTAGTTCAGCTCCTCGCCCTGCATCCAGAAGGTCCCAAATCCCACATTAAGGAGGTACTGATGTTCTAAGCTGATTAGCTAGGATGGTTAGAGTCCCTGGACTGTGACATCATGTAGATGATCTTCTATAGAGCGACTCTTTCCCAAGGAAAGCTAAACAACAAACCCAGCAGGGATCCATAGGCAAGAGATAGAAGATGCAAGCTTTTGATAATTAACTTTAAAACAGGTTCGAGAAAAGCTGTTCTGATATAAAATGAACTTTTCAGAGCATTTGCTTAGGAAAAGGAAAAAAAACTTTAAACCCCTCCAAACAGTTGTACTTCCCACTAACCATGTTTCCAGATGCAGCTTCTGTTTGTTCAAAATGTATTTTAAGCATTACTTTGGACATTTTGTTCATTATGAGCAAAGAAGAGTGCTACATTTATATGTATTTTTAAAATGTAGAAAAAAATATATATATACACTCACTCTCAGTGTTTTAAGCACAGGAAGTTCACATATTAACTGCCTGTTTTCTCACCAGAGCCTATAACTAATCTAAGAGAAAGGGAGGGGAGTCCTAACCTGACCCACCATCTTGGTTTTCTGGAAACTGCTCACACTCATAATCCAGGATGAGTGCCCAGAGCTCCCAGTAGCTGGGATGTCTTTGGGTCCATAGAGGTATGGATGGTGGGGTATCTAGTGGCATTGCAGTTGTAGACTTCTGTGGTACCTGCCCATTTATGGAGGTGGACAAACCACTGGAGGAGCCAAGCTGACCTCGAAGAGGACACTGGATGGATATTTGGCCTCTGAATCAGGAGAGAGAAACCAAGGACCCACATCTATGAGTATCATGCTTAGCTAAAATAATTAAAAACCTCTTGAGAAAAAATGGGCCGTTTTCCTAGTAATACCCTGTGACATGTTTATGTGAACCATGTACTCCCAAAAACAAATTCAGGGAGAGAACCAAGAACTGATCACAGGATTATAGCTTCTGAGCTCAGTGGATCTTTTCATTGAAAAACTAAAAGGAGGCTTGTTTTCAAAGGGAATTCCCAAGGCTGACAGTGTTCCGTGTTTTACATGAATTGTCTTCTTTGTTGTTCTCAATAGCCCTGACAGCAGGTAATATTACTCTCCCTGTTCAGGAGAAAATGGGGACTCAGAGAGGTGAAGTAATTTGCTCAGAATCACACAGCTCATCATTGCCCTATTACTTGAAGTCATCACCAGCTCTAGGAATACATTAAGTCCTTCATCAGATCTTTTTAATTATTGTAATGGACGGATATTTATTTCTGAGCTGATGTCTGAAGTGCTTGCTGAACACTGGGAAGTACATTTGGTCAAGTAGCTGTTTTCAAGAGCCCATGAAACCCAACCATGAACAGGACGCATTGATCTTTCCAGGAGAGCAACTCTCTTTGAGTCCCTGACAGCCCCACCACCCACTGAGAAACAACAGAAGCAGTGACTGAAGGTAAAAGCTGCTTCAAATCAATGATGAAGTGTCGCCTCCCCTGACCTTCTTCACCCACACCTTCTAGACACCATCAGCAAGGTGTGGCTCATCCATGAGCACTGAGCTCACAGGCATCCTTGTCAGAGAGCACTGGTTTGGGGTGTTTACGATCAGAGTTCAATTAGCCTAAGGGGAAATTAAACAATTGGCTGACAGCTCACTGATTAGCAATTATTTTCCCAGAAAGTTGGTGCGGACTGCTGAGCCCCAAATCCCCATGGCCTCTTAGTGACTTTGTGTAAAAATGCTCCCATCACCCTGTGGGTCCCCAAACAAGCTGCAGCTCCAATGACAAACATTCCAGCCTTTAGGTTCTCATCTTTGTACCCTCTGGTGCCCTCATTTCTCCCTAAATCAAGTCCAGTATGCCATGTACTATGGTCACGGAATCATCATTCAGCTCTTTCTTCAAACCAACCACCCAGAAGAGACAAACTGGTAGACTCATCCCAGGACAGAAGACAGATCTGATCCAGCATCTCCAGGCTCTCACCCCGTGTAATCCCAGACACATGTTGCCAAACAGCCACAGGGCTGTGAAAGTCAATTCCCCTCCCAGTTCCTTGGATCTGAGCCACATGAGATTTAACCCAGGTGGCTGACCCTGGTCATCTAGGTCATGACTCTGGTATTTACAGATCTGGTGTGAATCCCACCTCTGCTGCTTACAACTTAGGCAAGTTCACTCATTCTGAATTTTAGTTTCCTCGTCTGCAAACTGGTATAATAACAGTACCCATCTCAGAAGGGTGTAATGAGGATGAAGTTGCACAGTACATGGAAATCACCCAGCACACTATGTCTGACACTGAATAAGAGATTAATAAATGGCACCTGGTATTGTTACTCAGATTTCATTACAATATATCACAGGCTCATTAATACTAACCTGCTAATCCAGCTGAAGACTTTTTCTTTTTTGTCAACTGGATGACTATAAGGAAGACTTTCAGAACTAGTTAAACACCTAATACGATCAATAGGCAGCTAAAAATGACTATCTTGACCTCATAATTAGGACATATATTTAGAACATTTGTGGCACATGCCTCTTATACCTATAGCCTTGCATTGCTGTTGAACCTTCTCACACATGGGCTTCTAATAAGATAACACCTCTTCAAATGCGACAGTACTATTTTAAACTTGTGGGCATCTCCCACAATATCCAGCACAGTGTCTGGTACCTGCCGACCACTCAATAAGTATCACAAGATGCAAATATAAATGCAAATATAAGTAAAAAAATAAATGAAAATATAAATTCCTGCCTTAATTGGGCCACATGACTGGTTTCTCCAAGTGTAAGAATTCCTACGTGAAATGAACTGAGGAGGTAAATCCATTCTGCATCATAGTGTCTTGTTGACTTGTTTTATGGCTCTTAAACTAGACATGGGCCTTGATTAGAAGAAATCCTATTTTATAAGCCATGAACACCAGCATTCAGCACAGATTTGGGCACCTAAGCACTCCACTATATTCATGATTGAAAGATTAATTTTTACCTTGGAGAGAAATTCAAGACTCTAGGGCCTTAAAAGATGATTCTTTCCTCTCTGGCATCTCCACTGGGGTGAAGGAAACATGCTGCGAAGGCATCCTGGGCCATTGTTTTGGTTTTTGGCCCTCCTGACTCCATTCACGATCGGGTAAAGAATTAGAAGTTTAATTCCACTTCAGAATCACTGGCCTCTAATATCAAAGTCAAAACTGTGTTCATGTTTTCTTTAAAGCAGATGTCACCACTGTTTCTTTGCAATGTTTCCAGGATGGTAGGATTTTTTTTAGTTGGTTTTCAAAAGAAAAGCATGGTAGTGGCTAGTCCTTCCATATTCACCAACAGAAGCACAATCGTACACTTTACGAAAGGAAAGTGCATGTCAAAGGGAAAATGAGACTCAGGTATTATTTCCTTGAAAATAAATCAATTCCTAAATGATTGCTAGTAAAGGAGCTGAGTTACATTTGTGCTTTTAAATCTATTATACACTTAGGTTCATCCAACTGAATTAAAGAAAACGCCATGACGTGTGTTTGAAATAAGGAATTCCCTGCATCAGGCCAGACTTACCCTACATTCTCTCGTCTGGACAATAGCTTCAAACTCACACGGAGGAAGAAGCAATTGTCAGCAGTTGGGGGCTTCCTCTCCAGCCCCTTAGACCCCAAATTGACTCTTCCAGCTTTCAAAAGCAAACAGCAATCGCCAGAAAGTGACTTATTTCATAAAAGAAACTGAAACACAATGCCCTGATTGGGTTACTCTTTCTTATAGAATGAGAGCACATTCACACTCCAGCAAAGCCATCGGCCCCATTTCAAGAACTTCAATTTGACTCACAGAGTAAAAGTGGACTGTGGGGAGCGCACTTAAGACCCGTGGTTCAACATCAAAGGGGGAAATGTTCAAATATGTTAGAGACTCTGTGCAAAGGGGTATTATGTGTCTCCACAGATAGGCTTGGGCATACAGGTGGAAAACATTTTTCCCCATTTGTCATGTTCCAAACGTCTCTGCTTTAAAGCAAAGCATGAAAATGGGGAGTTAAAAACAACGCCCGCACCTTTCCTCAATGATTTCTGCATGTTTGCTACATTTGATGCAGACGTGTGTCCTACAATGGTTGAAAAAGGACTTTGATTCTGACCTTCTCCTGTCAAAAACAGCTACTGTCAAGAATAATCTAAAACAGCTTCATAAGGGACGCTTTAACTGATTAATCTCTGAAGGTCACACTGTCTGTTTAGACTCTAACATTGGTGCCACTTGCAGAATAGCTAAACTTGTGAGGCCCCAGCAAGCTCGCTATGGGGAGCTCAGCTCCCAGGAGTAGTTACAGATAATTAGCACAGTTAAAAGTTCAGCCACTTCAGGTAGTTTTTACAATCCCATTTCTTCAAGCATGGGGGCCACGTCTCACCACGGCTCTCATCATCATCAAGAAAACACATTTATTCTTCAGCAACTTGTGAGCTGATCTACAAGGGGAGCTCCAGTGTGCCCACTCGGTGCCTCAGGGGTCCGTGTCTGAGACAAGGAGCCACAGGGGCCTCAGAGGATGGACACAGGAATGCTGGATGGACACCATGAGATGAGATGGAGGCTGTGTTTAAACAGAGTAGCTTAAGTGGCACTCAACCAAAGGGATCGAAACTGTTATTGTTTTTTAATTATTATTGTTATTATTGAATTAATTGACTCTGCTGGGTAGGGCTTGTCCCACAGCCACCTAACAAAGAGAAAACAGTGGCCCGACTCCACAATTGGCCACGGAGAGTTTGGTGTGCCACTCACTGTGCCGGAAGATGGGGGAGATACAGAGGCAGAAGAACAGGGCCTTCCCTTGCCAGGTAGAAGCAATGATTTCTGAAGCATGGCACATGGGTCTTCTCGGGGGAAACAAGACCTGGGAAAATGGCTCAGGGAACAAGGGAG